>NC_047091.1:12111175-12416800 GCF_902459505.1 Geotrypetes seraphini
TTACGAATGGGACGTACCAAAGCAGTCCCTCTCACGGGCGGGACCCCCGAAGGGCCGATACCAGAACACGCTCACCGAACACCGCGTCCCGACGCGCCTGAACATCTACCCGATAATGTCTAACAAAAGAATACAAGGAGGACCAAACCGCAGCCTTACAAATATCCACCGGAGGCACGAGCGACGACTCAGCCCAAGAAGCCGCCTGACCCCGAGTGGAATGAGCCTTGAGAAACTCCGGAACAGGCTGCTGTTTCAGAAGATAAGCGGAAGCAATCGTCTCCTTGATCCAGCGCGCAATAGTAGCCTTAGAAGCGCCAGCTCCCCGACGAGGACCAGCCAGGAGGACAAAGAGATGATCGGACTTCCGGAATTCCTGGGTCCGCTGCACATCAGAGCGAAGGACCCGACCGACATCCAACTTGCGCAGCTGCCGTTGCTCAGAAGAGCCCTCCCGACCACCCAAGACCGGGAGAACCACCGATTGATTGACATGAAAAGGAGAAACAACCTTCGGCAGAAAGGAAGGAACAGGCCGCAAGACGACCCGCTCCCTAGACAACTCCAAGAAGGGAGCCCTACAAGAGAAAGCCTGCAGCTCAGAAATACTCCTAGCAGAAGTAATGGCCACCAAAAAGACCGCCTTCAAAGTAAGGTCCTTCAAAGAACAGTCGTCCAAGGGCTCGAAAGGCGGGCGCACCAAAACAGAGAGAACCAGATTAAGATCCCAAGAGGGAACCGAGGGCCGTAGGGGAGGCCTAAGCAACTTGGCCGCCCGCAGAAACCGAATCACATCAGGAAGAGCCGATAAACGCTGACCTGACACCAACCCTCGAAAGGTCGACAGGGCCGCAAGATGAACCCGGAGAGAAGACCAAGCCAGGCCTCTATCCAGGCCATCCTGCAAGAACTCTAGAATGTTAGGCAGAGAAGCGCGAAAAGAGGTCACTCCCCGCGCCCGACACCATTCCTCAAAGAGACGCCAAACCCGCACATAAGCCCGAGAGGTAGAAAGCCTCCGGGACCCCAACAGTGTAGCGATCACCTTGTCTGAATATCCCTTCTTGCTAAGGCGACCCCTTTCAAGAGCCACGCCGTAAGACAGAAGAGAGACGGGTCGAACAAGGGAATGGGACCCTGCATCAGAAGGTCGTCCGAGAGAGGCAGAGGAAGAGGAACCGCCACCAGGTGTCTCACCAGATCCGCATACCACGGACGTCGAGGCCAATCCGGAGCCACCAGCACCACCAAACCCGGATGGTGAACAATGCGAAGAAGCACTCTGCCCACCAGCGGCTAAGGAGGGAACACATACAACAGCCCCTCCGTTGGCCACGGCTGGACCAGAGCATCCAGACCCTCGGCCAGCCCTTCCCTGCGACGACTGAAGAAGCGGGGCACTTTGGCGGTGCCACTCGTGGCCATCAGGTCCATCAGGGGCTGCCCCCAATCTTGCACTATCAACCGAAACGCTCCGGCGCCGAGAAACCACTCTCCTGGATCCAGGAAGTGACGACTGAGGAAGTCTGCCTGAACATTTTCTACCCCGGCTATATGAGAAGCCGAGAGGTCCAGAAGATGGGACTCCGCCCAAACCATGAGCCGAGCCGCCTCCTGCGCCACAGGAGTGCTCTTGGTGCCCCCCTGACGATTGACATAAGCCACCGCCGTGGCATTGTCCGACAGGACTCTGACCGACTTGCCCAGCAAAAGGGAGTGGAAAGCTAACAGCGCCAGCCTGACCGCTCTGGTCTCCAACTCATTGATCGACCAGGAGGCCTCCTCCGCGGACCAGGTGCCCCGAGCTGAGTGGCCCATAAACTGAGCCCCCCAACCGAGGAGACTCGCATCCGTAAGGAGCACCGTCCACTGCGGGAGATCCAGACCCACCCCCTGAACCAGGTGAGGGGTCCGGAGCCACCAGCGCAGACTGCAGCGCGCCAAGCCTCGCAGGGGAACCGGAACATCCAAATCTTGCCTCCGGGGAGACCACCTCCGGAGCAGAGCATACTGAAGAGGACGCATGTGGGCCCGCGCCCACCTCACCACGTCCAGGGACGCCGCCATTGACCCCAGGACTTGGAGGAAATCTCGCGCCCGAGGACCCCGGGACGCCAAAAGCAGGCGAATCTGAGATTGCAATTTGCTCACCCGGGCCTCTGGAAGGAAGACCTTCCCCAAGGAGATGTCGAACATAACCCCAAGGCACTCCAGACGCTGAGCCGGGACCAACCGACTCTTGGAAAGGTTGACCACCCAGCCCAGCGACCGGAGAAACTCCACCACCCGAGCCGTAACCCGGGAGCTCTCCTGCAACGACTTTGCCCGAATCAACCAGTCGTCCAGGTAGGGGAGAACCAGGATGCCCACCGACCGCAAGGCTGCCGCGACGACCACCATTACCGTGGTGAACGTCCGAGGAGCCGTGGCCAGACCAAAGGGAAGCGCACAGAACTGAAAGTGCCGCCCCAAGATCGCAAAGCGAAGGAAGTGCTGATGAGAGGCCCGAATTGGAACCTGCAAGTAGGCCTCCGTCAGATCGAGAGACATCCAGGATGGGCCGAAAGGTCCCCTCCTTTATGGCCACCACAAAGTAAATGGAGTACCTGCCGGTGCCCCACTCCGTAGGGGACACCGGCACCACTGCCTCGAGATCTAGCAAACGCTGAAGGGTCTGACGAAAAGCCTGCGTCTTCCATGGAGTCTGACATGGAGAAGCGAGGAAAAGGTCCGGCAGAGAGCAGGTAAACTCCAGAGCGTAACCGTCCCGCACCACCTCAAGGACCCACTGATCGGACGCGATCTCGGCCCATTTGGGGAAAAATTTGCGCAGCCGGGCCCCCACCGGAACCAAAGGGGGCGCCGGCAAGGAGTCATTGCGCAGGACGGGAAGCGGGGGAACCGGCGGAGGGATTCCCTGCCCCCCGACGGGCCCCCCGAAAGGGCTGCATGCGCTGGAAGAACCGACCCCGGGAAAAACCCTGAGCCGGGAAAGAAGCAGCCCCACGCCCCGGGCGATACTTGCGAAATTCCCGCAAACGCCCCCGGGCAGCCCCACACCTAGACGCAGGGCGGGCACGGTCCTCAGGCAGACGGGGCACCTTCGAGTCCGTCAGAGTCTGAATCAACTCATCTAATTCCTCTCCAAACAAAAAGACCCCCTAAAGGGAACTTTAGTAAACTTAGCTTTGGACGCAGAATCCGCCGCCCAAGCGCGCAGCCACAAAATACGCCGCGCGGCCATGCCATAGACTTAGCCGAAATCCGCACCAAGTCATAAAGAGCATCTGAGAGGAACGAGGCAGCCATCGCAATCTTCGCTACCTCCTGATCCACTAGAGACCAGTCATCAGACTCCCGATCCAGGACACGCTCAGCCCACCGAAACACGGCGCGAGCGACTAGCTCCCCACAAACAGCCGCCTGGACCCCAAAGGCAGAGACATCAAAATCATACTTAAGAAGAGTCTCTAACGCACGCGCCTCCGAGACCCTAAGAGCAGAACCGTCCATAACAGGCACGGTATGCCGCTTAGGAAGTGCCGAGACCACCGCGTTCCCCATTGGCGAAATTAAGGTAGCCCTACCTCCCTCCGGGACGGGATACCCAAGAGCCAAGGCGCACACCAAACGAAACTGCGCCCATAGGCCACTGCGCCAACACAAAATCCCGCAAATCCTGACGCACAGGAAAAGAGCGGGAACCAGGACAGACCCCCTGAAGCAGAGGGGCCCCCATACGCGGGGTCTCCGGCGGCGCCACTGCAAAAATGCAGCACCAAGGAGACCTGCTACACAGGTCTAAAAGCTCATCCCTCTGAACAAAAAAGCGCACCACGGACGCATCTGCTCTGGAAGACGGGAAACCCGCCGCCCCGCTGCCAACAGGCGTCCCCTCTAGAGGATCCTGGAAGCCCGCCAAAGCAGCCAGGTCCTCAACCAGGCCAACACGCTCCTCCGCCCACCAATTCGCAATCCAAGCCCCCCCGCGGGCGCTTGGATGAGGGAGGAGGAAGAGGGGACGCCAAACGAAAAGAGGGAGGCAAAGCCATAGGGGGCGCGGAGGGAAACCCCCCCCGAAACCCCACAGGCGCACGTGGGACCCCCAAAAGTCCGCACAAAGAAAGAAAATAAATTGGGGGCAAAAAACCCCTGGGGGTCCCCAGGGACTCCCTGCCCCAGCAGGGGTCCATGCTGAAACCTGCCCCTGTGTTCGCCATACAGGGGGAAGGTCACCTGAGGTTGCAGACAAAATGGAGGGGCCAGACAAAGAAAATGGCGAAGTTCCCGCCAAAAATGCTCCCTCCATGGCCTGTAGCGGCTGAGAAGACTGAACAGTCCCAGCCGCTAAGACAGGCAAGTCGGCATCAGCTGTCAAAAAATCAGCTGAGAGGGAATCCTTCGGGGAATCCCTCCGTGGGCGGTTGTGGAAGACCGGGCTTCCCCACTGCTCCAAGCCGACTCGCGAGGCACCATCGGCGGGGAGCTCTGGGCGCCTGCAGCCGCTGCCGACGGAGCTCCACCACCTCACCGACCCAAACCGCCGAGTTCAGGCCGGCCGCGAGTGCCTCGCGGCTGGACTAAAATTGTGGCCTACTCCCCCGGAGAAGGGCACAATTGCTCCAGACGCGACCTAGCTATAAAAAAGTGCTGGTTACATGAAAAAATACAGTAAAATACAGTTTTCTTAAAGGGAAACAACCCTTCAGACCAGCACTACCTCAGGATTTTTTTTTTTTTTTTTTTTTACAGAACAGACTCCACAGGCTCTCGAAGCAATATGCCTTGCTTGACTTAGGGGGCAAGGCTTACTGCTGAGGCTCCTCTAAAAAAATGTGGGGAGGTGGAGGAAGTGGGGGGAGGGACCCCGCTCGTGACCCGCCGGGTTTGACACCCCCGAGGTCGGACGGACCCCCAAACAGGGCCCGACCAAGCTCCGTCCGGCCAAAAACAGGGACAATAAACCCCTAAACAAATTCCAACAGCCCTACCAAGAGAGATGGGTACAGATCACTCAACACCTGCTGGAGACTGAAAGAAGACTGAGGGAAATAGAGAAGGGAGGATAGTATATACTGTCCCAAAGTTTTGTTTTCAGTCTCCACCTGCTGGTCATGATTAGATATATACCCATTCGTAAAGTTAACCTCTACTGGTCTGGAGAGTGCTAAAGAAGGGAATGTTATTTTCTTTTCTATATACTGTATTGAAAAATAGTTGGTTAGATATAAAGCCAGTACTCATATAATTCTTTATCAGGCTGAGAGCAGCCAGTATGTCTTAATTCTTATTTTGTGGTAACCTGTCACTGTTTCTGCTATGGAATGGTTTAATGATTGTTACTCAGTAAAAGAAATTACAGAAGGGATCAGAAAACAGTAGGGACAAACAAAAAGAGGGCAATTTTATAAAGATTTTGTGAAAAAAAAAAAAAAAAGTTTAGCATGCAAAAAAATGATTTTTCTTAAAAATGACCAGATACTTAAAAACGGTGCTGTGTAATGACTTTGGATAAGGCATGTACAGGAGAGAAGTTTGGGCAGGGTTGCCATTTACATGCATATTATATGTGCTAACATGTGCTCCTGAGCATACATTGTTCAGGGCCTCAATGTGGGTATAATTCTTGCAAAATTTGTGTAGTAGTTTATGGATGGTGATTTTCACATGTCTCTAGACAACAGGTACTTTCTCCACCTCTAACCTCTACCTCCAACCTTAGGTGACCCATTATACAAATTAGTTACCTTATAAAAGATGTTATTTCAGAAAACTTGTAATCAAATTCCCTCAAAACAAAAAACCCTCCTGTGAATCCGTAAAATTAATTCTTTCTGGTTATCTACAAGAAACTAAACTACCAAGTACTGGACTGTATCAGCTGTCACCTCTATGATGAGATCCAGGCCTTCAACCAGTGACTAGTTCTATTTCTCAGGTATAGAATATCCCTTACCTGAGTTATCCATTGAGTTAGAGAGCAGATAAGAACCCTCTGAGCTCAGGCTCAGGCCCGTCACAGAATCCGCATGACCACGCATGGTGTACATTAGCTTGTTCTGCCGGAGATCCCACACCTTCAAAAAGAACACAGTCCCTGATTTGACTTTCCATGCACTATACAAAAAAATCTTCATATTTAAGCTGAGTTCTTGCAACTAACTAGAGTTTACTGGTCTGCCTTGGTGAAAATTGTTCCATATACATTTCAACATGTGTAAAATTAGCCATGAATTCAACTTGTAATTTTCTAAAAGCTACTACTTACTCATTACAGCCCCAGTATGCATACATTTCAAAGGGGGGGGGCAGTTCTAGGAATGGTTTGGGTGGATCTGAAAATAATACAGGTATTTCTTTCCTACTTCCAAAGAATCCATTAGATCACCAGGGATGATAAGCAATTCCCTGATGAAGCTTGGTTGGAGATTGTGGAGAAATATACAGCGGTGAGGAGTGTGTAGCCGCTGTGCTTGGCTCAGGCTCCACTGTGCGGGTTTTTTCCTGCTTCTACCCCCCAGTATTATGAAGACTACTATGAACATCATGTTTGCAAAGATAAGTGTGATGTGATTTTGATATACTATTGAAGCATTTGAAGTTTAAGAACATAAGAATTTGCCTCTGCTGGGTCAGACCAGAGGTCCATCCCACCCAGCGGTCCGCTCCCGCAGCGGCCCTCCAGGCCCATCACCTGTGCAATGGTCCCTGACTATTCCTATAACCTACCTCAACTCCTATCTGTACCCCTCAATCTTATCTTGGAGTTTTTGACCAAGGATGTGTCTGCCTGCCTCAAAGTTGGTATTTTGAGAGCGGCTTGTCTATTTGGGCAGTGGTTTTTGCACCCTTCTAGACACCGAGGTCTTTTCTCCATTTTTTAGGCATGAATGTCTGTATTGCTGGGTAAATACTTGGATGCAATTTATGAGTGAGCAGGTTTTGGTATATCCTTTCTCGTTTGGGAGTTTTTTATACATGAAGTGAGAACACATGCAAAGTACCGTATTTTCACGCATATAACGCGCGCGTTATACACGATTTTACAAACCGTGCATAACCTTGTGTGTTATACGTATGAGCGCGTTTTACAACTTTTTTTTTCAATCCGATCGGCATCCCCCCTGCGAACCGGCATCCTCCCCCCCCCCCGCTCGCGTCATCCCCCCTCCCCCGCGATCCTACATCCCCCCAGCACCAAACATCTCTTACCCGATTGGGCACCGGCACCAATGCACAGGACGTGCCAGTGCCCGAAGATCCTCCCTCGTTGGTTTGGGCTGGGCTGGGCGGTACGGTGCAGGAGAGATCTTCCTTCTTCCTGCGCCGGGCTGGACTAGGCTTTGAGCATTTGCTCATGCTCAAAGCTCGGAGAGAGCGAGACCAGAAGGCTTTGAGCATGCGCAAATGCTCAAAGCCTAGTCCAGTCCGGCGCAGGAAGAAGGAGGATCTCTCCTGCACCGCACCGCCCAGCCCAGCCCAAACCAATGAGGGAGGATCTTCGGGCACTGGCACGTCCTGTGCATTGGTGCTGGTGCCGGTGCCCAATCGGGTAAGAGATGTTTGGTGCTGGGGGGATGTAGGATCGAGGGGGTGTGACGCGAGCGGGGGGGGGAGGATGCCGGTTCGGAGTAGGCGGGAGGAGGTTTTAGCATGCGCAGTATACGCGTGTGCGCGCTATATTAAATTTTTTTTACATAAATTTGTGTTTCCCGCGCGCTATACCCGGGTGCGCGTTATCTACGTGAAAATACGGTATTCCACATCATATACCCTACTCGTCAGGTCCTTTAGAAGACTGAGCACCTCAGAAAAATTTTCACTTAAAACTTCTCACTCTCAGGATCAGGATTCAAACAGTCCATAATCTAAAGAGGACCTCTGCTCGTATCATCAGTCATGGTTTGCAATGTGACCCTTCAGTCAAACATCTTGCCTACCACTGCATTAGACAATTTTATTTCAACAAAACTGAAAATTTCCTCCTTATTCAGTCAACTAGACCAGAATTGTGTGGTGCAGTGATTAGAGCTATAGCCTCGACACACTGAGGTTGTGGGTTCAAATCCTGCACGGCTCCTTGTAACCCTGGGCAAGTCACTTAATCCCCATTGCCCCAGGTACATTATATAAGAGTAGGAGTCCGCCGGGACAGTTAGGGAAAAATGCTTGAGTACCTGAATAATTTGCAATCCACACAGAATTGTAGGATATGCGGAATATAAACTGACATAACATAGTAACATAGTAGATGACAGCAGATAAAGACCCGAATGGTCCATCCAGTCTGCCCAACCTGATTCAATTTAAATTTTTTTTTTTTTTCTTCTTAGCTATTTCTGGACAAGAATCTAAAGCTTTACCCGGTACTGTGCTTGGGTTCCAACTGCCGAAATCTCTGTTAAGACTTACTCCAGCCCATCTACACCCTCCCAGCCATTGAAGCCCTCCCCTGCCCATCCTCCACCAAACGGCCATATACAGACACAGACCGTACAAGTCTGCTCAGTAACTGGCCTAGTTCAATCTTTAATATTATTTTCTGATTCTAAATCTTCTGTGTTCATCCCATGATTCTTTGAACTCAGTCACAGTTTTACTCTCCACCACCTCTCTCGGGAGCGCATTCCATATATGCATATATGCATATAGCTCACTTTGACAGTATGCATTATCTGGCACTGCCATATTAGTGTAGCCACCTGCCCAAAATAAAAGAATATTAAAATTAACTGGACTATAAAACCTTGTACTTACCTTGATATCATTGTCAATTCCTCCAGAAATAATCTGGTCGCTAGTGTCGTTGAATGTAACAGCCAGTACTTGATAAGTGTTCTGAAAGGTCTGGATAGCAGCTTTCTTTCGGATATCCCACAGCTGAAGGACAAAAGCACAGAGAACATGACTTTCTCCCTGCTACCTATTCACCCCTAACCTCAGCTGTGACTAGGCAAAGACAATGCTAGCCAACAACACTAGCAACATGCATAGAGCTTACTTTGTTCAACCCATGAAGCACTAGCTGGAAGGCACACTTCACAGCTATCAGTGCAGGTCCCATACTGCACATTATAAAAGTTTAGATATACTGCTTTCACAGACCAAGCTTCAATCAAAGAAGTGAGCAATACAATACAACCCCCCCCCCAAAAAAAAACAACAAACAAACCAAAAACCCCAACAACAAACAAACCATTAAATCAGTGTATTTCAAACCGTGTGCCCTGAAGAGATTCCGGGTGTGCCGCAAGAGATTCCGGAATATTACTTTACTAGTGTTTAAGCCCATTACATTAACGGGTGCTAGTAAAGCCTCCTTCCCTCACATGTCCCCTATTTTCAGCCCCAGCTCCAAACTCATTTTACCCCCCCCCCAGCCCCCTTCTCCCATCTGTTCACTTTCAGTCCGAGCCCCCTTTTCTCACCAGCAGCATTTCCCTCCCCACTTCCCTGTCCAGCAGCACCTCTTCCCTGCTCCCCCTGTCCCTCTTCCCTGCTTCCCCGGTCCATCAGCACCTCTTCCCTGCTCCCCCTGTCCCTCTTCCTTGCTCCCCTGGCCCAGTAGCACTTCTTCCCTGCTCCCCCTGCCCCTCTTCCTTCCTCCCCCGGTTCAACAGCACCTCTTCCCTGCTCCCCCTGTCCCTCTTCCTTGCTCTCCTGGCCCAATCCCCTGCGAAGTCCAGGGAAAACTTAACCCAGCAAATGCATGCGTGCAAGCCCACACAATGAGCCCAGGGGCGATGCAAAATGCTTTGCTGTGTATGGAAGTTCTGCAGAGTGCATAAAACACAAAAGAGGTATTTGGGGCAGATTCCTCCCTCCCCCCCAGCACTTATTCACCGCGGACCCGTACACTGCAATCAACCGAAGAGCGCTGTGAGTAGGCGAGAGGGCGGCTGGGGGGTTTAGAGGTCAGGGCGCGTGCGGCAAGCCGCCGCTCGCGTCTGAAGATTTTAAAAAGGCGGTAGGCATTGGGGCGCGTGCGGCAAGCCGCCGCTTGTGCCTGAACATTTTAAAAGCTCCCCTGGATCAGTCTACCCAGCTCCTTACCTTAGTTGAAAGACGCTGCGGTGGCGCCTCTTCGCAGGAGCAGGGCAGACCGAAGAACAGCATGGCCGACAGCCGCTGCGTCCGACATACACCTCGGGGGAGGAGAGAGTGTTTCGCACGCATGCGCGCTCCTATCCGAGGTGCCCTACAGCGCACGGAAAACGGAACATGCGATGGGAGTGCGCATGCGCGGCTTAGCCTTTTATTATATTACATTTTTAAAAATTCCCTTCATAAGTATGCACGTCACGTACGCGAGAGTACATCTGTTTACATATCCCTCCATAAAATCTTGTCATTAGAAGAAGTTCCTTGAGAGAACTTTTTCATTTCAGGCCGCTAAATTGAATTTATGGCTAGCAAAAATTGTGTTAGAGGCTCCCTCTTATTTAGATTTTTAACATCTTCTTCCTATTTTAATCTGATGTATTTTATTCGCATGGTTTGTATTTTAATCTGATGTATTTATCTGCACTGTATGTACTGCCTTTCTTGTTGTGAGCCGCCTAGAACCTTTCTGGCATGGCGGCATATAAAAATAAATTATTATTATTATTATCATATCATATCTAAGGATACAACCAGACAAGTATCATTCTTTGACATGATTGGTCCTCGAAAACTAATGGCAAGTCATTTTATTTTTTATGCAGTAGTTATCCTAACTTGAGCAACAAAGCAATCAAGGCTTTGTTTTGTTACCGTTTGGATCTTCTTACCTTTGCGAACTTGGATTTTCAGCTCTGACAAATTAAATTGAAAAAAAGAGAACGACTGCAGACGGTGGATGATGAAATGCGTGTTTGCTTGTCGACTATCGAGCCGCGATTTGAGTTAATTTGCACTCAAAAACAAGCTCATCCATCGCATCGATTAGCAATTCTATCTACTTTAGTTTCACCATTTTTCCAATTACCCATACAAAGCTTAAAGAACTTTAAATAAATAACTCTAATTTAATTTTTTGTTGGTTTTGCAATTTTATAATTTCAATTATAATGCGCGGCGAAAAACATTTGCTCCATTTAGTGTGCCAGAGCTAAAAAAGTTTGGGACACTGCACTAAAATTAAAAAAAAAAAGAAAACCCACCTCAACAGCAAGCCAGAATCCCATCCATATAATAAGCAACCTCCCATCCATATAATAAGTACAGTATCATTTATTTATTTATTCTCCCAGGGGAGCTCAGAACAGTTTTACATTAATTTATTCAGGTACTCAAATATTTTTCCCCGTCTGTCCCGGTGGACTCACAATCTATCTAAAGTACCTGGGGCAATGGAGGGATTAAGTGACTTGCCCAGGGTCACAAGAAGCAGCGTGGGTTTGAACCCACAACCTCAGGGTGCTGAGGCTGTAGCTTTAACCACTGCGCCACACTCTCTCCCTATGAGCGTCGGGAGCAGTGCAGCTATCGCAGTTTCGTAAAAGAGGGGGGTAAGCGTTCAGCATTAGTACATGCAGACAACAAAAAGCTTTAAATAGCCAGATTCACTCCTGCAACATGCCAAACAGAAAAAAACTAAGGCTCAAGACATTAATCACACCATTAAATGGTACTGGCTCAGCAGCACATATACATTGATTTTCTTTTGCTCTGTCAAGCGAACATAAAGATGCGATCTCCACCCTTAATCGCAAACAAAGGCCAACACCATACACAAAACAAAGAATCTCAATCTATCTGTCATATTTTCTCTGCAGGGATGTATTCATAGACAATTACTTAATGCCAAGGTATTCATAATTAAAGGGATGCGACAGACATTCAAAGTCTTTCACACAAGAGGCAACAGAGATGAAAAGATATTTCTTCACTGAAAGAGTGACAGATAGATTAAACAGCTTCTCAGTGCAGCCAAAACAATAAAATAAATAAATAAAAAGCATAAAATTCCAGGAAAAAGCACAGATCAGCAATTAGAAGAACGTGAAAGTAGAAAGCCAGTCAGTTATTAGGCAGTGTGTAAAGCTCTACGGCATCAAAAGAAAATAAGACAGATGAGACAGGCTTCAAGGTCTTTAGGTTTTGTAATTTTCTACCACTCAAAAGAACAGACAGCAACGACCAACCTTTACTGTTCCATCATCACTACCGGTACAAACTAGCTGGGGGCCTCTTCTTGCTGGGTAACAGGAATTAACAAACGAAGTGTGACCTTTCAGCCTTTTAATTCTTTCCCCTGTCTCACTGTCCCAAACTGCTACAGTTTTGTCTGTGGAAGCTGAAAACAGCAAGCTGCAAAAATAAACACATTTCAGGACTCTGCAAGAGGGAAACAGACAGTTAAATAAAAGTACTTAGCTCTAGATGTCATATACTCAAATATAAGCTGAGATTTTGGGGCCTTGGCCTATATTTGGGTCAGTGCCCACCCACCTCCCTCCCGGACTTGTTGCAGGTCTCCACCGGGCCTGCCGTAAGACCTGGTAGGCCAGCGGTGAGCCAGGACAAGAAGGATCCCTCCCGCTTCCTGTCCTGGCCGACTGTGACTTTTACCTCCTTCCCTTGCATACCTTTCAGTTCCCTGGTGATCCAGCGAGAACTTATGTCAGCCATTCAGGGAGCAGATCTGCATGGGGCAGGAGCACAGAAAGATTGCTCGTGCCTCGGTTCACTGCCGGGACTGAAAGGTACTCGGGGGAGGCAGGAGGGAGGTAAAAGTTGTCACAGTTGGCTGGGACAAGAGGCGAGATGGATCCCTCCTGTTTTGACCCACCGCTGGGCCACCAGGTCTTACGGCAGAATCGGTGGAGACCTGCAAGATATCAGGAGGGAGGGAAGGGGAACAGGGCGGAGGGAGGGGGCAGAGTGCAAAGCCTGGCAGGGCAGAAGAGGGCACTTGAATATTAACAACCACCCCCAGTTTATATTCGAGTCAACCTTTTTTCCTCTTTTTTGGGGGGAAAAGGTTGACTCAGTTCATATTCGGGTTGGCTTATATTAGAGTATGCATGGTAAGTTAACAGGAATTTTTGGGCTGATTCTATAAATGGCACCTAAATCGGCCAGCAAGTCAATCACACTTAGGCGCCATTTACAGAATCGCAGCTAGTAACACCAATGTAAAATTACTGAACCTATTAAGGGTATTTTGCCAACTAAGGTGTCCTTTTATTAAGGTGATCTAATTGCTAAGACATCCATTATACTCCTATGGGCATCTTAGAATTTAGCACGCACTAATCGTTAACATGTGCTAAATTGGTTAGCGCACCTTAATAAAAGGACCCCTAAGTTAGGTGCTCTTTATAGAATCAGTCCCTTTATGTAATAACACCATCATCCAGCAAACAATTCATTAGAGCTCCATTATTTCCAATATAAGGTATTTCCTCTAAGTTCTAAGGTTTCTAAGCTAAAATAGATTACATTACAATATGTACAAATAGGGAGAGTCACTGCCAAACACCCCTCCAAATATAAATACTGTACACTTCTCCCTCCGTATTCGCGGGGGATACGTTCCAGCTATAGCCGCGAATATGGAAAAACCGCGAATATGAATTGTATTTGTTAATCGCGGTTTTTTGTAAAAAAAAATAGCGGTTTTGTTAATAAAACCGCGAACAACATATAAAATTCATATTCGCGGTTTATGGAAGGGACTACAGTACAACTAAATACTATGTTAGTGGAATAACGATATAGTACAGTACTGTATATATTAACTGTATTTATTGAATACTGTAACAATATTTATTGAATACAAGTACTGTAAATCTCAGGGTAAACAGAAAAAGTTCAATACAGTACAGTACTGCTTTCCCAACAAGGAAAAAAAGAAATGTTCAAAACTTAAAGTGCAATACTGGAATACCTGTACAGTACTGTACAGTAATTAGGCAATGTCTTCAACCTCATCGTCCTGTACATCTACCACAGGAGAAGGAGACGAAGCAGATAATTGTGCTTTGGGCAGGCCAGCAGCTATTGAGAATTCTTTTGGCAGGCCAGCAGCAATTCAGAAAGCTTTGGGCAGGCAAGCAGCGATTCAGAAAGCTTTGGGCAGGCAAACAGCGATTTAGAAAGCTTTGGGCAGGCAAACAGCGATTTAGAAAGCTTTGGGCAGGCAAACAGCGATTCAGAAAGCTTTGGGCAGGCAAACAGCGATTTAGAAAGCTTTGGGCAGGCAAGCAGCGATTTAGAAAGCTTTGGGCAGGCAAGCAGCGATTTAGAAAGCTTTGGGCAGGCAAACAGCGATTTAGAAAGCTTTGGGCAGGCAAACAGCGATTTAGAAAGCTTTGGGCAGGCAAACAGCGATTTAGAAAGCTTTGGGCAGGCCAGCAGCAATTCAGAAAGCTTTGGGCAGGCAAGCAGCGATTCAGAAAGCTTAGGTCAGGCAAACAGCGATTTAGAAAGATTTGGGCAGGCCAGCAGCGATTGAGAATTCTTTTGGCAGGCAAGCAGCAATACAGAAAGCTTTAAGCAGGCAAGCGATTTTCTCTATGCATGCTGGGAAGCAGCATTTCACTCTATGCATGCTGGGAAGCAGCATTTCACTCTATGCATGCTGGGAAGCAGCGTTTTTCCCTGTGACCGATGTGAACCAGCGATTTTCAGGGTTAAAGTTTTTGAACTTCGATTTTGTAGGAGAAATCATGGAAGCTGAGTGAATATTGTTAAAAGTTTAACTTTTTTTATATTACAGCAAAAGTAAAGAAACATTAATCATGATGTAATTTTTGGGGGCGGAGTCACCCGACAAAAAAAATCGCGATTATGTGAAACTGCGAGTGCAGAAACCGCGAATATGGAGGGAGAAGTGTATTTCCTCTTTACATCTTGCTGAAAATATAATAAAATTAATTAATTATCTCTAATAAAGGGTGCTCATACCCGCCTCACACATTTGGTCTTTCAAGTTTTATTATTTTTAATATACCGATCATCAGCATGTATCTGGCCGGTTTACAATGCTAAAAAAATAAAAGGTAAAATAATAATTATAGAAGGGGGAAGAGTAAACATTAAAAAGACAATTTACAAATACAAACGTGAACTTGAGGGTAATAAACGGAAGGGAGGGTCAATAATTACATTATATGTAGGGGAGGGGTGGGAAATGTATATCATATGGAATTAGGAATATTGATAAAAAGGGGGGTATATATTCTATATTACAAGTTGATTTGTTTGTAAATACAAGTGATATACGAAATTTGATTATAATATGTTTAATTCACTTGTTGTAAGAATTCAAAAATGAATAAATAAATAAAAAAAAATAATAATAATAATTACATTATTAAAAACAAAGTTTAAAAGAAAAGGGAAGGGGGATATAACATCAGGAATGGGGGGTCGCTTCTTAAAAGCGGTTGAGATTAATTTTGCTAGCTTTTGGAGAGGAAGTATTTAAAAGTTGTGGTATGCGTCTTGAAATAAGAACGTTCTTTAGTTTAGTCTTGAATTTCCACATCCTTTCAAATGTTCTACATGTGTAGCAGTCAATGCGCTGTATTTCAGTATCACAAATCCACTCTGCAAATCAGTTCTCCTATTTAGCTAGGAAGTTTGATTCAAAAGGATGTTCTAATTTCTCTCTCACCCTTATTAACATAAGAAAATTTCCTTTGTTATTACATGGACCCAAAATACTTCCCTCCGATATATCTGTTAGTCAACAATGACCTCAACAGTCAAAAATTACTCTTGTTAAATGATAAATGTACCTAGTTTTGGTTGCTTGTCTAACATATTGATCAAAGAAAAATAAGATTATAGAACAAATTTTTAAACACTGCAGTTATTTGGGGATGTTTGAATTTTTTAGATGATTGTGTTTTGCATGGAAAAGGAGAATGTAGATACGAATGTCGTTTGTGAGAATTGGATTACGATCCATACGCTATTAATTTATGTATGTTTATTTAGTAACCCACCTAGGCAGGATATACATTTTTAAATAAACAAATATATTTCTTCTCTCTAGCCAGGTAACTCTTTGCTTTCAGAAATAACAGACAGAGGGGACCTAAAACACACTCACAGGACATTCCATACCTGCTCCAATGATCTCATAGCCAGTCAGCTTTTCAGCACAGCCATACTAGAAATTAATATACAGTATATCCCCGTGAAGTCACAGTTCACATTTCGTGCCCCAGTCACTTCACGGTTTTTTCTGTCCGCCTCCTCCGGCCCCCCCCATCTGCTCTGCCTGACCTGTGATCCCGGCCCAGAGCCACAAGCGCCACCACTCACAATGGCACACATAGCAGCCGCTGCCGCCCTCTCCTGCCTCCGATCCCCGCTTCTAAACCACATCCAATTATAGCGGTTTTTCAAAGTTTGCAGGTGCTCCTGGAATACAACCCCCGTGAACTTTGGAGGTTTACTGCATGCAGAAGTAAGGGCCCCTTTAACAAAGCCGCAGTAGCGATTCCCAGGCGGCAAAGGCAACGCACCTCATTCAATTCCTATGGGATGCATTGCATTTGGTGCATGGGTAAAAAGGGGCCCTAAAGATATATTTATTGAGGATATCCCAAAAGTCCAACTGTGGGAGCACCAGGACAAATTTGGGAAGCTCTCCGTTAGGATTTTTTTGTTTGTATTTTTGGAATTTCTTTAATGCTCCTTGTTACTTTCTAGAAAAGATAAAAATACATAAAATGCAAACCACCAGGATAGCAGAGGAATACAGAACTGTCAGCTCAGGTTTCAGGTTTATTTAAAAATTTGATATACTGCCTTATTAAAAGTTTAAAGCAGTTTTACATAACATAAAAACAGAGTATAATAAAAATGTACATTAAAAACAAATTACAAACAATGCTACAAACAATCAAACGCACTGACGAACATAAACTTACCGATACAAGATGGAGAAGGGCAGAAATACAATTTGTATGAAGGGAAAGAGGGTGAAGACAAAAGGAAGGGGAACAAAGTATAAAAAGTCGTAACTTGGGGACAATTCCCTCTGTGAAAGATGACTGTTCCAAAAACGTTGAACAGGAAAACAAGGACATATAAAGGGCTCAGATTTCAAGTAGGTCCCAAACCAACATTTTTAGTGCACTCTCACCTGCCATCTGTGTTATAATGGAGTTCCATGACAGCACCACTGTGCCCCTTAAGGGTAGCATAGTTTTCACAGTCTCCAAACACATTCCACAGCACTAGAACAGAACAAAAAAGGAAGAAGTATTTTGACAGCTATTAGAGAGTAAAACAAACTCTAGTCCAGGGGTGCCCACACTTTTTTGGCTTGCGAGCTGCTTTTAAAATGACCAAGTCAAAATGATCTACCAACAATAAAAATATTAAACATATACCCCCTCTTATACTGTGGTGCGCTAGCCGATTTAGCGTATGCCCATTGTATTCTATGGACGCGTTAGCATTTAGTAAGCGCTAAATCAGCTAGCGCGCCTTAGTAAAAGACCCCCATATTTATTTATATATATATATCGAGTGCACCTCTTCTGTCCTCCAGACCTCGCTCCATTCCCCAACCAACATCTCTCTCTGTCCTTCCAGCTTTTCTTTCTCTCTCCTCCACCCCTATTGGCAACATGTCTCCCTCCTCTGTTCTGATCTTGCAACTCTTTGTTCTTCCTCAGGGTCTCTCCCCTTCTGTCTCTTCTGTCCCATAGTCCAACATCTGCCCCCCCTCTCTTCTGCCTCCCCTTTGTTTCAGGTTTCTCCCTCTCTATCTTCCTTCTGCTAACATTTTGAGTCCTCCCACCTTTGGTCCAGGTCTTTGTGTCTCTCACTCTCTTTGTCTTCCCCCTCCCCAGGGCCTGGCATCTCTCTCTCCTCGGTTCAGAGTGTTTCAACCTCTCTAAGCCCTCTAGTAATCCAGGATCTGCCTTATCTGCCTTGTCTTCCCACTCCCTTTTTGTTCAAGGCTGCTTTCCTGCCCCTCCTCAAGGTCCTTTTGTCTCTTCTCTCTCCCCCCCTCCCCGATCCAGCGTCTCTAAGGCAATCTCCCTCCTCCCTCGCAACGGGTCCAATTTTACCCCAACGTGTGGGAACCATCCCTGGCATGTGTGATCTTTATATTTTCATAGTAAAGGATGAAATGGATATTTCTATTTCTTTGGTGTTGTACTTCATGGAAGGTGTGGCTTCTTGTGATTTTGGTTTAATTTATTTTTATCTTTTATGGACAGCTATTATGTATTTGGCATTTGTGTTCTGTGTGTATGACTGAGGTATTCTGTTAGGATGAATTTTCTATGTAGCATTCAGTTTTCCTGATAGTGGAGGGGAGATGGGTTTTGTTGATCCTTTATCTGTATTAGTGATTTATAAAATGACAGTTGTATAGAATATTGTTTCTTTTTATACTTTAATAAGATGATTTCAATATAAAATCCTAACTATTCAAGGCTTGTGCAGATGGGACCAGACAGTTCACGGGGACGGGGACAAATTTTTATCCCTGCATCATTCTCTACAGTAGACATCTATCTTTTTTGAAAATGAGCCCCATAGTAATGAGAAGTGGAGACATGGCTAGTATATGTAAAATGAGTGGCCCCAGTAAAGATACCAAATTAGTCCAAATACTCTTTTAAGAAGGAGCATGTGTGGAATTGGATCAGAGTCTGAGCTCTTGGGGAGGGGGGGTGTTCTTTGTCATTGCTTTTTTATCACAATAGTTATTCTTGCAATTGGTATTGTGTTGCAGAATGTGTATTGACTGTTTTTTGCTTATGAAAATAAAAATTGTTTGAACCATAAGGAGCATGTGGTCTAATTTGATACTAAATATAATGTGTGATCAGCGAGTTTCAACCCTCTGGTTAGATAAGGATTCCTTAAAAAGTTGAAGTTCTCTTGTCAGTCATCAGATTTTTAAAAGCATGTGTCTGCACAAGTAATCCTGCCTCCTTAAACAGGGTATTTGAAATACACTTTGTACCTTCAAAAAGGAGAAATTAGGTTCTTACCTGCTAATTTACTTTCTTTTAGCTTCTCCAGACCAGTAGAGGTTAACTTTACGATTGGGTATATATCTAATCATGACCAGCAGGTGGAGACTGAAAACAAAACTTTGGGACAGTATATCCTAGCCCCTCCTCTCTATTTCCCTCAGTCTGCCGAATAGCCAAGCAGAACCAAGAACTGGAAAACAACAGAGAGAAAAAACAATACTCCGAAAGGAGTAACAAATAACATACCCAAAAATGCTGTTGGAAAATGCAGAGGAGAAATTCCCGAAGGAAGAAGGTCCCCACAGCTCGCCAGCTAAGCCAGCCGAGCCACAGCCGCTGTTCTTCAATACTCCCCGGCCCTAGAAAAATACTAGGACCCGCAGCAAAAACCAAAAACTGCCCGCGCAACAGCCCCAACAACAACAACAACAGACAGGGTGGGGACCTCTACTGGTCTGGAGAAGCTAAAAGAAAGTAAATTAGCAGGTAAGAACCTAATTTCTCCTTCTTTAGCACTCTCCAGACCAGTAGAGGTTAACTTTACGATTGGGACGTACCAAAGCAGTCCCCTCACGGGCGGGACCCCCGAAGGGCCGATACCAGTACACGTTCACCGAACACCGCGTCCCGACGCGCCTGAACATCTACCCGATAATGCCGAACAAAAGAATGCAAGGAGGACCAAACCGCAGCCTTACAAATATCCACCGGAGGCACGAGCGACGACTCAGCCCAAGAAGCCGCCTGACCCCTAGTGGAATGAGCCTTGAGAAACTCCGGAACCGGCTTCTGACTCAGAAGATAAGCGGAAGCAAACATCTCCTTGATCCAGCGCGCAATAGTAGCCTTAGAAGCGCCAGCCCCCCGACGAGGACCCGCCAGAAGCACAAAGAGATGATCGGAGCTCCGAAAATCCCGGGTCCGCTGCACATAAGCATGGAGGACCCGACCGACATCCAACTTGCGCAGCTGTCGTTGCTCAGAAGAACCCTCCCGACTACCCAAGACCGGGAGGACCACCGATTGATTGACATGAAAAGGAGAAACTACCTTCGGCAGAAAGGAAGGAACAGGCCGCAAAACAACCCGCTCCTTCGAAAACTCCAGGAAGGGAGCCCTACAAGAGAAAGCCTGTAGCTCCGACACCCGTCTAGCGGAAGTAATGGCCACCAAAAAGACCGACTTCAGCGTAAGGTCCTTCAACGAACAGCCATCCAACGGCTCGAAAGGAGGGCGCACTAGAACAGAGAGAACCAGATTGAGATCCCAAGAGGGAATCGAGGGCCTTATGGGAGGCCTGATCAACTTGGCCGCCCTAAGAAAGCGAATCACATCAGGAATGGCTGACAAACGCTGACCTGTCACCAGCCCCCGAAAAGCCGACAGGGCCGCCAGATGAACCCGAAGAGAAGACCAGGCCAGGCCCCTATCCAGGCCATCCTGCAAAAACTCTAGAATGTTAGGCAGAGAAGCGCGAAAGGAGACCACTCCCCGCGCTCGGCACCATTCCTCAAAAAGACGCCAAACCCGTACATAAGCCCGAGAGGTAGAAAGCCTCCGGGACCCCAAAAGTGTAGAGATCACCTTGTCGGAATATCCCTTCTTACTCAGGCGGCCCCTTTCAAGAGCCAAGCCGTAAGACAAAAGGGAGACGGGTCGAACATGGGAATGGGACCCTGCGTCAGAAGATCGCACCCGAGAGGCAGAGGAAGAGGATCCGCCACCAGATGCCTCACCAGATCCGCATACCACGGACGACGAGGCCAATCCGGAGCCACCAAAACCACCAGCCCCGGATGGCGAACAACGCGAAGCAGTACTCTGCCCACTAATGGCCAAGGAGGGAACACATACAACAGCCCCTCCGTTGGCCACGGTTGGACCAGAGCATCCAGACCCTCGGCCAGACCGTCCCTGCGACGACTGAAGAAGCGGGGTACTTTGGCGTTGCCACTTGTAGCCAACAGATCCATCAGGGGCTGCCCCCAAGCACGCACTAGCAACTGAAACGCCTCGGCGCCGAGACACCACTCTCCCGGATCCAAGAAGTGACGACTGAGGAAGTCCGCCTGAACGTTTTCTACCCCGGCAATGTGAGAGGCCGAGAGGTCCAGAAGATGCGACTCCGCCCAAACCATGAGCCGAGCCGCCTCCTGCGCCACCAGAGTGCTCTTGGTGCCCCCCTGACGATTGACATAAGCCACCGCCGTGGCATTGTCCGACAGGACTCTGACCGACTTGCCCAACAAAAGGGAGTGGAAAGCCAACAGCGCCAGCCGGACCGCCCTGGTCTCCAACACGTTGATCGACCAGGAGGCCTCCTCCGTGGACCAGGTTCCCTGAGCTGAGTGACCCAGGCACTGGGCCCCCCAACCCAGGAGACTCGCATCCGTAAGGAGCACCGTCCACTGCGGAAGATCCAGACCCACCCCCTGAACTAGGTGAGGGGTCCGGAGCCACCAACGCAGACTGCAGCGCGCCAAGCCTCGCAGGGGAACCGGAACATCCATCCCGTGCCTCTGGGGAGACCACCTCCGGAGCAGAGCATACTGGAGAGGACGCATGTGGGCCCGCGCCCACCTCACCACGTCCAGGGACGCCGCCATCGACCCCAGGACCTGGAGGAAATCTCGCGCCCGAGGACACCGGGACGCCAAAAGCAGGCGAATCTGAGACTGCAATTTGCTCACCCGGGCCTCTGGGAGGAAGACCTTCCCCAAGGAGGTGTCGAACAGCACCCCGAGGTACTCCAGACGCTGAGCCGGAACCAACCGACTCTTGGAAAGGTTGACCACCCAGCCCAGCGACCGGAGAAACTCCACCACCCGAGCCGTAACCCGGGAGCTTTCCTGCAACGACTTGGCCCGAATTAACCAGTCATCCAGGTAGGGGTGTACCAGGATGCCCTCCGACCGCAAGGCTGCCGCGACGACCACCATCACCTTGGTG
Source organism: Geotrypetes seraphini (assembly GCF_902459505.1). Lineage (NCBI taxonomy): Eukaryota > Metazoa > Chordata > Amphibia > Gymnophiona > Dermophiidae > Geotrypetes > Geotrypetes seraphini. Next base: position 12,133,072 of record NC_047091.1, read on the forward strand.
AACGTCCGGGGAGCCGTGGCCAGCCCAAAGGGAAGCGCACAGAACTGATAGTGCCGACCCAAGATCGCAAAGCGCAGGAAACGCTGATGAGAGGCCCGAATAGGAACATGCAAGTAGGCCTCCGTCAGATCGAGAGAAGTGAGAAACTCCCTCGGCTGAACCGCCAGAATGACCGACCGCAGCGTTTCCATACGGAAAGAGGGAACCTTGAGAGCCCTGTTGACCCCTTTCAAATCGAGGATGGGCCGAAAAGTCCCCTCCTTCTTGGGCACCACAAAGTAAATGGAGTACCTGCCCGTGCCCCACTCCGGGGGGGGCACCGGAACTACTGCCCTGAGATCTAGCAAGCGCTGAAGGGTCTGGCGAAACGCCAGCGTCTTCCCAGGAGTCTGACATGGAGAAGCGAGGAAAAAATCCGGCAGAGAGCGGGCGAACTCCAGGGCATAACCGTCCCGCACCACCTCCAGGACCCACTGATCGGACGTGATCTCGGCCCATTTGGGAAAAAAGTCGCGCAGCCGGGCCCCCACCGGAACCAAGGGGGGCGCCGGCAAGGCGTCATTGTGCAGGACGGGAAGCGGGGGAACCGGCGGAGGGATTCCCTGCCCCCCGACGGGCCCCCCGAAAGGGCTGCATGCGCTGGAAGAACCGACCCCGGGAAAACCCCGGAGACTGGAAAGAAGCAGCCCCACGCCCAGGGCGATACTTGCGAAATTCCCGCAAACGCCCCCGGGCCGCACCACCCCGAGACGCCGGGCGGGCACGGTCCTCCGGCAAACGGGGAACTTTCGAGTCCGACAGAGTCTGAATCAACTTATCCAAGTCCTCTCCAAATAAAAACGACCCCCGAAAGGGAAATTTAGTAAGCTTAGCTTTGGACGCAGCATCCGCCGCCCAAGCGCGCAGCCACAACACACGCCTTGCGGCCACGCCAAAAGCCATGGACTTAGCCGAGATCCGCACCAAGTCATACAGAGCATCCGAGAGGAATGAGGCAGCCATCTCAATCTTCGCTACCTCCTGATCCACCAGAGACCAGTCGTCAGACTCTCGATCCAAGACCCGCTCCGCCCACCGAAACACGGCGCGAGCGACCAGTCCCCCACAAATAGCCGCCTGGACCCCAAAGGCAGAGACTTGAAAATTTTGCTTAAGGATGGTCTCCAATTTGCGCTCCTCAGAGTCCCGCAAGGCAGAACCGCCCTCAACAGGCACGGTATGCCGCTTGGAAATAGCCGAGACCACCGCATCCACGACTGGCGAAGCTAACGTAGCCCGATCCCCTTCAGGAATGGGATACAGGCGAGCCATGCTGCGCGCCAGCCGAAACGGCGTCTCCGGCGTTTTCCACTGCTCCAGAATAATATCCCGAATATCCTGATGCATAGGAAAAGAGCGGGAAACGGACCGGATCCCTCGTAACAGAGGGTCCCCCACACGCGGAGTCTCCGGCGGCGCGTCCTCAAAACGCAAAGCCGAAGAAACCTGTTGAATAAGGTCAGGCAGCTCATCTCTCTGAAAAAGGCGCACCACGGACGCCTCGTCACTGGAGAACGGGAAACCCGACAACCCGCCGCCAGCTTCCGTCCCCTCCAGAGGGTCCTGGAAATCCTCAGAAGGGTCCAGGTCCTCCTCCAGACCGACACGTTCCTCCGACCACAAATCCTCGTCCCACGACACCCGCGGACGCTTGGACAAGAGAGGCGGCGGAGGGGACGTCACGTCAGACGAGAGAGGCAAAGCCGCAGGGAGCGCGGAGGAAACCCCACCCCCCGAGACCCCCTGGGCGCAACCGGGACCCCCAGCCGCCTGAAAATAGGCTTTGCATAATGAAAAGAAAAAATCAGGGGAAAAACCCCCCGAGGGTCCCAAGGGACTCCCTGCCACAGCAGGGGACCCAGCAGAAACCTGCCCCTGCATAGTCAAAACAGGGGGAAGGTCACCTGAGGTGGAAGACAAAATGGAGGGGCCAGACAGAGAAGATGGCGGTTTTCCCGCCAAAAAAGCTCCCTCCATAGCCTGAAGCGGCTGAGAAACCTGAATAGTCTCAGCCGCTAAAGCAGGCAAGCCGGCATCAGCTGTCAAAAAAGCAGCTGAGAGGGAATCCTTCGGGGAATCCCTCCGTGGGCGGTTGTGGAAGACCGGGCTTCCCCACTGCTCCAAGCCGACTCGCGAGGCACCATCGGCGGGGAGCTCTGGGCGCCTGCAGCCGCTGCCGACGGAGCTCCACCACCTCACCGACCCAAACCGCCGAGTTCAGGCCGGCCGCGAGTGCCTCGCGGCTGGACTAAAATTGTGGCCTACTCCCCCGGAGAAGGGCACAATTGCTCCATACGCGACCTAGCTATAAAAAAGTGCTGGTTACATGAAAAAATACAGTAAAATACAGTTTTCTTAAAGGGAAACAACCCTCCAGACCAGCACTACCTCAGGATTTTTTTTTTTTTTTTTTTACAGAACAGACTCCACAGGCTCTCGAAGCAATATGCCTTGCTTGATTTAGGGGGCAAGGCTTACTGCTGAGGCTCCTCTAAAAAAATATGGGGAGGTGGAGGAAGTGGGGGGAGGGACCCCGCTCGTGACCCGCCGGGTTTGACACCCCCGAGGTCGGACGAACCCCCAAACAGAGTCCGTCCAAGCTCCGTCCGGCTAAAAACAGGGACAATAAACCCCTAAACAAATTCCAACAGCCCTACCAAGGGAGATGGGTACAGATCACTCAACACCTGCTGGAGACTGAAAGAAGACTGAGGGAAATAGAGAGGAGGGGCTAGGATATACTGTCCCAAAGTTTTGTTTTCAGTCTCCACCTGCTGGTCATGATTAGATATATACCCAATCGTAAAGTTAACCTCTACTGGTCTGGAGAGTGCTAAAGAACATTCATTTTTGTGTTTTCTTAAAAGTTCCCCCCTCCCATAATCCAGAAAGTCTGTCTGTAATTAAGAGTGAGAATGCACTGAAATTAGATTAGTCATAGTTTTCTAACTGTAATGAACTCACATATTAGTCTATCAAATCCTGCGGAAGCCAAGTTTGCTCCATTTGGGTGAAACTTGCAACAGTAAACCTCTCCTTCATGTCCAGAGAGCAGCATTATGGGTGCCTGGAGGCTCGATGTCCTAGGGGGGCCCTTAAGCGTAGAAAGAAAAAAAGATGTTACATTCTTTGTATAGGTTATAAACTGTTACATAACAGTCAAATTAGAGAAGGAATCTAACTCTGTAAAAAAAAATTAAACACAACTTTTTCAACAATCAGTTATGCAGAAGCCAAAACATTTTGGCTCTGACAATGGCAGCTTATTTACTATGTTATTTCTGAACTTAAGAACTTTATAAATAACATTTAGTAGTCCTTTTACTAAGATGCGATATCTGTTTTAGCACGCGCTAAACGCTAACGAAGGCCAATGCGTCCATAGGATATAATGGACACATTAGCACGTGCTAGCGTTTAGCGTGCGCTAAAACGGCTACCACACCTTAGTAAAAGGACCCTTTAGACCAGGGGTGTCCAACCTGCGGCCCCATGAAGTATTTTGTGCGGCCCCAGTCGAGGGTGATGCAGTGTTTTCCTCTGCTGCCCCCAGGTGTTTACTGTCTTGCTGACTCCCTCCTTTGTCTTGCTGCAGCGTTTACACGTTTGTGCGGCCCCAGAAACATTTTTTTCGGCCAATGCGGCCCAGGGAAGCCAAAAGGTTGGACACCCCTGCTTTACACTATAAGTGGTATATAAATACTAAAAATAAATAAACCACAAAATTATAAAAAGGAAAACGTACTAAGTTGGGTTAGATCAGTGATTCGCAAACTGTGCGCCACCAGGGATTGAAGTACATACGAGTATCAGTTCCGCTGGTGATGCTTCTCCTCTCCACCCCCAAACAAACCTCATCTCATTTTCCCGGAACTCGAGGCCATGTCCAGAGGGCCTCTGAGCATGCGTTATCGTAGGCATGACATCATTACGTCAATGTCTGTGCATGCTCGCAGGCTCTCCAGACATAGCCCCGAGCTCAGGGAATACGAGATGAGGTTTGGGGCGAGGCTGGGTGGGTGTATCATTGAAAAACCATTTGCTCCATTAGTGTGAGGGAGCAAAAAAAGTTTGCAGGACATTGGGTTAGATCACACATCGAACTCAGCATCCAGTCTCCAATGGCAGCCACTCTGAGTCTCCTGCAAGTATCCAGCAGATTCTGTTGCTCATTCCCAGACTAGCAGGGGACAGTACTCATGCTTGCCTGCCACCTAGCAAATATTAAATGTACCTGTTCTCCAGAAAGATATTCTACTTTTTTTTTTTTAACCACCTAGCTATTTGACCCCCCATCCTCTTAACAGCAAATACGTTGAATGCTCTGATTATAGTTTCTTATCTTTTACAATCCTCGTGAATGTTTATTGTCCTATCAAGTACCAGGTCAGCAGGATGATGTTCTCCCATTTGTGATGCGGTATACTCACCAGTCACGAAGCATTCAACGTATTGCGAGACGTTACACCTTCATGCTGTCTTTACATCCTTGTATGTCAAACAGTAGACTATTGTTTGCTTTTAATAAGAATCTATCTGATCTTCTATGCCTCAACGTGTTACGTACAGAACTGGAACAGCCTGAAGGCCATTATGGACATACTAGTTGTGGACATTGTATGATGTGTCCAATTATGATGGAAGCCCAGACATTTACCCGCCCAGCCACACAACAGGATTATGCTTTATGTAGATGTACAACTTGCCAGTCTGAAGGAGTTATATATGCGATCCAATGCCCATGTGGCTTGTTATATGTTGAGCAGATGTCAATAGCGCCTTAAAGAAGAGACTGCTTGAACACAAATCTTGCATTGCTACACGTAGAATGGAAGAACCTTTAGCTTTTTTGACTTAAGATGTGTGTGTTGGAAATATGCAAGCACTCTGTACGAAAAGGAGATTGGTCAAGATATTTGCGACAGCGCAAGCAAAGATGGCTAGACAATTTGGGTTATGTGAGCCCTAAGGGTTTGAATTCCTGCCTAGAATGGTCAGCATTTTTCTGAGTAGCCAATTGGTTACATGATGGAGGAGATGGGCGGAATCTGTCCCATAAGCCTCGCTCTCTCAGCATCGGTGGTTGCCAGCACCATTTTTTTCACATTGTTGCTTACCCTGCTGACTTCATGAATGTTTGAACTTCAATCCCCTGACACAGCTAAGTGGCGAAACAGGGATTATCCTTGTCAGGAGTACTGGACAGCTGTATTTCCATGTGACAGCCCTGAGGAGCGCTGGAAGGATGCGTTTGTTTGCAGGAGCGCTGGACAGTCGCACTTGGATTGGAACAGATAAGTCCTGGTTTTACATTACAGATTTGGCAGTGGTGTATTTTTATGCCTTTCAAGTGTTTTCCTGGTGCAAGTTGCCTGTGTTATTCATCTGAAAACAGTGATTTTTTTTTTTTAACTGGTCTTGAAAGTGTACTACTGAATCATTGAGAATTGGAGTGTGAGTGGAGATTTTTTTCCTCAAAACCCATGAAGCTCAACTGAGGTTTTTTCCCCATTCATATATATTCCCAGTGATCCTTTGTTTCACTTTAGGATTTGGCATCCGCCAGGAACACTGTTTGCATATTTTCTAGGAGAAGGCTTTTTTTATATACTCGTATAGTAATATATCACCCCCAATTTGGCACCTACCATGCTCATATAATTAAGTTTAATTAAGCACGGTTACAATGAAGTAAAGGGTAATAAAGGGCATAGGACTTGAGAACTGAATGCCTCCAAGACTGAACTACTATGGATCAGGAAAGAAAAATGCTCCTACATCCCCCTTCCCTAACCTGGGAATTAACTACCTTGATGGCAAAGACGAAGTACGGAGCCTGGGAATTACTCTCAACTCAAACTTATCACTTTCCAAACACATCTCACAAGTAGTCTATTCATCCTTCTACTACCTCCGCCAGCTCCGAAAGATAAGAAACTACTTCACAGAACGTGACTTAACCCAACTATTCTAAGCCTTTATCCTTACACTCCTGGATTACTGCAACGCTTTATTCAACGGTCTTACAGCAAAAACATCAAACGACTACAGCAAGTTAAAAATGCAGCAATAAAACTACTGAAAAACCTACAAGCCCATGACCCAGTCTCTCCAGCACCAATATCGGCCCCACTGGCAGCCCATAATCAAACACTGCATTTTCAAAGGCCTAGTGTTGGCATATAAATCCCTCTACAATATGACACCCAAATACTTCTCGGACAAACTTCCTCTCTACACCCTAAAGAAAACGCTACGTTCCCAAGATGAAATATGCTTAAATACACCATCAGGACACTCCCTCCAACTCCAGACAGCGTGAAAACAATCCTATTCCCATTTCTTACTAAATCTCCAGAACAGCTTAACTCATCCTATTAGAACCCTTAAAGGACTTCTTAACTTTAGAAAAACTGTAAAAACCTACCTTTGTGCCTAGTCACTCCCTCAATCCTTTACTAGTATTAGTAAGTAATCCTATATGAAAATATATTTTAACACACTGTGCGTAAACCTTTTAAACCAGGGGTGTCCAACCTTTTGGCTTCCCTGGGCCGCATTGGCTGAAAATTTTTTTTCTGGGGCCGCGCAAACGCTGCAGCAAGACAGAGGAGGGAGCTGACAAGATGGTAAACACTGGGGGGCAGTAGAGGAAAACACTGCTTCGCCCTCAACCAGGGCCGCACAAAATACTTCACGGGGCCGCAGACTGGACACCCCTGCTTTAAATACTGAATGTAAGCTGTAAAGTTCTGAGCTCTTTGGGAAGAATGGGATATAAAAATAAATAAAAAAACCACTTTTCTGTGTGGTTACAATCAAAGCGGTTTATATATTTTAGACAGGTACTTATTTTATACCTGGGCCAATGAAGTGTTTTGTGACTTGCCCAAAGTCAGAGAGAGCTGTAGTGGGAATCGAACTCAGAACTTCAGGGTGCTGAGGCAGCTACTCTAACCACTAGACTAGGATTACCATATATGCCTCCAGAAAAAGAGAGGCCAGATCGAGACATCCGGGTTTTACTTCCATTGCTTTCAATAAAAGTAAAATACAGATGTCTCAATCCAGCCTCCTTTATCTGGAGCCATATGGTAACCCCTATTTCTCCTCCACACATAAAAGCAGACCTAAGTGTTTTAAAATCAAGGTGTTACAAAATGCAACTACACTTATTACTAGCTTATTTCCCCCAAATATGTATTTAGTGAAAAGTGCTTCTCTAAAACAGTGCTTCTGAACTCAGTCCTGGAGTACCCCCTTGTCAGACAGGTTTTCAGGATATCCACAATGAATATGCATGAAAGAAACATGCATATAACGGAGGCAGTGAAAACAAGGGAGGTACTCCAGGACCGAGTTCAGAAACACTGATCTACTTGATAAACTGTCATTTTATTGAAGGCTAGAACAGGGTTTCTCAACACGGTCCTGGATTTCCCTCTCGCCAGTCCAGGTTTTCAGGATATCCACAATGAATATGCACGAGATTGATTTGCATTCACTGCCTTCATTGTATGCAAATCTCTTTCGTGCATACTCACTGTGGATATTCTGAAAACCCGGATTGGCAATGGGGGTACTCCAGGACCGAGCTGAGAAACACTGCTCTGAAAGGGCTCGATGTCTTTGGGCAAAGTTTCTTCAACCCCCCAGAGTCGAGACAACGCATTAGATCAGGGGTGTCAAAGTCCCTCCTGGAGGGCCGCAATCCAGTCGGGTTTTCAGGATTTCCCCAATGAATATGCACAAGATTGATTTGCATTCACTGCCTTCATTGTATGCAAATCTCTTTCATGCATACTCACTGTGGATATTCTGAAAACCCGGATTGGCAAGGGGGGTACTCCAGGACCGAGCTGAGAAACACTGCTCTGAAAGGGCTCAATGTCTTTGGGCAAAGTTTCTTCAACCCCCCAGAGTCGAGACAACGCATTAGATCAGGGGTGTCAAAGTCCCTCCTGGAGGGCCGCAATCCAGTCGGGTTTTCAGGATTTCCCCAATGAATATGCACAAGATTGATTTGCATTCACTGCCGTCATTGTATGCAAATCTCTTTCGTGCATACTCACTGTGGATATTCTGAAAACCCGGATTGGCAAGGGGGGTACTCCAGGACCGAGCTGAGAAACACTGCTCTGAAAGGGCTCGATGTCTTTGGGCAAAGTTTCTTCAACCCCCCCAGAGTCGAGACAACGCATTAGATCAGGGGTGTCAAAGTCCCTCCTGGAGGGCCGCAATCCAGTCGGGTTTTCAGGATTTCCCCAATGAATATGCATGAGATCTATTTGCATGCACTGCTTTCAATGCATATTCATTGGGGAAATCCTGAAAACCCGACTGGATTGCGGCCCTCAAGGAGGGACTTTGACACCCCTGCGTTAGACTGTGAGACCACCAGGGAAAATGCTTGAGTACCCGGTTGTAAAACCGCTTTGATAGCCTTGATAGGCGGTATATAAAAACCTAATAAACTTGATTTTCTACAAGTAATTTTTTTTTTTTTTCACTGCCTGAAATTCTCTCGCAACCCTTGGTATTAGGAACACACTAGCTTCCCTTCAATGCTCTCAGGACGAGTCCTCTCAGCCCCATGTCCCTTCCCTCACCGCTGGCACCAGCGCCTGCTGAGTCGTCGCCGTCGCCGTAGCCGTGGCCGTGGCCGTGGCCCCCGCCGCCACCAGCTCATGTCGGCCTTTCTTCGCCGCCGGCGGCAACAGCACCAACTCCTGCCCTTTCCTTTTGTTCTGCTCAATCATAACGACCGGCAGGGGAATTCACTCAGCAGCGCCGGCGACCAGGCCGCGGCTTCCACCAGAAAACAGGCCAGCGCGCGCAACGCAAGCGTCACCGGCGCGGACAGTCGCCGCAGAACCGCACGACGCGTTCCAAGCCTCTCCCTGGCTCTCCGGTCTCATGGGTGATTGGCCGATGCTCGAGGCGCGTGCTGGAGAAAGCTACTGGGGGGAATTGATTTGGCTAGTGTTACATACGCTGATTTGATTGGTCGTCACCAACGCTAACGTTTTTATTGATAGCAGTGTGATTGGTTGGCAGAACGCGGCGTCCATTAGTTCTTGCTTTTGATTGGCTGATGCAGTTGCAGGCCGGTATTAGCGAAGTGGTGAGTGTATGTGTGTTTGTGGGTGCACTACGTGGGTCAGGTACTGTTTTTGCTTGTCAATCAAAATTTATTCTTTGTTGTGTGACGCACTGATGAAAGTTATTTAGTCATATTTTAGGCGGTTCTTTCTGAAATTCTTTAAATAGTTGATTGTCTTGTTACTCTTTATAGCAGTGGTTCCCAACCCTGCCCTGAAGGACCACTAGCCGGTCAGGTTTTCAGGATAGCCCTAATGAATATACATGAAGCAGATTTGCATGCCTGTCACCTCCATTATATGCAAATCTCTCTCATGCATATTCATTAGGGTTATCTCAAAAACCTGACTGGCTGGGGGTCCTCCGGGACAGGGTTGGGAAACACTGCTTTATAGGGTTACCATATGGTTCCCAAAACAGGAGGATGGATTGAGACATCCGGGTTTTACTTCCACTGTAAGTAGGGTTACCAGATGTTCAAATTTCCCCGGACGTGGCCTCCTTTTCGAAGCCATGTCCGGATGGCTTTTCAAAATTCAGCACTTTGTCCAGGTTTTCAAAAGCTTCTAGCAACGAGCGACATCGGGACAACATCTGCGCGGATGCAATGCGGGGACATCATGGCAGCGCAGATGGCGTCCCAATGAGTAAACAGGTCAAGGAATCTGGGGGCGGAACGGGACGTGACTCAGATGGAACAGGGTGGGGCCATGGGTCCGGATTTTCACTCTCGAAAATCTGGTCACCCTAATTGAAAGCAATGGAAATAAAACCCGGATGTCTCAATCCATCCTTCTTTTCCTGGAGCCATATGGTAACCGTATTATGGGGTATGTTCCTTTCTAATTATATTGGAAACCACATATAGCTTTATTGTTCTAAAGAACCAAGAACTGTAGGGCACACTTTTATTAGCAAAGCACAGACAGATAAAAAGACCTAACATGGGGCCGTGTTTCAGCAGATAACCGCCTGCTTCAGGGGTCACAAATACTCAACAAATCAAAAGCAGAACACAGATAGTAATCTATATTTGAATAAATTTGTAATTATGAGTATATGACTTGTAGTTGATGCATGAGTGTGTGTCAGGTACCGCTTCTGCTTCTCACTAAAAATTCATTTTTGCAGTGTGAAGAAGCATTGATAAATCTTATTTAGTTATCTTTTAGGTTTATTTTTGTGAAATTATTTTAAGTAGTTGATTATCTTGTTACTCTATAATTTTCTGATATGTTTTATGGGGTATGTTTGTTTCTAATTATTTTAGAAACCACATGTAGCTTTAATTGTTCTAACCCACTTTTGACTTGAAAAGCGAGTTATAAATTCTAATGTTTTTAAAAATCCCTGAACTTTTGGGAGCAAGAGAGTCAAGATTGAGTGTCATGTTCTGGACATTTCAAATGTCATCACAGAATGACTAAAACCTATTGGATCAGGGTCAGGTAACATCACACCGTAATTTTTAAAAGCAAAGTATTGAATTAGAAGCAGGTATGATTATGTATGTTTGAGAGTCTCTAAGATCTGCATTCAGATTCTCAAAAGGTTAACCCACTGGGACACAAAAGGCACTATTCTTTATAAGAAATTAAACACAAATTACTTAACATATATGCTTCTGTTGATTTATTTCAGAGAAATGTGTTGTAGAACAGAAGATGCTCTTTAACAAGCAGAAAGGTTGCTGTAGTGTTGGATTCAGTTATGAGTTATGGAAGATCGAATAGTATGGAATCATTACCAAAGCTCTATGATATCTTCAAAGGAGAGGTAAAAAAAATGAAGTTGATATTTTGAGAATATTGTGTAGCCCATTTGGAGAAAGTAGATTCGGCTTTTGTTCTTACAATAACAACTGCAAGCTTACAGGCCTGGAGATAGTCCTGAAGAATACTTCTTGTGATTTGCGGTTACTGGGGTCACTACGTGAAGTAGTTGAAATGGCATGAGGCCTGCACTATCCCATCATTTCTGTATTGAGCTGAAGGATGAGGCTTTCTGCCCTTATTTGTATTGATTCTTGTTTGGTATTAGTATGTTCCTGCAAAGTATTCATACCCTTTGATGGGACGATGAATGAAACAGAATATGATGGGTAGCCAAAGGCCAATCGGGTTGCAGCCCTTGAGACTACCAGCCCCTGATTTAGGCTATGAATGGTGGGTGCCTTCCTTGAGCCATGTACAACTTTCCTAAGAAAAAGAAAGCAGCACACTAGATTACCTTCACATGGTGAAACCTCACTGTCATTGTAGAAGGGTGAATAAATTGTACTTAGAATATTTGCTGATCAGCTTTACCAACTGTTCGTTTTCTGCAGTAAGCATATAAAACAGATCTGTGAAGAAGAAAAAGGGGATAATTACCGAAGAGCTTGATAAGGGAATGAACAGATAATAATGATATCTTTAACCAAAATAGTGTGTTTACTTTTCTAACTGCACTGAATCGTTTTCCCAGGTTGCTAACATCACAGACTATGGAGCCTTTATTAAAATTCCAGGCTGCAGCAAACAAGGTCTGTCACATTGTATTGGTATTTTTCTAACATGCTTTTTCTCAATTTGGTCTCTCTGTCTTCTTTGGGCTAATTGAGTTTGCTATCAGTTTTTCTCAGCTGTGGGCAGAGAAGTGAAACAAATACTGTTTCTAAAGGGACTTGTGTTAGACTGGTGTAAAAATGTGCAGGGGCGCACAGCAGAAACTCGGGTGGAGCCCTAAAACCTGCTGGCAGGATAAGCTTTGTTCAGCTTCAGGTAGATTTTGGGGCCCTAGGAGGGGTGATGCTGACTATACCCCCAGTCCCCAATAAAGACTTAACAACAACAACAAACTTTCTGAAAGGGTAATACGCATTGTATTTGTTTTATAAACAATAAAATTGTTAAATTTCCTTTCCTCAAGTCCATGTAGAATAAGCTAGAAACTGCATAACGGCTTGACGGAGGGGATGTGTTTGAGTGATAAACTCCAATATACTATCAAACTTTCCACTTTCAAAAAATGCTGCTACACTTCAAGTGGACGAAAGAAAAATTCTCAGTTTTACAGTGAGTCAGTTTATACTGCGACTCTACTCAAATAACCAACATGGGCAAATAAAACTTTTGTCCCTTTGTGCTGCAGGGGAAAAATGATACAATTAAATTCTATGTGTACTCTTAACGGGGATTTAAATAAGTCAGGCCAACAATCGTTCCATGGAATAGCTGCATGGTGCAGCATATTGCGAATAGCACTCTAGCATCTGTTAAATGCTGCCATCCTATTATACTTGGGTTCATTATGGGATAGTCCTATTGTGGGATCTCCAAGGGGAATGCTTTTTGGTAAGGCAGCTGCTTGTGGGGTGTTTGGTCAAGGGAGATGTCTTTTATTTCAGAAAGCATGCATGATAGGTCATAAATGTATTATGCAATATTGGTTACAGACAGAGCCTCCAAGTTTTTGGCATTGGCAGAATCAATTACATTGTTTACTTTTATTTGCGGTTTGGGAGGTTTGTCGATCTCCTAGACAAACTCGTCTTTTTATGAAAACTTGGGACCCATATGTTCAAAAACTTTCATCTAGAGCAAGAAGTTTAATTCTTAATGAATTGCATTGAAGCTATGGTTGCCTTCATTGTATTCCAAAACCTGGCTGTTTTTGTCACCTTTCATCCTGGGAGGAAAGAGAGAATGGGAGGGAGAAGGGATGGGGGTGATAATGGGGGATTATGGTTTCTCATATAAAATGTTTGAAGGAATGATAGTATTTTATGATAATATTTTAAAGATTGGAATTTTAAATATGTGAAATTATTTGTAAGGAATATCTTTATGTATTATATGAATGTATTTTTATTTTGTTCCTTCAATAAAATGTTTGAACATAAATGCTCCCAAGGGATTGAGCGGGTGAAAAAACCTCCTGATTGGTCGATTGGTCTCCCATATTCTTGAGGAACCAATCATGGCTTCAGGGGGGAGGGGGGAGGAGTCATCATGATTGAATCTATTAAACTCTCCACCTGATTGGTTCTTGGGAGCGCTATTTGCAGTACGCTGGGCAAGCAGAGGGAGAGAGTAAGCCAGTTGTTTTGTACTATAAGATTTATATTTTCCCTGAATTAGTTTAGGTTATAAAATCATTTGTTGCAGGTTCGATGTTACAGGTTCATATGGCCCTGAAGAAGTGGTGCTACACCATGAAACGATTGTTGGCCTGATTTATTTAAACCCCCGTTAAAAGTACACATAGAATGTAATAGTATTATTTCCCCCCCCCCAGCATAAAGGGCTGAACATTTTTTATGCCGATGATGGTTTTTTGAGTAGAGTCACAGTATAAACAAACTCACTGTAAAACCGAAGCTTTTTCTTTCATCTGGTTGAGGCGCAGCAGCGTTTTTTGAAAGTGGAGAGTTTTTGATAGTAGATTCGATTTTTCCTCCATCCCATAATAATAACTCTGCACGTCTCTACCACATTCTTATGGCTGCTAGTGAATGTTTGATCATGTTAAATTCAAGAGGACAATTTTCAAATGATTTTATTTCAAATGATTTTATTTTATTTCAAATGATTTTCAAATGATTTTACCCAGTAACTTAGTTACTGGGTAAAATCAAAATGTTTCTTCTCCACCCATCCCTGTCCCCCTAAAAGGGGTAAAATTTTTCATGCTGTTTTTCAATGCAGGGACTTAATTGAATTTGACAACTATTTGGTTTACAATAAAACAGAAGTAAATACAAGGAATCATTAACAATCCTAAAAGAATAGAGATTAGGGAAACCAGAGGTCTTGACAAAGAAATAGTAAAAAATCAAAAGCAAATAAGAGAAAGTCACTAGAGAATGACATGGGGACAAATTTTTCCCCCATCCATGCGGGAACTCATTTCCCATCCCGCCCCTGTGAGTGTTTTTATCCCTGCCCCATTCCTGCAAGCTCCATCCTCATCTGCATAAGCCTCATAACACTTTAAAATCATAAGCAACAATATTCTAGAGCTCAGATTGTGATGTCATAATGCCTCATTCCGCCAATGCCTAAGCTCCGTCCTCATCTGCCCAAGCCTCAAACACTTTAAAATCCTAAGTAGCAACATTTTAGAGCTCAGATTGTGATGTCATAATGCCTCATTCCGCCAATGCCTAAGCTCTGTCCTCATCTGCACAAGCCTCAAACACTAAAATCATAAGTGTTCAAGGCTTGTGCAGTTAAGATAGAGCTTACAGGAATGGGGCAGGGACGGCAACAAAACACGGGGACGGGATGAGAAAATTGAGTTCCTGCAGGGACGGGGACAAATTTGTCCCCGTGCCACGCTCTTCTGTGCACCCAATCATGCAACACAATCCAACCCACTACAGGTTCAAACATGAGGCCAGTTAATTGGGGAAGACTCTTAAAAGATTCTAATCTGAGATCCAGAGGGTGGGAGCTATCACACCAAAGGAAATTCTTCTTCATGCCATGACGGGATGGGATTTGGGGCAGCAGCTAGCCCACAGATAATTTTTTATTTAATGATGCTTTTAGTTAAAATAGAATTTACTAATCAATAAGCTGGAAGACATATAGTTTATCCTAAAGTGTTTCCCTATCTTTTCTATATGATATTGTAGTTCTTTCCCTGACCCCCATTTTCTCGTAATGTATTGAAACACTATTATATGGCAGAATAATTTTATAATTTTGTTACTGTAAGCCACTTATAAGGTTATAACCGAATAGTGGGATACCACATTGTAATGAACTTGGAAACTTGCAACTCAGGATTTATGGTATAGACCAGTGGTGTCAAACTCACGGCCCGGGTGCCACATGCGACCTGCCAGGCACTATTTTGAGGCCCTCGGTATGTTACCATTGTTCTGGAACATTGCCCACCTCACGCAAGCACTTTCCTGCGTCTGTACGCGATTGTGAGGTGGAGTGGAGAGGACAATCACGTACACATGTGTGAGGTGGAGTGGAGAGGACAATCGCGTACAGATGCAGGAAAGCGCTTGCGTGAAGTTACAGCAGTGAGGCGGGCAACGTTCCAAAACGTAAGGTAACCTTTGGAGGCACTGCAGCTTGTGCGTGTGTATGTAATCTCGTGAACTCTCGCGAAATTCGGCACTTCTCCTGGCAGTGACTCCTTCATGTAAGATGGAGGTTGTGTTCAGTGGGGGAGGAGGTGAGAGCTGAAAGTGGTTGCGGACGCGACCACCGGACACGTAGGCACAAGTTTTCCAGGCACAAGTCGGATATTGATTCTCCCCTCTACAAAAAAGCCTAGAGGACTACACCAAAATCTTGTCTCTTGCACTTTAGAATCTAAATCACAATTTTGCATGAGGTAAATCTTTCCTTAATTGCTTCTAATAATTTCAGCTGTACACAGTGCAACATGCAGAAAGTGAAAAACTATCTAAACTTCACTTTCTGCATGTTGCACTGTTTCAGCTGTGTATAACTGAAAAGCAATTAAGGAAAGATTTATAAACTATAACGAGTTTTACCTCATGCAAAGTTGTCATTTCTTTAATAAAACATTAACTATTTTTTCTGCGGCCCTCCAAGTACCAACAAATCCAAAATGTGGCCCTGCAAAGAGTTTGAGACCGCTGGTTATGTGCTAAAAAATTATTGTATGATGTGCAGTATATCAATTTAAGTAACCTATACTGCAAAGCAAATGTTAAGGTTTGGGTTAGTCACCTTGCATTTCAGTGGAGAGTTTCTCTTTCAGAACGTGCTTATATGCTGCATAAGAGGAAAATACCCAGCCCCACCCCCCCTTTACGCAAGAGGTTTTTAGCGCCAGCCGGCACGCCGAATGCTCTGCGCTGCTCCGATGCTCTTAGGAAGTGCATGATCGTTGGAGCCGCACAGAGCGCTAAAACCTCTTGCGTGGTTTTGTAAAAGGGGAAGCATTATTTTACATTCCTGTTGTGTTCTGAATTCCCCTTCATTGAATATAATCTAAATAGTTCAGGGGAACAGAATCCTTTTTAATCATCTTTTTCTATCATAATATAGTGAAGCATTCGAGCTACACCAAACAGTTCTGGTTGATGCATTTCTTTATTTATTAAGGCCTTGTCCATAGAACTCATATGTCATCTTGTCGGGTGGAAAAGCCTTCAGAAATAGTAGATCTTGGAGAGAAGGTCTGGGTGAAAGTTATTGGAATAGAGGTAAGCTTTTAAACATTATGGGGTTCATTTTAACAAGAGGTGCTAACAGATTTAGGGTGACTCCAGCACGCCACAGAACAACTTACTTTTAAAGAGCTCCGACGTGAGGTGTGGGGGGGGGGTCCGTTTTATCTATAATGGAGGGTTCCAACTCCCCAAACCTCCCCCCCCCAACGGCAGCACGAACAGTATGAAGTAAAGTGGGGGGGGGGGTTCCCCACTCGCACCCCGCTTCGGAGCTCTTTCAAAGTAAGTTTTTCGGCGGCGCGCTGGTGTCTTGCTCCGAATTGTCTGCGCGCAAATGACTATGAACCCAGATTTAGCGTACCTAATGAATTAGTATGTGTTAAGTGCCTTACAGCCCATAGGTATACAGTGGGTGTATATGGACCCATATATGAAACAACATGATATGGGGAAAATATTAATAAGAAAAAAGTGGAGATGGCTAGGGGGATATTAATGTCACTGGACCCACATTCTGGTTATTAATTTTATTGACCCAACACAGCTGTGTTTCAGCAAATGCCTAAGTCAAGGCTCCTAACATTATATAAATAAATTGTTGCAAAAAGCTTTATACACTGTGAGGGAGTCGGGGATTCTCCCTCACGAGTGATGTTGGGCAGTAGAGGGCGCTGGCCAATTAGTGGGTAAACTCTAGAGCCCGGAATGCATTGAGCTCTGTAGTTCAGAGTTCAATCCTCATCCAGCAGGTGACGCTGAAACTACAGGGTCCAAGATGCATTGAGCTTTGTAGCTCAGAGTTCAACCCTCATCCAGCAGGTGGCTCTGAATTGCATGAGCAGGCTACCCTACTGAGTCATGGGGTGGAACCCGGGCAGGAAGAGCTTCATATGCCCAGTCTGGGATTCATTCTGTGAGGTCCCTAGGAGAGGGTATCCGTGGGAAGGTGAGAGCCTCCACAAAGAGACTTCCCTGAGCAGAGAAGGCTCAGAAGCCGTGGGTTAAGGAGAACCCCGGGGGAAGCTGAGAAGACTGATAAGGATTATTTGGAAGAGCTGGTATGGTGAGTGGTGGTGTGCTTGGCTGGATATTGGAAGCTTGGACAGTAAAGGTGCTGGCTACGGTAAGTCAATGTTTATTGGGTTGAGGCTGTCTGCTGAAGAGCCTAACACTGCTGTGCAGGGAACAACTAATATCTGGTGTGGCTGAGGGAAGCCACGCAGGTCTTGAAATTGCTAAGAGCTGATTAAGCACTGAATGGGAATTGACACTGTCTATAGGACAAACTGTTCCACTGAACTAAGAGACTGAACTTAAAAGTACGTATAGAGTTTTGGTTTCTCTGAGCTTGTGAAGGAACAGACTCGGGTCCTGTACAACAATAAAAGTGTTCATTATACCTTCAAGAGTGTCTAGTGTAGATGTGTATGACTACCGAAAGGGTTGTTAGAAAACCTGGCCAGGAGCACTGCAGGTCCCGGCAGTGTGATGGGGAAATGACCGCTCGTCTCATCACATACACTTAGATGTAAAGATTGTATACTGTAAAATCATTATAAAATAATTTTTTTAAAAAATTCTTTATTCATTTTATAATTCACAACAAGTGTACAGTAAATATCAAACAATTAGAATACAATATCACTTGAAAATCTACCATATCATACAACAAAAAGATATAACCCCACCCCCTCCCACTTCCATATACAACAAAAAATATACCACATGACTATAATATCTTATCATTCATATATATTATTAATAGAAATCCAACCCCACACCCCCCCGATCCACAAGAACAAATAACGTATAACTGGAAAGATTGTACAAGGTTGAATTATTGTTTCTAGTGGAATTCAATATGTCATGTGTTTAAAATGGAAAGAGCGTTGGCAGTTCAAAAAGGTTACTATAATAAATTTAAGGATGTGTGGGGGCCATTTTTAAATTATTCTATAAAATAACACTTTAAAAAACATGTATAAAAATATTTAGATGGAAAGAGTGTTGCAGTGTGGCTCCAGTGACGACATTATACCCTTGGCCATCTCCGATTTTTGTTGTTTATGTCTTCTGTGGAATGCTTTTGAAAATATTACTACACCACCTGGCTGACTTTCAGCTGTGAAATAAAAAAGGCTTTTGAGGACATTGTACATCTCCCTAATACCTTCAGTATTTGTCCGGACTACGTTGGATTTTCAGGATATGTCAGGGGCTGAACCTCATTAGCAATTGAATTACATTAGAAAAATGATCATCTAAGATTTAGAAAAGTATTGCTCTTTAATAAGTTTTAGTCTTAGATATTTTAATACTGTTTCATCTTGTATATGAGATTGGAAATCACTTGCTGATGCGATCTATTCATTCTTTTGTGAACCTTGTAATTTTTCCGGTGAAGATGGTATATAAATAAATGGTTTATTTAATTATTATTATTACACTGGCACTGTGGCAGAGATGTTAGATTCATTCTTTTGCGATCTATTCATTCTTTTGTGAACCTTGTAATTCTTCCGGTGAAGATGGTATATAAATAAATGGTTTATTTAATTATTATTATTACACTGGCACCGTGGCAGAGATGTTATATTTTCAGATTCAAATATGGGTGTGGACTGTGGATAATGTGCATGTGTGTCCTTTTGGATCTGGGTACTACTTCTTATATTTCTCCAAGTGTTACCCAGGGTCAATGTTAAACATGCTGGTATCCAGGGCAGAAATTTGGGAGAAGGCCTCCAAAGCCTCTCCAGTGGGCTGAATCTCCTGCAGGCTTCCTGTAGCTGAGGTCAATGTCCCTGTTTGCATGCTTAACACCAGCTCTGTTATTACCCCATGTTGCCATTTCTCGTTTTCCCTTTTCACAGAACACGGAACTCAAAAGCTTACCATCCAGGCAAAGGAAACAATCTATAATAAGCTTCTGCAATGACTATAAGGCCATGACCCTTTTATTTACAACTAGTTGGGGGTTTCCCTTAGAGAATGACATGGGGACAAAATTTTCCCCATCCCCCGCAGGAACTCAGTCTCCCCATCCCGTCCCTAATGGGTTTTGTTCTTAAAAAGGTAACTGGCCCTGTGTGTCCCAGGGACTGGGTTGAGAACCCTGATCTACAGGTGTGTGTCTTGAGGTAGAAAGGGATCTGACGTTAGCAGAAACCTCCTCCCTGCTGCCAAAGCTTGGCTGCAACATCGAGAAGTAAGAATTCGCTAAAAACTAAAATGAAACAGTTCTGATTCTCATGTCGGGAGTCATTCTGCAGTGCCACTTTTTACCAGCAGGGTAGAAAAAGACGGGGAGAGGGGCAAGTTCAAAAATACCACAAGATTCAAAAATCTGGGCAAGGTATATTAATTTTGCTCTGGGTCTTGTCCATTATCTCGTGCAGTACTTTATTTTGAGGACTGTTTCTTTAATGTTATTTAATGTTTTTATAGCCTGTGTGCTGTACAGAATCCAAGTTACATACAAATTCAGCTTAAAAATGGTTTAAAAAACAGAACTCATTCTTAAGCCAGGGACTGCCTGTAGTGGCATAGCAGGAATTAGAACCAGAGATTTTCAATTCTCCTCCATTGCCAACATTCAAGATAATGAAGGGAATAGACCTAGTAGATAAAGACAGGTTGTTCACCCTCTCCAAGATAGGGAAAACGAGAGGGCCACTTTCTAAAGTTAAAAGGGAATAGATTCCATACAAGCGTAAGGAAGTTCTTCTTCACCCAGAGAGTGGTAGAAATCTGGAACGCTCTTCCGGAGTCTGTTGTAGGGGAAAACACCCTCCAGGGATTCAAGACAAAGTTAGACAAGTTCCTACTGAACCAGAACGTACACAGGTAAGGCTAGACTCAGTTAAATCGACCTAAATAAATCCAGGAAAAATTCCATCTGATACTGAAGGGAATAGACTTAGCAGATAAAGATAGATTGTTCACCCTCTCCAAGGTAGGGAGAACGAGAGGACACTCTCTAAAATTGAAAGGGGATAGATTCCGTACGAACGTAAGGAAGTTCTTCTTCACCCAGAGAGTGGTAGAAAACTGGAACTCTGTTCCAGAGGATGTTATAGGGGAAAACACCCTGCAGGGATTCAAGACAAAGTTAGACAAGTTCCTGCTGAACCAGAACGTACACAGGTAAGGATAATCTCAGTTAGGGCACTGGTTTTTGACCTAAGGGCCGCTGCGTGAGCGGACTGCTGGGCGCGATGGACCACTGGTCTGACCCAGCAGCGGCAGTTCTTATGTACAGCTAGTACAGTATCTTAACGCCTCTGTCACGCTTACGATTCATGCTGCTGCAGTTTTAATTTCTGGGTTTTGTTCTCCCTTTAGACCAAGGATGGAAAAACCAAAGTGTCACTTTCCATGAAGGCTGTGAATCAGGGGACTGGAAAGGACTCGGACCCCAACAACGTAATGCTCGAGTAGGTGAATTTTTGCACCGTTGTCTAGCGACGTAAACTCCGTTTGATTTTCTTATGGGAGGTGATAATCTGAGTGAAGCTACACTTAATTCCAAAGGGGAACCTCTTTCTCTCTGAAGCAATTTGAATAACAGGGCTGCTGGGATAACGGGGTAAGAAGGTGCTATTTTGTAAAAACAAGTGGACCCCTACTTTTCATATGAAACACTAGTAAAAGTGGCAGGTGCAGCGTTCACATCCACTCTGGGACAAGGGTCCATGTCTGCACTGATACGGGTAACTTAAACACAGATTCCCATCTCATCTTTGGTCATTATATAACTGGATCTGAGCTCTCTGGCAAGAAAACCTTGTACAGGTATTTTTCTGCCATCTTGTGTCCCTCGAGAATCCTTTATACCAAGTGTTCTTCAATGGTGGCCCCCGGAGACCTCTTTGGTGGCCCTTGTTACCTTTCTGGGGGGGTTTTTTTTTTCTTCTACTCTGTTTCTCTACCCAGGCTCAGGCAGAAAGGGGAAAGTAGATGAAGGCAAGAGAACATAAGAATAGCCTTACTGGGGCAGACCAATGGTTCATCAAATCCAGTAGCCCGTTCTCACAGTGGCCAATCCAGGTCACTAATACCTGGCCAAAACCCAAAGTGTAGCAACATTCCATCCTACCGATCCAGGGCAAGCAGAGGTTTCCCCCATGTCTTAATAACAGATATGGACTTTTCCTCCAGGAATTTGTCCAAACCTTTCTTAAAACCAGCTACGCTATCCGCTTTTACCACAACCTCTGGCAACTGGTTCTCGAAGAACAAGGTATTTCTCAGTAGTCAAGAGAATTTAGAAACAGTCACAACCTTGAGAATATTTGCCAATGAAATCTGAAGGTGGGCTATAGGGATGGATGTCAGCAGTGTCATGGCCCCCCCACCCCTATGGGAAAATAGTGAGCGACTCTCCTTCAGTTCATCAGAATCCAAAGTGGTCCCAGCTTAAAAATTAACGAAGGCCACTGCTTTATATTGTCTCAGGATCTGAAAGCAACAGAACCGTGCTCCAAAGCAGTGGCTATAGCCAGAAGGATACAGGGCTGTAAAAAAAGAGGCATGACCAGCAGAAGAAAGGAGGTATTAAAGTCCTTATATAGGTCATTGATGAGGCCCCTCCTGGAATACTGTGTTCAGTTTTGGAGGCCGTATCTGGCTAAGGATGTAAAAAGAGTTGAAACAGTTCAGAAAAAGCGTTGAAAATGGTATGGGGCTTGCGCCAAAATATACAAGACCTAAATAAGTATGCTCTAGAGCAGACATGAGCAACTCCGGTCCTCGAGGGCCGGAATCCAGTTGGGTTTTCAGGATTTCCCCAATGAATATACAGTGAAAGCAGTGCATGCAAATAGATCTCATGCATAGTCATTGGAGAAATCCTGAAAACCCAACTGGATTCCGGCCCTCGAGGACCGGAGTTGCCCATGTCTGCTCTAGAGGAGAGAATATGATACAGACATTTCAATACTTGAAAGGTATTAATAGAGAAACAAATCTTTTTCAGAGAAAGGAAAATGGTAAAACTAGAGGGCATGAATTGAGGTTGCGGGGTGGCAGACATAGGAGTAATGTTAAGAAATTATTTTTCACAGAGAGGGTGGTAGATGCCCGGAATGCCCTCCTGAGGGAGGTGGTGGAGATGAAATGGTGATGGAATTCAAAAAAAATGTGGAATGAATACAGAGGATCTCTAAATAGAAAATGAATGGTATAAAACAAACTAAAGCCGGTCCTGGGCAATCCTGGAGGGTCTGTGTCCCATATATAGTGATTTGGTTTAGGATGAGCTGGGGAGGGCTTTGATAGAAGCCCTAGTGACAGCATGGTTAGGATAGGCTGGAGTGGGCACCGACGGCAAATCCAGCAGTGGGAACCTAAAGATTCGCTTTATTAGTGCAGGACTAAAGTAGCAGTTGCCTTTATATTGTAAGGAAATAAGTGATATTTAAATAATCGCCCACGTTTCACCTTTCTTCAGGGCATGTAAACTTTCACTGGTGAAAAAGAGCAAGCAACTCAAAACATATAGGAGAGTGAAAGTTTACATGCCCTGAAGAAACGGTTTGTTACCGTGAAACGTCGGCGATTATTTATTTTTTTTGTTTTAAATCTTTATTCATTTTTTTTGTGTTACAACAAGTGTTACAAATAAACTCAATAGAAACTTAAATACACACTTGACTAACTCATATATTAATATCAAGTTTAACATTAATATAATAATCCCCTGTCCCACCCTCCTTCCCAACCAATAATACATAAATCAATTTTATTGTACATTCTTTAAATATTAATTTAGTATGTAATACTCAAAATTGAAAAGCCCACCCCATTCCCCTCTTTACAATTATCTTATCATGGGAAAAGTTCATTAGAGAAATTATGTTAACGGTCTTCAGATATTTCCAAGTTTTATTTATAGGAAAAATTATCCTTCTTTACAAAAATCGGTTAATGGTCCCCATATTTTTTTAAATTTATTCATGTATCCTTTGTGTGTTGCAATAGCGAGTTCCATTTTATATATGTGGCATACCGAATTCCACCAGAACATATAATTCAATCTATCATGTTTAAATATCACTTAGTTTCTTACAATATACAGTCAAACCTCAGTTTGCGAGTAACCCGGTTTGCGAGTGTTTTGCAAGATGAGCAAAACATTCTCGCAAACCGAGTGTTCACCCGATTTGCAAGCACCCACTCCGAGAAACGGCACCCCCCGCCCGACCAACTTGAACTCCCCCCCCCCCCCGACCAACTTGAACTCACCCCCCCCATCTGGCACCGGCACGAGAACCGGCATCGCTCCCCCCCCCGTTCACAAAGCCCCCCCCCCCCCCGCGCGAGAACAGGCACCCCCTCCCCGGTCCGGCACCGGCACCTCTCCAAGGTAGGGAGAACAAGAGGGCACTCTCTAAAGTTGAAAGGGGATAGATTCCGTACAAACGTAAGGAAGTTCTTCTTCACCCAGAGAGTGGTAGAAAACTGGAATGCTCTTCCGGAGTCTGTCATAGGGGAAAACACCCTCCAGAGATTCAAGACAAAGTTAGATAAGTTCCTGCTGAACAGGAAAGTGCGCTGGTGGGGCTAGTCTCAGTTAGGGTGCTGGTCTTAGACCAGAGGGCCGCCGCGTGAGAGGACTGCTGGGCACGATGTCTGACTCAGCAGTGTCAATTCTTATGTTTTTAGTACCAGATGGACTTCTTTGGTCTATAGCCCAGAAACATTAAAGAAAAGACAATTTAAACATGAATGTATAATGAGTAGGAATGTTGGACAGACTGGGTAGACCGTTCAGGTTATTATGTTACCCTTTTGTCTCAGTCAGGATCAGCGCAAGAAGCGCCAGTTCCAGGATTACAGCAAACAGAAGATCACCCTAGAAGCTGTTTTGAATACCATCTGCAAAAAATGTGGCTGCAAAGGTACGGTGCGCTGTCCCTCTGGCCTTGTTCTCTGCCCGTCTCTCATTTGCTTATTCAGTGCAGATGGAGAAAGGTGTTAATTCAAGTTGCCGAAGCAAGCACGCTTTTCGGAGACTAAGATTTATTAGTACTGTGGTTCCTAAACCTGGCCTAGGTTGGACCCTTAGTAGGTCAGGTGTTCAGGATATCCCTAATGAATATGCATTAAAACAACACAGAGCTAAATTAACTTTTAAAATAGCATGATGACTTGACAACATATACCTACATAAATCGCTACGCCTCAGTTTCACTCTCAAAGTTGCTCAGTGGGCTGAAATGTTGAATATGTTTCTGAAAAACTGGAGAACATAATCAAACACTGAGCAACTTTGAGAGTGAAACTGAGGCATTTGACTTAGTTCACCCTCTCCGAGGTAGGGAGAACAAGAGGGCACTCTCTAAAATTGAAAGGGGATAGATTCCGTACGAACGTAAGGAAATTCTTCTTCACCCAGAGAGTGGTAGAAAACTGGAACGCTCTTCCGGAGTCTGTCATAGGGGAAAACACCCTCCAGGGATTCAAGACAAAGTTAGACAAGTTCCTGCTGAACCAGAACGTACGCAGGTGAGGCTGGACTCATTTAGAGCACTGGTCTTTGACCTGGGGGCCACCACGTGAGTGGACTGTTGGGCACGATGGACCACTGGTCTGACCCAGCACCGGCAGTTCTTATGTTCTTATGATCCCCTCCCCCCAGACAGGCCTAATATTCAGGATAACTGCAGAGAGTATTAATAATATATGTCCCTATGTATTGGTTTAAGGACCTGGTTAAGCTCTCTTTCAGTTACCGTGAAAACTAGGTCTGGTAGAGTTTAGGAGGTACCAGTTCAGGGTGTCCACACATCACATCTGTGTAACCCTGGAGTTCCCAGATAGAAATCCCTGCAAAGCCAGTTTGCTCACTTTTCTCCTGAACAGAATAACATTACGAGTAGTTGAGTGCATTCCTTCAGCTCCAGAATGGTAATATTTATTTATTTCACAGTTCTATTTAAACTGGTGAAAGTGGGTAATAAATAATGCTAAATGTAAAAAAACTCCACTATTATATTTGAGAGCGCTACCCCAACGGAAGAAAAAGCCTCAGGTTTTGTTTTCGGTAGAGCATAAATGCTCAAACCTCCTCCGCCCACATCATCGGCAAAAAACGTCCAAGGGAATGTGCAAACGCCACACACTTTATTAGTGCAGGACTAAAGTAGCAGTTGCCTCTACAGTGGAACCTTGGTTTATGAGCATAATTCGTTCCAGAAGCATGCTCGTAAACCAAAATACTCGTATATCAAAGCGAGTTTCCCCATAGGAAACGTTCCGCGCCCCCCCCCAGCGGCGCTGCTCCCCCCCCCCTCAGCACCCCCCGCCCGACCAACTTGAACTCACACCCCCCCCCCCCCCAATCTGGCACCAGCACGAGAACCGGCATCGCTCCCCCCGCTCGCAAAGCCCCCCCCCGCGAGAACAGGCATCCCCCGCCCGATCAACTTTAACTCACCCCCCCCCGGTCTGGCACCGGCACACAGTCCAAAGGACGTGCCGGTGCCACTTGCTCAAGTCCTTCTAATTCTCCCTCTCGCTGAGAATCTCGGCGAGAGGGAGAATTAGAAGGGTTTGAGCATGCGCAGATGCATGCTCAAAGCTGGCAGAGGCAGGAAGAAGATCTTCAAGCGGTACTGGCACATCCTGTGGGCTGCGTGCCGGTGCCAGACGGGGAGGGGGGGTGAGTTAAAGTTGGTCGGGGGGGGTGCCGATTCGAGCTGGGGGGGCCTTTGCGAGCGGGGGGGGGAGCGATGGTGGTTCTCGTGCCGGTGCCAGACGGGGAGGGGTGAGTTCAAGTTGGTCAGGCGGGGGGGTGCCGATTCGAGTGGGGGGGAGCAATGCCGGTTCTCAGGGTGGGTGCTTGCAAATCGAGTCAACACTCGGTTTGCGAGACAAGTTTTGCGAGAATGTTTTGCTCGTCTTGCAAAACACTCGCAAACCGGGTTACTCGCAAACCGAGGTTTGACTGTATATTGTAAGAAACTAAGTGACATTTAAATAATCGCCGACGTTTCACGGTAACAAACCGTTTCTTCAGGGCATGTAAACTTTCACTCTCCTATATGTTTTGAGTTGCTTGCTCTTTTTCACCAGTGAAAGTTTACATGCCCTGAAGAAAGGGTTTGTTACCGTGAAACGTCGGCGATTATTTAAATATCACTTAGTTCCTTACAATATAAAGGCAACTGCTACTTTAATCCTGCACTAATAAAGCGTGTGGTGTTTGCACATTCCCCTCGGAAGTTTATTTCACAGTTTCTATACTGCACTATCCACTGTACTAGGTGGTTACAAACTCAAATGTTCATAAAATTATGACGGAACACAGTCTCACAAATAAAACGTATCTGAAATTTAAAAAAAAACAACCAATTCAGAACTTAAGGGCAAATTCTATAAGAAGCAAACCTATTGTTTAAAAAAAGTATTTCGGTTCTATGGAAACTTCGCACTATTAAAAAAATTATTCGACGAAAAGTCCTTCCGTTTACTAGTACAATCATCCATCTTAAGCACTCTAGATTACTGTAATATCATATACCTAGGTGCTTATAAAAAGAATCTCAACAAACTGAGATTAATTCAGAACACCGTGATCCGACTAATCCACGGTTTAAAAAAATGGAAACTCCACTGGTTACCCGTAGAATCCAGAATCATCTTCAAGTTTGCTTGTATTTGTTACAAAGCTCTCTTTGGGATGCTTCCAACTTACCTAATCTCCCAGTTCTTTCTCAATGGTTCCAACAAGAGCACTCGCAGAACAAACCTATTTAATTACCCCTCCCTGAAATCTTACCAATGCAAAAAGTTTTTAGATAGAATGTTATCTTTCCAGGCAGCCAGGCTGAACACTTGGCTTGGAAAACCCATACTAGAGGCCACTACATACGCAGGCTTTAGAAAATCCCTGAAAACTCGATTGTTTAACAAATTCTAAATGCCCAACCTCCTCTTCCTCGCTACGGCACTCCTCTCTACCTCGCCTCCCCAATTCTAGATTTGAGACTAACTCTTATCCTCTCTCCCCCTGCATAACACGTCCTGACAAAATGTATCTTTATTGTAAACCGTTTATATCCCATGTACTGTACTGTAAAAATGTATCTTTACTGTAAACCGCTTTGAACTTCATATATAGCGGTATATAAGAAATAAATTATTATTATTACTAGTCTTTAAGCCCGTTACATTAACGGGTGCTAGAATATATGTCTGTCTGTTTTTCTTTCTTTCTACCTGCCCCTGTCTTTCTTTCTGTCCTTTGTCTATCTGTCTCTCTCCCTGCCCCTATTCCACTTCCCTGTGCAGCAGCATTTCCCTCCCCTCCAACTTTCCTGTGCAGCAACAGTAGTAGTATTTTGCTTTTCCTCCAAATCCCTGTGCAGCAGCAGCATCATTTCCCCCTACCCCCCCCTTTCCCTTCCCGCGGTCTGGCCAGCTTCCTGCCGCCCCCCCCCCTTCCCTTGCCGCAATATAGCATGTAGGATTAGTTTTAGTCTCTAGCCTCCCTGCTCTCCACCTCGATCGTATGAAAAATGGCCCTACCGGCCGAAGTTTATTTTTAAGTTTAAATGTGCCATGGCGGACCCTCTCATGATCGTCGCCTGTGTCGGAAGACTTCTCCGACTAAGTTGCGGCTCATGAGAGGAGCCGCCACAGCGGCTTTTAACTTATAAGTAAACTTCGGCCAGTAGGGTCATTTTGTTGATGGAAGGCTGGGAAAACCACCGGGGCCACCATTGCTGCTGCTGCCACCGAGATAAGGGGAATTGGGGGAGCGGTACCGCTTACAAAGGCCGAGAAGAGTCCATTGGAGGAAGGCGGGCCTCAGTGGAAAGAAGACGGCACGCGAGGCGGGCGGCTACACGGATCGATCATCGGGATCGATCATCGGGGACAGCTGGAGCTGCCGTGCGAGCTGCCGGAGGGGGTGGCGGCGGGTGTGCTGTGGCGCTGTTGTCGGTGTCAGAGCTCGCAGCCTTCTCCGACCGTTACCGGGTCCTTTCAAAGCAGCGCTAGGTGGAGAGCAGGGAGGCTGTTGTGAGGTAATATGCGCGCATGCGCAGTTGTGCGGCCACATCCCGACAGAAAAGGGATCAGGGAACACGTTTCGCTACTGCGCATGCGCGGGCTAGCATTTTATTATTTAAGATTATAAAATTATGACGGAACACAGTCTCACAAATAAAACGTATCTGAAATTTAAAAAAAAAAAAAAACCAATTCAGAACTTAAGGGCAAATTCTATAAGAAGCGCCCAAAAGTTCGGTGCCTACTGTCCAACGCGATTCAAGTAAAATTCGGTGCTGTTTAATGAATCGCGCTGAGCGGAACCTATTTTGGAGGCGCCCAAGAAATAGGCCAGCTCTAGGCACAACTAAAAGTTAGGCCTAGTTGAGCGCTTAAGAGCAGCGATTCTGTAAGAAGGCGCCCAACACGTAGCCACGCCCACGCCTAACGTGCATAGCGCC
This sequence comes from Geotrypetes seraphini, assembly GCF_902459505.1. Lineage (NCBI taxonomy): Eukaryota > Metazoa > Chordata > Amphibia > Gymnophiona > Dermophiidae > Geotrypetes > Geotrypetes seraphini. The sequence continues at coordinate 12,161,818 of NC_047091.1, forward strand.
TATTTTTTCGAAGGCCGCCTAAATTTTTAGAGGCGCCTTGTTGCAGAATCGCGCTTTCTTGATAGGCGCCTAGGTTTCAATCAGTGCTGATTCAAAAGCTTAATTGAGCTTGCTATTCAGTTTAGACAGGCGCCTATCTAGGCGAGCGCCTCCGAAATAGGTGCCTAACTTTAGACGCTGGTTACAGAATTTAGGCCTTAATAACTCTTAGTTGAACCTGCACCCTTCCGGAGAAAGCTTGTTGGAACAAAAAGGCCTTTAGTTGCGTTTCAGGAGTACATTCCGCAAGTGTGCTCCTGCCACATAAAACATCTTATTTGAATAAGGGAACATACATTATAATATTGGGGGAAATCTGCTGCTCATAGAAAACTGCCTGTGATATGGATTGGTCTGTGGGTTTCTCTGACATTTGTAGGCCATTTTGCCAAGGAATGCTTCCTGCAGCCCGGAGGAGTAAAGTACAGTCTGGTACCAGAGGAAGAGGAGAAGGAGGAGGAGGAAACACAACCAGAGCACCTTCCAAAGAAAAGAAAAAAGGTAACAGCTGGTCTTTCTTGGGAAGAGACACAGCAGGGGCTTGGCAGATTCTGCAAGGAGGGTGGGAAAGGCCTAGCTGGATGGCCCCTGTGAGCTGGAAGATTAGACGTGTAAAAAGAATGAGCTTTAGGTGACCTTTACATAAGGAGTCTGTTAGGGTATAGGATGAAGTTGAGAGGTGATAGGCTCAGGAGTAATCTAAGGAAATACTTTTTTACAGAAAGGGTGGTAAATGCGTGGAACAGTCTCTCGGAAGAGGTGGTGGAGACAGAGACTGTGTCTGAATTCAAGAGGGCCTGGGATAGGCACGTGGGATCTCTTAGAGAGAGGAAGAGATAATGGTTACTGCGGATGGGCAGACTGGATGGGCCATTTGGCCTTCTACCATTGTGTTTCTATAACCATAAAGCTCTATGACCTCACAATGCAGGTTTAAAGAGCCTTAGCCAATAGGGAGAGGAGGAGATGGTGGATGCTGCAGATGGTCAGACTGGATGGGCCATTTGGCTTTTATCTGCCATCATGTTTCTATGTGATACCTTGGCAACATATCATACACAGACATAGAACATTTGTGACCATCCTGCATTTTGCAATATTGGTTACAGAAAGATTCGCCTAGTTATTGGCATTGGAGGAATCAATTTTATTTGAGGTTTGGGAGGTTCGTAAATTTCCTAGAACTCGGTTATTTTTGAAAATTTGGGACCATTATATACAAAAATTATCCTCTAGAGCAAGAAGTATGATTCTTAATACTTTACATTGAAGCTTCGGAATCGCTCTTTGCATTTTTAGTATTTGTTAATTGATGTCACCTTTCATTCTAGGGTCGGGGTGGTAATAGGGGGATGATAGTAATATATGTGGAATTATTTGAATTGTATTTTGTTTAATTCATTTATTACAATGTTATAATTAAAAATTATGGTGGGGATGGGGAGAGGTGAATAGGGAAAAGGGAAGGGGGAAAAAATAGGGGGAGGGTATTGAGAGATGTAATGGGTAATTTGGAAATATATTTTGAAGAAATGAAAGACATTTGATGGAAATTAATATGATGAATTGTAATGACATGACTATTTTATTGTATTATATTATTGTATATTTACTGGATTTCTTCAATAAAATGTTATAAATTAAAATGAAATAAATCGAGCAAGTGTCTAAAGTAGTGAATAAAATTAATATGTTTAAAGGTTTTTTCCCACCCCCATTTCTTTCTGCCACCGAAACAGGAGAAGAAAAAGAAGAAGAAGAAAAGCAAAATGCGTGAAACATCCTCAGAGGATGGGGAGAGCTCAGGCTCTGAAGCCAAGGCGGGCCCATCTGCGGCCAAGCACGGCAAACACTCTATGAAATCCAGGAAAAAGAAGCACAAGAAACAAGGACACAAGGAGTAAAGAGGCTGGAGTTGGCCTATGTCGCTTCTCCCAGGGCAGGGCTGTAGCAAAGGTTCGGGCTGATTCCCTACACTCTTCTGTTCTTACTTCACATTGGCTGAAGCAGTCTTTCTGCAAGAGCAAATTTTCCCTAGGGTCTCCATGTAGACACCATAACTACTTATTTACTGGGGGTGGTCAACTCCGGTCCTCGAGGGCCGGAATCCAGTCGGGTTTTCAGGATTTCCCCAATGAATATGCATTGAAAGCAGTGCATGCAAATAGATCTCATGCATATTCATTGGGGAAAATCCTGAAAGCCCGACTGGATTCTGGCCCTCGAGGACTGGAGTTGCCCACCCCTGGTATATACAAAGTGTCCCATACTTCAAGTCAGGATGATTTTTCACTTCATTTTTAAATTTAGACTGAAACTGCAAGAGGGAGCCAAGTCAAGTTTCATTTTTCTCTAGCTATAGACCAGTGGTCCCCAACCCTGTCCTGGAGGACCACTAGCCAGTCGAGTTTTTGGGATAGCCCTAATGAATATGCATGGAGCAGATCTGCACTCCTATCATTTTCATTACATGCAAATCTTTTTCATGCATATTCATTAGGGCTATCCTGAAAACCTGACTGGTTGGTGGTCCTCCAGGATAGGATTGGGAACCACCGCTATAAACTTTAGCTGCCCTTTCATTTTGTTTATATAGAAGCAAAGGGTGAATCTACTTGCTCATTAATGTGGGGGGGGGGATAGCTCCCCCTACTCAACTGAGCATAACCAGTGTCGACCAGGAGCCAGAAATCGTGGCAGCTAGAGCATGGCCAACAGGCACAAAGTCTTGGCCACTAGGAGTCACTGTAGAAAAGAGGTTCTCAGATTCCACCCAGCCAATCTGCTTTTCAGGACACACAAAATGACTATGCATGAGATAATTTGCATATACTACTTCTACTGTATAGTCATCTGCTTAAAAGATGTTTATTCCACCGCCTGCGATGGAAGATCACTAAGTGGATAGGAAGTGGCAGGCTGAAGAGCTTGAACCTAAACCTGAGAGCTGATGTTACTTAAATAGGAGAGTCTTTTACTAAGGCATGCTAGCCGCTTTTGCACGAATTAAATGGGCTAGTGCACCTTAGTAAAACACCCCCTAAATTTATAAATGCACCTTGTCTCTAACACGATTATATACCGTTTACATCCCTCCCTGCCCTTTATTTGTTACCCCTGAAAATTGTGTCTCATCTTTTAATTATGTATGTAGTGTTGTAATCTGCCTAGAAACCTACAGATAGTGTGGAATATAAATCTGTCAAATAAATTAGATAAATTGTGAATGTTCTGAAAATCCGATTGGCTGGGTGTGTGTCTCAAAGCCTAGGGCAAGAGCCACCACTGTACGGTGGATGAGATTTCCTCCATCGCATTGCCAGTCCTTTCTGGTCACAGGATAAAATACAAGCCTGGCATTAAACCTAAAATCCAGGTACTATTTGGCCTACAGCTGCCTAACCCTTCTCACCATATTTTTATTTCAAATTCTTTTTCATGTTTAGGTGAATTTTTAAAGGCATTTGAACTGGGTGTTATTAATGTTGATTTTTTAAAATTTTCAGTAAAGTATTTCTTACATACATACTTTTACACAGAGAAGAAAGAAAGCTGATATTTGCCTGGACATTTCCTACTATAAGGTTTGATATCTATGATGAAAAACACAAGCCTGTGTTTTCTCCTCTGCAGTTTCTTAAGGGTGCAGGAAGGGGGATTTTGCAATAGCAAATTTAAGCAGCCTTTAACCACACCAACTAGTAAGAGATTAGGAAAGGGAGGGGGTAGTGCTACCTCCTAGAGCTGTGATTTTAGAGAATGACACGGGGACAAATTTTGCCCCGTCCCTGGGGGAACTCATTTTCCCATCCCTGCAAGCTCTGTCCTTATCTGCGCACGCCTCAAACGCTTTAAAATCATACATGGTTCGAGGCCGAGTTTACAGGAATGGGACAGTGAGAAAACTGATGGGGAAAAAAATTGTCCCCGTGTCATTCTCTGCTGTGATTTACATATTTTGGAACCACTTGCTCACACTGGTTTTTTATTCTCGTTATGCTAACTAAATTATTCAGTGTTAAGTAGAATTTAGTACAATTGTATGTCATGAAAGAAGCCCATAAACCTGTGTGTGTTTTTAATTATTGAGGTTCTGTAGCACGCAAATTGCCCCTTTGTTCATGGAATAATTTTCTGCGGTAAAGTTTACCTGCTCTTAATTCTCTAGCCTGATGTTTTATTTAGAAACAGTCAGACAGATATTTCTAAAGTTAGCTCTGGGCTGTGTAATTTTGATTTTTTTTTTTTAATTTATAACATTTTATTGAAGGAAATAATGTAATACAAATAGATTTCATTTCAAATAGATTCACAATTATATTTACATACATATTTCTATCATTCCTTCAAAATATATTTCCATACTAGTCTTTAAGCCCATTACATTAACGGGTGCTAGAATACTGTTCACCCTCTATGTTGCCCCTTCCATTCACTGCCCTCTCTTCTCTTTCCATCTCTCTCTCTCTCTCTCCCATATGGCCTCTCTCCATCTCCTCCTTCCTTTTGCCTTGGTCTGGCATACCTTCCTCCTTCCCTCCAAGCCATTCTCTCCCCCTCTGCTCCCTTTCCTCATTTAACTACTTCATTGGTCAGCAGCAGCATTCACAATTCATTACTGTTGCTGGCTTCAGGTCTTTCTCTCTGGCCAGTCCTGTCTTCATGAAAACAGGAAGTAGGCAGGACCGGCCAGAGAGGAAGGCCTGAAGCCAGCAACAGCAGCGAATTGTAAACACTGCTGCTGCCTGAAGCACCCGAGGCAGATGATTGAAGTTCAAGAGAATGGATGATGACAATATTACAAGATAAGGCACACACTGGACCACTTGTTGGTACAAAGTATTAGCTTTCCTATGTTGATTATATTGGGGAAGGGGTAAAACGGACCTGGCAGATATAAAATCACACATCCTTAAAAATCTGAGGTCTGTGCCACTTGTAGTTTCTGGCTCTGACAGACCTGACATTTTAGCTCCAATGGCTCTGTCTCAGCATAGGGAGGAAAAGTATTAGGATCTGTCAGAGCGCCTCTAAAACGAATCCTTTAAACCAGTTTCCTGGTAAAAGAAAGAGAGGTGGTTGTGCTTGCTATATACCCCTGCCTATGGGGGTCTGCTTAAACCCAACTTTTTCTGGGTGCTGTCCATTCTCATTATTGTTTGTTTTCAGCCACTTGTCAGAGCCAGAGACTACAAGTAGCGCGGACCTCAGATTTTTAAATTTATTAAAAACAACCTATGTATATACTCTTTTAGAGTACAGAAAATCTTATACATGCTAATCTGTGAATGCAAATTTTGTTCTACTTTGCTGGCAACAATTAGATGTTTATATAGAGCCTGGATGGTTGGACTGGGTCCCCGTCACTGGTATCTTTGGCAGGAGATATTTTCTGCAAAATTTCATTAAAGGGAATGGTTTTAGTAGATCCTCTGCTCCTACAAATAAACGAAGGAAACCAAGTGGAGTAGCCCTTAAGCAAAAATCACTGTATTGTTCAGAAAGTATTCAAAGGGGTATCATGAGTGTTGCCATGCTGATCCATGAGTAGCACTTCTGGATGGTTTGCAGACCTTTAATTCATCAAATTACAAAAATATTGTCAATGAGGATTCATATTTAGAGCAGCTCCAGTACTAGTCTCTGGCTCTGACAGAGCTGATGTTTTAGCGCCAATGAATCCTAACACTTTTCCCTCCCAATGCTGAGACAGATCTGTCAAAACTAAATTTTTTTTAAATTTCAAATTTATCAAGGATACAAAACTTGTACAGAAAGAAATTGAACTTAGATCATATTAAAAAAAAAAAAGAAAAGATGGCTACAAGCCAACAAATATAAAGCAATTAACATTAGGTTCAATTTTACTCAAGTCCACATTAATTCAAGATTTAGTATCTGCGAGAAATAAAGAAAATTCCTAAAAGAAACAAGAGCTTGAGACTGAAGCAAAATGTAATACTTAGTTCTTCTAACGAGCTTAAGATTTTTCTTTACCCAGTCAGGTGAGTGACAAGGAAGTTAAATTGACATGGTTCAAAGAAAACACTTTTGTTTGGTAATGCACAATGCACTTACAGGAATGACGCAAATAAAAAGTAGCCCCCCAAAGCTAAGACTCCTGGTTTAAGTAGAAGAAATTCACACCTACGCTTCTGCATCTCACGTGATAAATCTGGATATCTGTATCTTATAGCCCAGGAATTTTGTCTATTTTTAAATAATAGTCTCAAAATCCACATCTTATCTGTTTGAAGAGCTAAAGTTATTATCAAAGTCACTGGAGTAGCAATTTCTGTATCTGACGTCTCCAAAAGAGTTGAGACATCCATAACTTCCTGATTAATTTGTCCTTGGTTTTGGAGTTGATCTCTTGAAGGTAGGTAATAAACCTGAGAGAGAATGGCGGTAAAAGTTCCTCTTGAAAATCTTTTAATCATTTCTCTCAGGGTCACCATTGTGACCCTAGGAAAGTTGGTAGCCTTAAATTACTACTCGTGACGTGTTCTCTAAAATTTCAATTTTTCTTCTAAGATTTAGATTATCTTTGATTAAGGTCTTGTATTTGTTTAGAGGAAATTAAATCTTGTTCAATCTTCCGAGTATTGGATTTAGTCACTCAATTCTACTTTAACTTCTTCCAATTCCTTTGTATTTGGAATTAATTTCCTTTCAATAATGAAAATGGGGATTTATGGCTTTCCCAAAATTAGCCACAAGATCCCACAAAGCATCAAGAGTCATCTCTGAGGGTCTGTTAAGAAAAGTTTGCACTTGGCCAGTGAAAAAATGCTCACCACTTGAAGATTCCTATTGTTTCCCTTCCATCTGGGTAATCCTTCCATCTGCTGCTGGAACTGTCTCCGGTTTCCTGGAGGGGCTCTCTCATTGAGGTGCCCTTCCTTCTAAGCTCTCCAACGATGTCCGACTTGCCTCTGGTGGTGGAAACAACCCTACCTCTGGGGTTTCCTCACCTCTTGGGGAACTTGTTATCCAGGGGAGGTGCTCGAAGGTCAGGGCTGAGAGATGTATCCGGCCCAGGGAGAACTGCTGCGTCTCCTGTGGGCTGCTCACTGATGTTCCAGGAACATTTTGCATGCACCTCAGGATTTCTTCAATAGTGCCGACAGGGACTCCTCTGGTTCATCGCGAGGCAGCTGCAGCGCTCCGCCTACGTTGCTTCGTCATTGCAGGTAGCAGAGAAGAAAATTCCCCTCACTACCAGTAGAAATTCTTGATTTAATCAGGCAAAACTCCCCCAAGGTGTCTGTTCAGTCAAACAAGCTCATGGCATCTTGGATCCAGTCAGAACTTAACTGTCAGGTCTGTCAGAGCCAGAAACTACAAGTGGCATGGACCTCAGATTAAGGATGTGCGGTTTTAGATCCGTGAAGTCCATCAGGTCTGTGTTTTACCCCTTCCCGTTATATTGTGCCGTGTTCAATTCTAGTTGTAGCCAGTTGGTCATTGCTTAGTGACAGTAAAGAGCTGATAAAAGCACAGCTGGGCAGGCCAACTACTTGCATTAATATTAACTCCAAAAGCAGCTAGAATGTTTGCCTTCCATGTGCTCCCCCCCCCTCCCCCCCCCCCAAAAAAAAAAAAAAGTGGCATTCTAGGACTTGCCAAGACCTGCATGCAATTGAGTTACGAGTTCAGTAAAGCTGTTAAAATGGAACTGGCTCTACAAAATTAGTTTGACGTGGGAGCTCAAGTCTCAAATTTCTCTTGTGAACCAAGAACACAAAAGCTCTGGTCAACCTTGCACTCCTACAGCTTAATGTGCTTTGCAACATGGCCTGATATTTCAGCATCTTTCTAGCACGTTGACTTCAATCTAGTTTTGAAAGAGAAAACATGGAACCATACATAAGGTCACAAGAGTATATTAAGGTTCTTGAACCATCCACATCACCAAGGAAAGAATTAGGAACCCACCCTATCCAAACACTTGATATGTCAACTTAAAACCTGCTCGACATCTGTGTGGATTTCCACTTGGTTACCCTTCTCTGAAATTAGTGGCCAAGTATTTTTAGGAAATCCAGAACACATTCTCCGCTATCAGTTTTTATTAATTTAATTAAGTGTTTACAAAATCATGCTCCCCTCCAGGTAGGGATCCAAGTTCTTTGCTTAATCTTTTCCTGAAATACAGTTGATTGCGTCAGTTAACACAGTAGTTTGCCAAAGGTTGTCTTGGGCTAAAGGTAGTATTTGGTCACCATAGTTACCAGTCATTAAGGCAACCTAGTCCTGCTCACAGGGAAGTAAGTGGTCAAAAGTTAAGTAGGAAAAACTTAAGCAGCAGTAGAATGGATCAGTATAGGAGACATTTGGAAGGCATGCAGGTACAAAGTTTAGAAGGCAGGACAGTGGACTGTTCTAGTTTGAGATGACTGGGATCCTCATGTGGCTTTTTCATAAGTGCGTGTGCAGACAACATCATCCATTGTCAGAGTCTGAAATTGAAGAAAAGCACATTAATGCCAGGGTAGTCTGTGCAAAGGATGGACATACAGACGTTCAAAAGCACAAAGTGCAATAAATCAGCTTGGGGGGGAATTATAGATTTAGCGTGCACATTAGAAGAGGAATGACCTCTGCCTCCTAGGTTGGATTCTATGTCAGGCCATCAAGTTGGATGGGGGCAGGAAGTTATATGTAAACAGAATTTCTTGTATTGAATACACAATTTGCAAGATTGGCTGCCAGCCTAAGATGCACTAAAAGTAAACAGCAATAGCAAAAGCCAGAAGGATGCTGGATGCATAGGGAGAAGTAGCGAGCAGCAGATTCTGGCCCACAGGTTGGACAAGCCTGATTGTCTCTTTTTGTGCAAAAATAAAAAATAAAAAAAAGTTCAGATATTTAAATTTGCCATAACAACCTTACTGAGTCAGACCAATGGTTCATCAAGCCCATGGTAGCCAATCCAGGTCACTAGTACCTGGTAAAAACCCAAAGAGTAGCAATATTCTATGCTACTAATCCAGGGCAATCTCTGGAATGAGGAGCATAGGATGAAGGTGACAAGACTGATCCAAAGAGATTTATGGAAAGGGTGGTGGATGCATTTTAGAGTCCATCAAGCCACCCTGAATCTAAGATTGAGGCAAATACATAGACATATGCCCACTATACTGTCCTTTAAAGATCCTGCCATCATTTTCTATATATGTGACTAGTCCTCTATGCTTGTAAGAGCAGGCAACAGAACTTAGTCACTCCTCCCAAATAAGGTCACATTTGATCTTCTGAAATTGGGTGGCAACAGGCAGCACATCTTGCATTGAACAATCTGCCTCATTGAAAAAGCATTTAAATTTATATCCATGTTAGTACTTTGACCAGAAGCATCTTCTAGATTTCTGCTGAAGCAGTTAAGTCTGGCCTTTTACTCACTACATATTCTTACTGGGCAGTGGTGTGGTCTGTCCCAGGTGCATGCTTTAAGGGGGTGCACAGCTGGCACACTGTCCAGAACCTCCACCCTACTCTGCTGCTGCTTTCCTGAGACAGCAGCAGGGTGGCAGTAAACTTTAAATTCAGTCATTGAGGGGGCCTTCCTGTACCTCCCCACTACTGGTCCACCCCGTACCGACATCACTTCCTTGTTCTGGAGCAGAGCCGGCAACCACAGGGAAGTGAAGCAAGGTCCTACGATGACTGCATTTAAACATTTTACATCAGTTGTGAGGGGCTGAGAAGACATTGGATGTTAGTGGGGAGGAGACACTGAATGGAAGTGGACACAGAAGAGGCGGGCTGGATGGAAGGGAAGAGAATAGAGTTAGTGAAATACTGGAGGAGGTGTGAGGGGAAAGAGGTGGCAAGCTGTAGCTAGACACTGTGAAAAGGGAAAATTGAGGACTGGGTAGTACTGGAAGCTCGTTCCAATGATCAACCACTCACCGAAAGAGTGGTTGATCATTGGAATGATCTTCCAGTACAGGTGATCGAGGCCAACAGCGTGCCAGATTTTAAGAATAAATGGGATGCCTATGTGGGATCCCTACAAGGGTTGAGTTAAGGAATTAGGTGTGGGATCTCTAGGAGAGTAGACTTAGGGGGGGGGGGGTCAGTAGAGTGGGCAAACTTGATGGGCTATGGCCCTTTTCTGCTGTCATCTTTCTATTTTTCTATGTTTCTAAGAGCTTGATCTAGACCAGACATGGGCAATTCCAGTTGGGTTTTCAGGATTTCCCCGATGAATATGCATTGAAAGCAGTGCAAATAGATCTCATGCATGTTCATCGGGAAAATCCCGAAAACCCGATTGGATTCCAGCCCTTGAGGACTGGAGATGCCAGACCATTGGAGGAGGGGAGGGAGGAGAAGATGCCATATAGAAGGGGCAGAAAAGGCTGGAAGAGTGACAAGATGAGAAAAGCAGAAAACAGACGTCAAAAGGTAGAAAAAATATTGCTTTTGGATATAGTATTGTAGCTGCATTGATAAATATTTACCTAAAAAAATGGTGGAAGTGGATAATAAATAGCAATAAATAGAAAACTCCACTTGTTAATATAGGAGCACTATCCACAACGGAAGGCTTTTTCTTCCGTTGTGGATAGTGCTCCTATATTAACAAATGGAGTTTTATTTATTGATAAATATTTATGCATAGAAAATGGAAATAAGGTGATCCTTTTATTGGACTAATTGCAGCAGTACATTTGACTAATTCAGAGACCAAAACCCCTTTCTTCCGGTCAGGATACTGTAACAGCAGTATACTTTTCTGACCTAAGAGAGGTTCTGGCCTATGAAAGCTAGTTGAAAGTGTATTAGTCCAATAAAATGATATCTTATTTTCCATTTTTTGTTAAGTTTCTATTTATATTACAAACTGTGGCAATATAGCTCTGACACTCATAGGAATTCTTTGAGCACTGAGGTTTTACTGCTGCAGCCTTAAAAAAAAAAAAAAAGCCACACAACACATCCAACCCAGCTTCATAAAGAGAAGGGGGAGGTTGTTAAATTTTGATTGCTATTTCTGTTTTCAAAAACTTACATCCACTATCTTTGTATTTTGCACATTATTAGGGGACATGCAACAGTGGTGTTGCATTGTATGCAAATTCTAACTCTTTGGTAGGTCAGTTTAATTTTGTCTACATATTTCCATTTTACACACACACCCTTTTATAAAACCATAGTTTGGTTTTTAGCACTGGTCACTGTGGTAACAGCTCATAGGAATTCTATGATAATTAGAGCCATTACCACCATGGCCAGTGCTAAAAACTGCACTATGGTTATGTTAAAAAAAAAAAAAAGGGTAGTTTGCAATTACATATTCCATACTGGGCAAAGGCGTTTGTGTTCTGTGTATGAAAGACATGGTTCTCTTATTGCCTTTGCAGGATCAATCTGTACTAGATTGGCTTGTATAGTTTTAAAATGGGTGTATCGATGGTTGTACTGCTCACTGCAGTATGCAAGATGCTGCCTTTTTGCGCAGTGTGTGGATCGTCATGAAAAACATGACTCGGTATAGATGAGGATGGGCCCTGGGTGTCGCACATGCTAGATTACACCACCGTTACTGGGTTTGTTCAATTAACATTTGTCACGGCTGACCATCTGCTTACTTCTGCATAAAAGACAAGCCTGTTTTGAGATGGCAGCAACTTTCAGTGTTCCGAGAAAGCAGCTGCCCTAGAATTGTGTTTCCCGGAAGAGGAAGTGTTCTACCACCAATGGTGCCATTCCCTTACCAGAATGAGTTTGCCATCTTGGATCTCTCTCACCAGTGACGTCTCTTTGCCTTCCCATTTCTGAACATGTTTGAGCTTCTTCCCATCAAGGGTCACAGTGGACTGCAAAGGAGACCACAATACAGTCAGGACCAGAGAAGTCAAGCTGTCAAATGCATAACTATACAAACCACTAGGCATGTTAAAAAAAACAAAAACAAGACAAAACCTTCCCCCTTTTCTGTTCCTTCATTCATGGAGCAGCCATTTTTAGAAGGCTTAAATCCTGCTATTTAAACTTGCAGAGACCATCAAGTCCCGCAGAAGAATGCAGCCTGGTTGGTATGGCAGTTGCAGATACTTAGAACAGGATATGCATCTCAGTGGTTTACCGTTATGATGGGCCTCATTCGAGCCCATAAGGACATTGATGTGAAGCTATTCATAACTGTGGGAATGTCTGCTAGAATCTTAGCAAAGCATGACTTAAGTGGTCCAGCTGCAATCCTGATTAAGTATCGGGGTGTTTTATCCTGAATTCAGGGTACATGCTGGAAATTTGAGGAATGCTAGAAATATGTATGGAAAAATTATAATTGTGAATCTAATGTAATGAATATCTTTTTGTATTATTGTATATTTGATTCCTTCAATAAAATGTTAAAAATTAAATATCTATATCTATCTTTTAATGTATGTAGGTTTACTAGGTAAATACAGCTGTGCCACGCATTAGTGTGCGACTTGACACTCTACAAACTGTATGGTATGGTATTATGTTTTGTTATTGCGACTTCTCTTTTGAATCTTTTTCAATTAATACTATGTTTTGACATGCATTTTAGAGCTTTGCCCCTAATGCAGCTCCGTTTTGGGAAACACATGGCCCACGGGTATTTTTAATATTTTTTGAAATAAAGAACTATTACTACACCTGGATCTGCTCTTCATTCTGTGATGGGATCCAATGGGGCCAGTCTCTTACCTTGACTTTTCTGTCATCAGCAGTTGTTTCGTCAAACTCCTCTCCCAGTTTAAATGTGATCTCTGTGTTCTTGAAGGCGCTCTGGGTCTTCACGGTTATTGTATCTTCTTCCATGCCGATGATGGCGCTGGGTTTGGTTATGTTAGCTATCTGCCTGGTTGCAAAACCAACACCTACAGGGGAAAGGAACATTGTTGGAACCCAAACTCAAAGCAACACGTATTAGATGCAAGTCATCAGGGATGGTGCAAGGTATATTGATATTAATGGATTAGTGCATAAAAATTTGGTTAAAAAAAATATGAGTTAAGGAATTTGAAGAAAAGTTATGAAGAAGAAAGTAAATTTATAACAATTTAATTTAATTCCAAAATTGTTGAAAACAAGTTAAAATTAAAAATGATAAAAAGTAAAATACTAGTAAACAGGTTTCTGGCCATTTCCGAGAAGGCCTTTTCCTGCAGAAAAGCGATTATATAATATCGCATACAATCAATATGTATTTCTAATGCACTTTTCTTGATGAGTGAAGTACAAATATAGAGCCAAGGTATATGTGCCCTTGGCAATCCCTTCAGCCACCGTTATGAGTTTTTAATCCCAGGAATGCCTTGAAGGGATCATAATTGGAGACTTAACTAAATAATCCTGTAAAAAGTTTAATTTTCTAAAAACCATCTGGATAAATGGACCACCTAGAAATTACAACACTTCCACGTCAAGTGTTGACAAATATTCCTTTAGTTTGAATACAGAACTCTGTACTGTGCCATTCCCCCTCCCCCCCCCCCAGAAGCTCATATGCTAAATGAGCACATCATACCATTGGCAGGGTCAAATATTAGGTATCACCATGAACTTGGTACTCTAGTTTGGTAACTTAATAAGTAGTGACTATGCCAAGTTGGTTCTGCCCACCAAAGTTGGTGAGCAAGACTCCCCCTGGTGACAGCAATGTAAATCCATCTACTTTAAATTTATTTAAATGCCACCCATCAATGGAGGTTGTCCAAGTGGTTTACATTCAGGTACTCAAAGAATTTTTCTTTCTTGTCCTGGTAGGCTCACAATCTAAATGTACTAGGCCACCAACACTGCTATTAAAACCATAATCAAGTGAAACTCTCAAAGAATGACAGTCCTTTGCGAATGCAGAATAAGCACCGACAAGTCTATCTAGTCATGCCTTCATGAAATCTTGTTTTCTAGGATCGGCAAGCTTCTACTTCTGTGGTTCATAGGCAATTTTTAGTTTCAGCTTATTTTCTGACCCATTGCCTCCATTAGTTTATCTTGTAGCATGAAACCTATAATGGTACATTACTAACTACCCTGGTGTGGATCTGGATGCCTAAGAGGCCCAGTTCATTTAGTGTACTTAAGAATGCATTTAATGATGTAGTAACACTAGAAATACTGATCTTAGAAAGGAAGACTATAGGATAGTGTAGATGTGATCTTTCAGTGGGCCACCCCACCCCATCCCTTCTTGGATAAAGTTGAAGAAACTAAGACACCTCCGACTAGGGTTACCAGATGTCTAGAAAACCCAGATTTCCAAAACCCATCAGTTTGTCCAGGTTTTGGAAGGCCCTGAACTTTGGGCCACATCTAGAGGGATTAAGCATGTGGGGATGTTATGTGATGTTGCAATGGAATGACACATGGCATGCGACATGCCACATCCCCACATGCATGAAGGCCCTCCAGATGGTGTCTTAAGCTCAGGGAAGAACAGGTTCATGTGGAAGTGGGGCCACATGCCCTCTTAATGAAGTCTGGTAGCCCTACTCTTGACCCAATCTCAGTATGAGGGCTGCAGCCTAATTGCATAGAGTTTGCATGCAATTGCATCTCACCCTGAAAACACTCTGGAAACAGCCCTAAAAACACAACTGGGATTAGTCACCTGTAATCTAAAACATTAGACTTATCTACAGATGGCCAACACAACCAAGGGGAAGCATTTCAGTCTATACCAATGACTTCCCTTTTTCATCCAACACTATAGTACTCCAGAATAAAGATGACATGCATGTCCCTGCAATCCATGCCACACCTCAGAGACTGAACTAATGTTGCAGCAACCCAGACAGGCTGAAGTTGGGGCAGACTGAATGCGCTTCCAGAGGTTGTAATAGGACAAAGTACCCTACCGGGCTTCAAGGAAGGATTGGATAATTTCCTGAAGGACACGGGGGTTGAGGGATACAGATAGAGGTAGAGATAAGGCTAAGGGGATTAAAAGGACTTAGACATCACCTTACAGGTCATGGACCTGATAGGCCACCGCGGGAGCGACTGCTGGGCGCGATGGACCTCTGGTCTGACCCAGCGGAGGCAACTTCTTATGTTCTTATCACGGTGGTACACAAGTAGTGAAGACACTCCCCCCCCCCAATAAAGGAGCACACAGCTAATCAAAAAAGACCACCACAATGAACACATGTGAGATTCCCAGTTAGTAAAAGCAGTTGCAGTAATCTCACCTAGTTGGGTTTGCCTCCAGTAGAGAAGCCCTGTCCTATAAGGCAATGTTTCCCAGACTATGCAAATCTCATGCATATTCATTGTGGATATCCTGAAAGCCTGACTTGCCAGGACCGACTTTGGAAAAACTATAGTGCACCTAGCATTAGTCTATTAATGTGGCACAAAGCAGCCAGCTTCAGCAATCAAAGGACATCTGTTGGTCTTATCTAGTATCCTAAGAACCTTCTATTTTTCTGAAGACCGTAGTTTCCTTCAGCCACTTTTGTCTAATCTAACACAGGATTAATGAATCACACCAACACTAAGTCAGTCAAGGTGATTCAGTCTAAATCAGGTAAATAAGTCTCAACATCCTACATCAAATACCATGTCATAAGTTCTCAGCTTTATAAGAAACCACAAATGACTTGGACAACTTCTATTGGGCTAGAGTGCCGTGATCCTTCATGAAGGTACCTGGGGTAGCGGTTGCTTATTTTTAAGCAGTTTGCCTTAGCATGAAGCAAGGGAACCCACAAGACATAACTGAAATCCGAGTAAGCCTGTCCAGCAGAGATCTGGCTCATTTGAGATTGGGCCCCTGCTTAAGGATAGATAACATTGCGGGCTCATTGCTTGGCTAGTGTAATTGATTCCTCCAATGCCAATAACTTGGAGATTCTTTCTGTAACCAAAATTGCATAATACATTTATGCCCAAACATACAGGCTTTCTGAAATAAGACATTTTAGTTGGCCAAATAACCCCACAAGCTGATGCTTTACCAAAAAAAAAGTATTCCCCTAGGACAACCCACTATCGAATTACCCCATAAAGAACCCAAAAATAATAGGATGGCAGACCAAAATGAGTTGATCAAAGGACACAACCAAAAAGCATGAGGTAATGTGCCAGGATCTTTATTACATTTAATTGTTTTTAATCAATGCAGTCAGTGAGCTGATTAAACCAATTAGACCCAAATTTAGTCCGGCAGCGATAGATGCCTACCACCATCTTAACTTCAGCACCATTTTTAGAATTGGTGCCTGAATGCCTCGACTAGGAGCTGTGAACACATGAATATTGTTCCAGTGTTGGCAATTATATTGGTTCTTTGCAAAATCTCCACAAGTTTTTCTAGAGATGTGCCATTCAGTTGGATAGAATACCATTTCACTGTTTAGCCAAATATGAACTGGGCACCAAGCCTTTAACATAGCAAATAAAAAGCAACATGAAATCAGATCATGTATTCGATTCAGTAGAGCCCTGGATTATTCCCGTCAGACTACAAATAGTTTGAGACCGAATATGAATATTCAGTAAAGCCCCAGTAGTGAACACCCCAAGCTTTTTCCACCTTCACCTATCATGATGGGCTGCTTCTGCCACATATGTGACCAGTCTGAGGCAACTGGAATTGCCTGTAACCTGAAAGAGCCGTGTCTTCAACAAGACAGCTCATCCAGGAGCATCAAAGCGGTGGTGCTCCATAACAAGGACAACTATCAGTCATGTCCACTGGCTCGGTCAGTGCACCTCACAAAGAGGATAACAGCAGCATCAAGACCTTACTAGGTTCCTTGAAGTATTACGAGTACAGCTGGGAAGTCATTAGAGACTTCAAAATGGTGGCATTCCTAATACAATACATAACATAATTCTTCTATACCACCATAACCAAATGATTTCTAGGTGGTTTACACAGAAGAAGGCTGGACAATCAGCGAAATACAAATAGTTAAAGATACAACAGTTAACTTAGATATACTCAAAACAGAGTTTTGCTATTAGTACTGTACCCAGATTTAAGAAATAAATTTATGAAAACAGTGCCGACTTAATTTCTTTATGAAACGCACCATAAGACAGCTTCACCAATGTACTTACCCAGCCAAAATTGCCATTTACCTGCTTGAAATGCGAGAATCTTATCCAAAAAAAAAGTCCTGTATCTGCAGCCAGTAATTTTTGGATAAGCCAATACTTCAATTGCCTTCTAAACTGGAGATAGGAGTGGTACATTGAGCACAAATGCCTAAAATCACCATCGTGCAGGGCAGCTTTTAAAGTTTACAGCCATTGGCTGATGGAAAAACAAAAAGCGCATGGGTTTCTCTCGGGTTTTTCTGGGATGAAAAAATAAATGTCAGGTATTGAGGTGGTTTTTACCAAGTTTCCCTGCTATCGCTGCCTTTGGGACAGCAAGGACACGAAGGTGGCTGGCCACAGTGGACAAACACCCACTGGTGAAGCCCCCAGAAGGTGCCAATGCCACCATTGCACATCAAATTAAGCCTAATGAAAATTTTTCAAAGCCCCAGATACGCCTTCAAGTGCCTTCAAAGGTCAACGTTGATGTCAGACCAGACAAATATCCTAGAGCAGTGGTTCCCAACCTTGTCCTGAAGGACCACCAGGCCAGTCGGGTTTTCAGGCTAGCCCTAATGAATATGCATGACAGAGATTTGTATATAATGGAAGTGACAGGCATGCAAATCTGCTCCATGCATATTCATTAGGGCTATCCCAAAAACCCGATTGGCCTGGTGGTCCTCCAGGACAGGGTTGGGAACCACTGTCCTAGAGTGCAAGAACTTCCCCAAGCAGTTAATTAGAAAAGAGAAAGCAAGATACGGTGCTATTTGGCACATTAATGAGAGCTAAAAGCCAAATATCATCTCACAATAACAAACTTCAAGTTTCAAGTTTATTCGAAATTTGATGAATTGCTTATACATAAAATACTAAGCGAATTACATTAAAATCCAAATTTGTACATACGTTAAAATACAAAAGAATGATAATAACAAATCAAATAAAGGGGTTAGACCTATGGACCAACAGACTTGACTGGATGGAAAGGGATGAGGGGATAAGGTTACAATATTAATCATTTTAAGAAAAGGGAGACAAAAGAGGAGAAAAACATTAGGAGGGGTATTTTTTTTTTTTTTATAAAGGACTGCTGCACTGTGATTATTCCATATAGGAGGTAAAAGCATCTTTATACAGGAAGGTTTTTAAATTAATTTTGTCTTTTTCGTCTCTTATATATTGGGGGAGAGAATTCCAGGTTTGGGGGGCTACTTCTGAAAATATATCATGTCGTCTGGTGCCGATCACTTTTAAAGAAGGGACTACCAAAAGACCTTGGGTTGATGAGCGAAGGGAGCGACAGGGGTTGCTATGCAACTTATTTTGAGGAATTGGAAAAACGGATAGGTTTAAGTTACACCTTTTGGTGGGAATCTTTATGCCATATTTAAAAAAAAAATAAAATGGAACGCATGTTGGCTGTACAGCAGGAACGTTATAAGAAATTTTTGGATGTTTGGGAACCATTGATAAAATTCTGTAAGGAGTGATAACCGACCTGATCTTATTTTTGGCCCTTTCATCATACACATCCAGGGTGGGGGAGGAATTTGCTTGCTATTTTAAATTGGATAAAAATTATTTAAAAGGTTTTATGTAATTATTTTTCCTGATTAATTAGATGGGTGGGAGGGTTAAAATGATTATTTAGGTATATTTATAAGTTCAATGTGCTTTTCTTGTACTATTATATGTATACTAGTCTTTAAGCCCGTTACATTAATGGGTGCTAGAGTAGATGTCTGTCTATTTTTTTTCCTTTGTCTCTCTCTCCTTCCACACTGCCTGTTTGTCATTTTTTCTGACTGTGAATCTCCCTGTGTCCTTAGTGCCCTCAGTGCCTCCTTCCTATGTCCTTAATGCCCCTTTCTATGTCCTTAGTGCCCCCAGTGCCCCCTTCCTCCCCTCACCCCCCTCCAATGCCAGCCTGCCTGCCTCCCATCCCCCTTCCATTGAAACCTCTCCATGCCAGCCTGCCTGCCTCCCATCCCCCTGAGCAGCATGTTTCCATGGAAACCATCCCACCCCAGCCCCAATGCCAGCCTGCCATTAAAACCCCCCACCCCTCTCCGATGCCAGCCTGCTTGCCTGCCATTGAAACCCCCCACCCCCTCCGATGCCAGCCTGCCTGCCTCCCATTCCCCCTTCCATTGAACCGTCCCCGATGCCAGCCTGCTTCCCATCCCCCAGAGCAGCATGTTTCCATGAACCCCCCCCACCCCCCTCCGATGCCAGCCTCCCTGCCTGCCTCCCATCCTCCTTCCACTGAAACCCCCCCATGCCAGCCTGCCTGCCTCCCAATAAGAGCTGCCTGGCATAAGGATTATAACAATGCAGCCCCAGCTCTTCTCCTTCTTTCAAATACAAAAACCATCTCGTCAGCTCTTAGCACCGCTTGTAGCATCTCCTGCCCCACCGCCACCCAGCAACTGAAGCACAACGAATCGGGCCAGGCCACACTCACCCGGGCCTGCCGCTCCAACTGACTCTGCAATGTTGAGCCCTTAGCTTCTGCACCATGTGCGCGATAACAAACAGTCGCTCCCCTTCGCTGTGTGGCATGCCGGAACGCTGCTTTCACCTCCCACAATTGGCAGCTTCCTGTTGCTGAGCAACTGAAGGGCGGTTCAATAGGCCTCTCCCACTTCACCAAAGCAACGAAGAGCAAAGAGTGAGAACTTGCGCGTGTGGACAGAGGGGCGGGGCGTGTTACTGGTGTGCCTAGGGTGGAGGGGGGGTATTCACGGGGTGTTAATGGTGTACCTAGGCTGGGCGGCAGGGGGTGGGGGAGCCGCAGCTGTTACCTGCCCGATCCTTACATGCGCACTCCTGCGGCCACAGACCTACAGATCATGGAAGCACGCAGTTAGGAGTGAGCATGCGTGGCTAGGAATTTATTATATAGGATTTATAATTGTTTTGCATGATGGCTATTTGGAAATCAATAGAGAACTCAAAAAAAAAAAAAAAAAGAAATAGAAAAGGGAAAGCAACTTGGACCAGCTTTGTTGCAGTGGTTTGGGGGCTTACTGGGCAATCAAGTCCAGAAGCTAGAGAAGTTGGTTGATAATCTCATGAAGAGATTCAGTAAAGTGGGCTGCAGAATGTCTCCAAGTACATGTCCTGGATGCTTATCTTGAAACATTCAAGGAGAACGGGGAGCAATTTCACCAGGATATAGCGGACTTTGGACCGCATGAACAAGGACAATGCAAGGAGAACGGGGAGCAAGTTCACCAGGATATAGCGGACTTTGGACCGCATGAACAAGGACAATGCAAGGAGAACGGGGAGCAAGTTCACCAGGATATAGTGGACTTTGGACCGCATGAACAAGGACAATGCAAGGAGAACGGGGAGCAAGTTCACCAGGATATAGTGGACTTTGGACCGCATGAACAAGGACAATACAAGGAGAACGGGGAGCAAGTTCACCAGGATATAGTGGACTTTGGACCGCATGAACAAGGACAATACAAGGAGAACGGGGAGCAATTTCACCAGGATATAGTGGACTTTGGACCGCATGAACAAGGACAATATAAGGAGAATCTTGAAACATTCAAGGAGAACGGGGAGCAATTTCACCAGGATATAGTGGACTTTGGACCGCATGAACAAGGACAATATAAGGAGAATCTTGAAACATTCAAGGAGAACGGGGAGCAATTTCACCAGGATTATGGTGGACTTTGGACCGCATGAACAAGGACAATGGGGAGCAATTTCACCAGGATATAGTGGACTTTGGACCGCATGAACAAGGACAATATAAGGAGAATCTTGAAACATTCAAGGAGAACAGGGAGCAAGTTCACCAGGATATAGTGGACTTTGGACTGCATGAACAAGGACAATACAAGGAGAACGGGGAGCAATTTCACCAGGATATAGTGGACTTTGGACCGCATGAACAAGGACAATATAAGGAGAATCTTGAAACATTCAAGGAGAACAGGGAGCAAGTTCACCAGGATATAGCAGACTTTGGACTGCATGAACAAGGACAATATAAGGAGAATCTGATGGGAGACTATAGAGGGGGGGGGGGTGGAGAAGAGGCGATTTGTGAAAAGGAATTTACAAAGTAATTGCAAGTCAAAACTATTCACTTCTAAATCTTCTGTAACCATCTTTGTATAACTTCAGTCTAAATACACTGCATGGTCAGCTATAATCTTAATTCATATGTTTGCAAATTTCCTATCCTGGACCCAAAAGCAGACCTTTCTCCTCTACTACTTTTTAGGCCTAAGCAGTTAGAACAAAACATTTAGCAGGTACGGTGGCTGACGGGGGAAACTATTCCTACTTTTAGTCTCCCGACTCTGGGACCTCCAAATGGTGATTTATAGGAAGGAGGGGAAGACAGGAATGAAATTGGAAGTGGGTGCCGAGATTGAAACACAGGCAGATTTGCAAGTCTGGAAAATTAGTTTTAGCTAGGGACGTTTGCCCCCCTAACATAAAAGCTTTGTAGCTCGTGTTCAGCTCAGGCTTAGTTTTGCTGAGCTAGTCTAGTCCTTTACACAATTCGTTCACGAGACCATGAAGAGATCAAACGCTCGCATAGCATCCTCTGGCTTAGTCCCGTCACCGAGCCTACAAAAGCCACAAAGCTTAGTCCAGCCATAGAGAAAGAGATTATCCGCTCACATCCCGATAAAAAAAAAAATAATTTTTTCTTCAATAAAATGTTATTAATTAGGACACAAACTCTAGTTCAGAACAAGAGATCTTCTCATGCAGCAAAGCATAGCGTTATCTCTATAGCACGAGAAGCTCACCCTTAAGCCGTCCTAAGTTCTCCTCCTGCCAGAAAGCTGTGAACAGACCACCCCCGAACTAGAGTTCATAGGAATATTAAGTCGGCCTTATATCGGTTAGGCTCGCTCTTAAAACTAAGATTTACGTTGAGATAGGGCTCTTTCCACCGAGAACTTAGCTGCAGTTCATTGGAACTGAAAGCTTAGTTTTCCACAGCCTCAACAGGGTAAAAAAAAAACCACCAACACACCATTTGCCACTGATTTTGGGAAGTGGTATCTCGCACAATTATAAGTGGAATTAAGTCACTGAGCCAGTGAACTCCAGGAATTGGAATCAAGAGAGCGGTTTTAGTTCTGTTTCCACTCCAAAGTTTCCATGGCAGTCTATAGGTTTCCACACAGATGTAGGTGCAGCTTAAAAGGCAAAGCAGATTTTCTAAAGCAAGTTTCTCCTCCCACGGGTACTTTTACCTATAACTTTCACTACTCACCAATTTTCTTCATGTATTCATCAAAATCGTGGCTGTCCACCAGGTTCCAGATACCCAGAAAAGCCTCCATGGTTGTAGAATGCCTCTAATACCTACTAGCTAGTGTGGAGAGAGACTAAATTTCTCACCCGAATGGGTTCATTTAAATAGTCCTTCAGATCACATGATGTTAAAAAAAAAAAAAGCTTCGGGGTCTAGACATGCTTCAGGGCACAGACGAATGACCGGACTGGCTGCAGGAGATGGGGTGGGGGAGGGGTGTTGTGAGCTTTGGTATCTTATGCTGGCCTTTTGTTTTCATGGCAGACTTGGCTCTTTTGGTCCTAGAGAAAACCAGATTCTCTGACCCTTCCTTAGACCAGTGTATCCCAAGTTGGTTCTGGAGGAGGAGGACCTCCCACCCCCTTGCCAGTTGGGTTTTCAGGATATCCACAAATGCATGAGATGGATTTGCATACACTGCCTCCATTACATGCAAATCTCTTCATGCATATTCATTGTGGATATCCTGGAAACCTGACTGGTAAGAGCAGGAGTCTTAAAGTCCCTCCTTGAGGGCCGCAATCCAGTCGGGTTTTCAGGATTTCCCCAATTAATATGCATGAGATCTATGTGCATGCACTGCTTTCAATGTATATTCATTGGGGAAATCCTGAAAACCCGACTGGATTGCGGCCCTCAAGGATGGACTTTGAGATCCCTGGGTAAGAGGGTATTTCAGTGCTGGCTTGGGAAACAGTCTTAGACTAGGGGTAGGTAATTCAGGTCTGCGAGAGCTGGTGCCAGGTCAGGTTTTCAGGATTTCCACAACAAATATGCATGAGATAGATTTGCATCTCAAGGAGGCAGTGCATGCAAATCTACCTCATACATATTCATTGTGGCTATCTTGAAAACCTGACCTGGCTGCGGCTCTCAAGGACTGGAATTGCCTACCCCTGCCTTAGACCAGTGGTTTCTAACCCATTCCTGGAGGACCACCAGGCCAATCATGTTTTCATGATAGCCCTAATAAATATGCATGAGAGAGATTTGCATATAATGGAAGTGACAGGCATGCAAACCTGCTCCATGCATATTCATTAGGGCTATTCTAAAAACCCGATTGGCTTGGTGGTCCTCCAGTACATGCAAACAGATATCATGCATATTCATTGGGGGAACTCCTGAAAACCCAACTGGATTGCAGCCCTCGAGGAGGGACTTAGACCAAGGTAATTATGATCTAAAGATGATGCACAGCTGGGTCTTTATCACCTGTATACAATTAGCTTAGAAGACTTCTTACTGATTCAGTGAAAGACAGCCTAGTACCTTTTCTGTACAGTCCAGACTTCTTTCCAGTATAGCCTATGTGTTTCCGATGAAATGAGCAATCCTGCTACTGCTACTGCTACTCTAATTATAGCTCAGGGATCTCAAAGTCCCTCCTTAAGTGCCGCAATCCAGTCGGGTTTTCAGGATTTCCCCAATGAATATCCACTGAAAGCAGTGCATGCACATAGATCTCATGAATATTCATTGGGGAAATCCTGAAAACCCGACTGGATTGCGTCCCTCAAGGAGGGACTTTGAGACCCCTATTATAGCTGAATTCCTCATAAATTCTTGGAATAATTGCGGTCTTGTAATTAGAGAATTCTAAATTTCCCCTCTGCCTCAGGCTCTGTAGCTTTGAATGAGGGTCTTAGAGCCTGACTTTTCTGCATTTACGAATATAAGAGTTTGGTGAATTAGACCTCCCATCTCCTTAAGCCAGGGATCTCAAAGTCCCTCCTTAAGTGCCGCAATCCAGTCGGGTTTTCAGGATTTCCCCAATGAATATGCACTGAAAGCAGTGCATGCACATAGATCTCATGAATATTCATTGGGGAAATCCTGAAAACCCGAATGGATTGCGGCCCTCAAGGAGGGACTTTGAGACCCCTACTTTAAGCGATAGGTTTACCACAGTGGTTCCCAAACCTGTCCTGGGGGACCCCCAGCCAGTCAGGTTTTCAAGATATCCTTAATGAATATGTATGAGAGAGATTTGCATACCTGTCACTTCCATTATATGCAAATCTCTCTCATGTATATTCATTAGGGCTATCATGAAAACATGATTGGCCTGGTGGTCCTCCAGGAATGGGTTGGGAACCACTGGTTTACCATATGGCTCCAGAAAAAGGAGGATGAATGGAGACATCCTGATTTTACTGTCATTGAAAGCAATGGAGGTGAAACCCAGATGTTTCAATCCGTTCTCCTTTTTATCTCAAGCCACATTGTAACCCTAGACTCATTTCTAATCCTGACTAACACAGCTCTGTCTGTGACCCTGCTGTCTTCTGGTGACTTTTGTGACTCAAGTGGGCCACCTTGTCTTTCTGCCCAGTGGTGATTTCATAAAAGAAAGACAGTAGCTGCTAGCTTGTGGTGAGTGGCATAGGATCATCTTCCTGACACCCTGAAGGCATTTGCTCAATCTTGGTGGGGGAGGGGGTGAGCCAGTGGCAGCCCACTCCTTTAGCTGTGGAGAAAAGGAGGCAGTTTGCCCAAGTTCCAAATAATACAAGGTCAGTGACTTGGTATTGGAGATGACATTTAACAGAGATGGACAAAATGGGGGGAAAGGCGTGGAGGGAGGAGAAAGCAATGGAGAAGGGGGATTATAATGGGTTGTGGAGGGGAAAACAATGCCTTATGGAGGTAATTCTATAACTGGCCAAAGCCATGGGGTCACCCTGATAACGTGGACAGTAAGCTTATTCTATAAGGCAGGGGTAGGGAACTCCGGTCCTCGAGAGCTGTATTGCAGTCAGGTTTTTCCCAATGAATATGCATTGAAAGCAGTGCATGCACATAGATCTCATGCATATTCATTGGGGAAATCCTGAAAACCCGACTGGAATACTGCTCTCGAGGACCGGAGTTCCCTACCCCTGCTATAAGGTATGGTTACCATATGGCTCCAGAAAAAGGAGAACGGATTGAGACATCCGGGTTTTACTTCCTTTGCTTTAAATGGAAGTAAAACCCAGATGTCCCTATCTGTCCTCCTTATTCCATTGCTTTCAGTGGAAGTAAAACCCGGATGTCTCAATCCGTCCTCCTTTTTCTGGAGCCAAATGGTAACCCTACAATAGAGGTGTCAAAGTCCCTCCTCGAGGGCCGCAATCCAATTGGGTTTTCAGGATTCCCCCAATGAATATGCATGAGATTTATTTGCATGCACTGCTTTCAGTACATATTCATTGGGGAAATCCTGACTGGATTGTGGCCCTCGAGGAGGGACTGCCCTACAAGTATAAGGTCACTTAATACAATACTAGCATAATCCAGCATCAGCATACTAAAATGTATTTGTGTAATGTGTACAGCAGTCCTTTGTACTGATATGCTATCACTCGTGTTCGCCACAAACAGTACTTCATAACATATTCATTTATCATTTTTACTTATTCATTGGTCTTCAGAAGTGCCAGTATTAGTCAGTTGGTTTGAGTGGCCAAATACTATGTGGCACTAGCCTCCTCATCAGACCGTTATCTAATATAATAAAACGCTAGGCCACGCATGCGCACTTCCTATGTGTGCGCCGGTTTTCCGTGAGCTGTAGCGACACATAGGAAGTGCGCATGCGCGGCTTACGCTCTGTCCTGCTCCCTGTTGAAAGACGCAGCGGTCGCCGCCTCTCTGCTCTCTCTCTTCCTCCCCCCCCCAAGTCGGATGTCGGCCGCGGCAGCCAAACCCGGAAAACACTTTTCTTGCAACTTTGTATCCAGATCAGGACAGATTAACTGTGCCGCTCACATCAAAAGCCAACCCTTCCGGGTTTTAAGTTGGGCACTGCTTCTCCTGCGGTGCGGCGGCACGAGTTGGATGTCAGCTGCGGCGACTGCTGGCCACGGCGGCTGTTGGCGCCTGCAGGCCGTGGCAGCTAAACCCGGAAACATAAGTAGGGCATGGAGTTCAGAAGGAATGTATGGGGGGAGGAAAATACTGCACAGGGAAGTGGGGTGGGAGGGAAATGCTGCAACACACGGAAATGGAGGGCAGAAAAGGGGTTGATGGACAGGGGAAGAGGTGCTGATGAACAGGGAGGGGGGGCAGAAAAATAAAGACAGGCCTACTGCTGGACAGGGGGGCAGGAAGGAGGTGATGATGGACAGGGGGGGAGGTAAAACAAAGGGAGAAGGGCTTCTGCTGGATAAGGTGAGCAGTGATGGGGTGGTGGAGGACACAGGGGAGGTAAAAGGAAGGGAGAATGGACAGGGGGAGCAGGCAAGGGGTGGTAGTGGACAGCCAAGGAAAAAAAAAAAAAAAAAAAGACAGACAGAAATACAGAAAGCGGCTAAGGAGAGAGAGAAAAAAAAAAATGACAGACAGAAATACAGAAAGCGGCTAAGGAGAGAGAGAAAAAAAAAATGACAGACAGAAATACAGAAAGCGGCTAAGGAGAGAGAGAAAAAAAAAATGACAGACAGAAATACAGAAAGCGGCTAAGGAGAGAGAGAAAAAAAAGAAATGACAGACAGAAATACAGAAAGCGGCTAAGGAGAGAGAGAAAAAAAAAATGACAGACAGAAATACAGAAAGCGGCTAAGGAGAGAGAGAAAAAAAAATGACAGACAGAAATACAGAAAGCGGCTAAGGAGAGAGAGAAAAAAAAGAAATGACAGACAGAAATACAGAAAGCGGCTAAGGAGAGAGAGAAAAAAAAATGACAGACAGAAATACAGAAAGCGGCTAAGGAGAGAGAAAAAAAATAAAAACAGACACACATATATATTCTAGCACCCGTTAATGTAATGGGCTATAAGACTAGTGTTTCATATAAAGTGCTTTAGTACATTAGTGCTTCTATATATACTTCAGTGCTTGAGTAAATAAATAAATAATCTTTCAACTTATCTTTTTTTCTGCATTTTCTGAGTTTTCCCTTTGTCAATAGTTATCGGGAAGGGACCTGTCATTCCGACATGTTTTGCCCGAAGGCTTTTTCAAGAAAAAGTCCCCTGCAATAAAATGCATTCATTAAACTCAGTATAAGATATCTGATTCCCGATTCGCTACTGCTGCCCCTGATGTCAGAGAAGAGGGAGGTTAAAAAGAGGAGCAAAAAATGCCGCGGCCATCTTTGTCACAAAATTTCCAATGATCGGGATGGTGTGGAGCTAAAGCAAAAGGGGGGGACTTTTTCTTGATACAGCCTTCGGGCGAAACATGTCGGAATGACAGGTACCTTCCCGATAACTATTGACAAAGGGAAAACCCAGAAAATGCAGAAAAAAAGATAAGTTGAAAGATTATTTATTTACTCAAGCACTGAAGTATAGAAGCACTAATGCACTTTATTTAAAACATAACAGTCTGATGAGGAGGCTAGTGTCACATAGTATTTGGCCACTCAAACCAATTGACTAATACTGGCACTTCTGAAGACCAATGAATAAGTAAAAATTATAAATGAATATATTATGAAGCACTGTTTGTGGAGAACACGAGTAAATGTATTTTTGTTCATGTACCACAGGTCTCTGGCGTAAAGTTGTATGCCATAGTTATAAAATACTGTTAGATATGTGCATAAGTTGTCTGCATAACTGCTAGACTCCCCTATGGAATCCCTATGGAATCTTCCCCCCCCCCCCTGTTTTCATTGAGACAGCTCAGGGAAGACATGATTGAAGTCTACAAAATCCTGAGTGGAGTAGAACGGGTACAAGTGGATCGGTTTTTCACTCCATCAAAAATGACAAAGACTAGGGGACACTCGATGAAGTTACAGGGAAATACTTTTTAAAACCAATAGGAGGAAATATTTTTTTCATTCAGGGAATAGTGAAGCTCAGGAATGTGTTGCCAGAGGCTGTGGTAAAAGCAGTTAGCATAGCTGGGTAAAAAAAAAAAAAAGTTTGGACAAGTTCATGGAGGAAAAGTCCATAGATTTGCTATTGAAAGACAAGGGGAAAGTCACTGCTTGCCCTGTAATCGGTAGCATGGAATGTTGCTACTATTTGGGGGTTTGTCAGGCACTTGTGACCTGGATTGGCCACCGTGAAGATGAGATACTGGGCTAGATGGACCATTGCTCTGACCCAGTAAGGCTATTCTTATTAGAGAATGACACGGTGACAAAATTCATCACCGTTCCTGTCCCCGCGGATAACCGCGGGAAACCATCTTCATGTCATTCTTTAAGGAGAGAGGGAAGAATCAGAGTATGAATGGCCACAACCACTGACCCGCAAGCTTTGCTTTGAAGAATGCTGGTGTAGAAGGACTGAGGTTGAAACAGACACTACAGAATGACAGTCTCTGGTATCCAGAGCAGATATTGTGATGTCATAATGCCTCATTCCACCAGTGCCTAAGAACCAATCACATCAGTGATGTCACAATGGCTTCATTATCCTTGGCTCCCATAAGAATCAGAGTATGAATGGCCACAACCACTGACCCGCAAGCTTTGCTTTGAAGAATGCTGGTGTAGAAGGACCGAGGTTGAAACAGACACTACAGAATGACAGTCTCTGGTATCCAGAGCAGATATTGTGATGTCATAATGCCTCATTCCACCAGTGCCTAAGAGCCAATCACATCAGTGATGTCACAATGGCTTCATTATCCTTGGCTCCCATAAGAATCAGAGTATGAATGGCCACAACCACTGACCCGCAAGCTTTGCTTTGAAGAATGCTGGTGTAGAAGGACCGAGGTTGAAATAGACACTAGAAAATGACATGGGATTATTTCCCGCAGTTATCCACGGGGACAGGAACGGTGATGAATTCGTCACCGTATCATTCTCTAATTGAGACATCCGGGTTTTACTTCCATTGCTTTCAATGCAAGTAAAACCCAGATGTCTCAATCCATTCTCCTTACTTCAATTGCTTCCAGTGGAAGTAAAACCCCAGATGTCTCAATCTGTCCTCCTTTTTCTGGAGCCGTATGCTAACCCTAACTACAGCACCCTTACCATGGTGCCCGAAAATGACTGTAGGATTTCTGTTTCAGCATGGGGATCGCCTTACTGGTGCTAGAGTATCGATTTGACTTGAGTGTTGGACTTCTATTTGTGTGGATACCACAACTGATCCACAGTTAGCAGAGTTGAAAGTGTACAACTTCCCAAGCCAGTCGGCTCAGCCAGCGCTTGAACGGCAAGGAGCCGATTATAAATTCACAAGAACAAGGTCATAACTGCTGTTAATTCCTTGTAAGGTCAGGAGCATAAGGTTGTATGCTACCAGTAAAACATTTCTCAGGGAGGCTGCATGAAACCAAGGACCTCGTGGCAGGGGGGAGGGGCAGACAGACCCTGAGGCTTTCAACAGCTCCCACCAAAACCACAGACTCCTGTGGTTCTGCTTCCACCACAGGGTCTTTCTCAGAGAGACTGGCATATCATGTGTTTGTGACACCCCCTTCCTCCCCCTCCTCCTCAGCAGTGTAACAACAAGCAAACACTTGGGCACATACTCCGTCATCTAAATTTAAGCTCCATTTGCATGCTTAAATTTATAGATCATCACCATTTGTGTAGTTAACTGTGCGCTTAGATGACAGAAACACGGTCAAATGCTTTTCTAGAACTATGTGTGCAAAAGACATAAGAATTAGAGAATGACACGGTGACAAAACTCATCACCGTTCCCGCGGATAACAGCGGGAAATAATCCCATGTCATTTTCTAGCGTCTATTTCAACCTCGGTCCTTCTGCACCCGCATTCTTCAAAGCAAAGCTTGAGGGTCAGTGGTTGTGGCCATTCATACTCTGATTCTTATGTGAGCTAAGGATAATGAAGCCATTGTGACATCACTGATGTGATTGGCTCTTAGGCACTGGTGGAATGAGGCATTATGACATCACAATATCTGCTCTGAATACCAGAGACTGTCATTCTGTAGTGTCTGTTTCAACCTCAGTCCTTCTACACCAGCATTCTTCAAAGCAAAGCTTGAGGGTCAGTGGTTGTGGCCATTCATACTCTGATTCTTATGTGAGCCAAGGATAATGAAGCCATTGTGACATCACTGATGTGATTGGTTCTTAGGCCCTGGTGGAATGAGGCATTATGACATCACAATATCTGCTCTGGAAGCCAGAGACTGTCATTCTGTAGTGTCTGTTTCAACCTCAGTCCTTCTACACCAGCATTCTTCAAAGCAAAGCTTGAGGGTCAGTGGTTGTGGCCATTCATACTCTGATTCTTCCCTCTCTCCTTAAAGAATGACATGAAGATGGTTTCCCGCGGTTATCTGCAGGGACAGGAACAGTGATGAATTTTGTCACCGTGTCATTCTCTAGTCTCAATCTGTCCTCCTTTTTCTGGAGCCATATGGCAAACCTAGCTGTAGTGAATCTCAAATCTCTTCCAATGCAGTTCATCCTGATCATGTGTGAATAAGCAGAGGTAGAGCTATTTTGCTTCACTCTTAATTCGCCTGTCAGGTCTTTTCTTGAAGCACTTTTTGCAAACTTCTAGCTAGGTGGTGTAAAGGGGAGAGGTAAAGGAGTGGAGTGCCCCTGGGGTAGGGTTACCATATGGCCCCAGAGAAAGGAGGATGGATTGAGACATCCGGATTTTACTACCATTGCTTTCAGCAGAAGTAAAACCTAGATGTCTCAAACTGTCCTCCTTTTTCTGGAGTCATATTGGCAGAGGCACAAACATCTCCCCTCCACAGTGATAAGGGGAAGGGGGTCTCTTAAATTCACTTCCCCCCTACTTCTTCCTACTCACTGCCAGTGAAGACTAGAACTCTCTCCCCTCTGATGTAACTTCCTGTCAGAGGGCAGGACCTGCTTACTGACAGTGAAGACTTGAAGAGGTATGAAGGAGGAAGCCAATATAAAGGAAACCTCCCCCCCCCCCCCCCCATTGTCATGGGGAATGCCAGGCTCCTCTACCCCAGATGCTAACATCCCTCAATATGCCACCCTCAGCACCATTGAAGTAATCTTCATAGCAGTCACAATGCCTCCCATTCTGCAGACATGTCCAAATCAGTGGCGATGCCATTGTCTTTTCTTGGGCTGTAGCTTGTTAACAAATTTCTCACAGACAAATGGTAACTTATTAAACTGAGCCGTCTTATCGCTGCACAACAGTATCTGGTCACTCTCCAAAGTGCAAACGTAGCCTCTGACATCCGAGACCATAGAACACATAGGAATAGTTCAGAAGAATGAACGGAGCGTGCATCCTGCGTAAATTCACTACAGTCGGATATGTTTTAGAAATACATTTTAGTCAGATGGAGGGGAGAAGGGTAGGAAAATATTGGTTATGCCACATGAACTTGCTTCAGTTGAAAACCAAAACCACATTCACATTAGTATTTCTGTAAAACTTTGGCAGGACTGGAAACCTAAGGCCTCTGTCCAGTCACTGAATAAACACAATCAAGGGAATTCTATATATGTCACTAACCATTAGAACGCTTTTCTGTGCCAAAGTAACACCTAACGTCGGCGAGGCACAGAAACAACATATCTACACGCGCCCAAGTATTTCTGTGAGGATCTGTACTCGGGGAGTGGCAGGGGCATTCCTTTAAAAATGCCCACACTGATCTAGCTTAGTGGGGATCTGTGCCTCCAGTTATGCCTGGTTTCAGTTGGTATAAATCCTCATGCCCAGAGCCGAGCTCAGATCCTAGTGCTATGCATTATTCTATAAAGGAAGCCAATCCTGGAATACCCTTTCTAGAATACAACTCAGCCGTGGCATAGTAAGGCAGACCACCCTAAGTGCCAACTTCATAGGGGACACCAGCACCTCTCCACTCCCCCGTGTACCTCTTTAAATGCTTGCTGGCATGAGCAGCATCTTCCACTTGCTGCTTGTGCCAGCCTCTGCTCCCCTCCGATGTCACCACTTTCTACAGAAACCATAAACCTTATAGTTTCAGCATACATTTCTAGATTTTCAGAAATAGGTCACATGGCACAATGCCATCGAGATGACCACAGCCACCCAACTTTGAGAGACTTATCCAGTTAAAAGAACATTCTTCACTCCTTAAGCAGATAAGTAAAGCAAGACCAAGCTAGGATTGTTTAATGTAGTCCAAATTATCCAGTTAAGTGCAGTATAATCAGGATTCAACCCTTGTCAGAGGATCGCCAGCCAGCCAGGTTTTTGGGATAGCTCTAATGAATATGCACAACTGAGATTTGTAATACAATGGAGGTGACAGGCATGCAAATCTGCCCCATGCATATCATTAGGGCTTTCCTGAAAACCTGACTGGCAGGTGGTCCTCCAGGACAGGGTTGGGAACCATTGATCTAACCCAGGGATAGGCAATTCCAGTCCTCGAGAGCTAGAGCCATGTCAGGTTTTCAGGATATCCACAATAAATATGCATGAGATAGATTTGCTTCTGAAGGAGGCACTGCATGCAAATCTATCTCATACATATTCATTGTAGATATACTGAAAACCTGACCTGGCTCCAGCTCTCGAGGACCAGAATTGCCTACCCCTGATCTAACCCGATACTTGATCTCGCTCTCTGCCCCACATTTCTATTTGACAGCCTAAGTTGAAACCATATTCAACATTAGTATCTGGTTAAGTGCTCTTTAGCTAATATGGGGACATATTTGTCCCCATTCTCACAAGAGCTCAATTTCTCCATCTCAGTCCTGTGAGTTGTCACTGTCTCTGTCCCATTCCTGTAAGTCAGGGGTGTCAAAGTCCCTCCTCAAGGGCTGCAATCCAGTCAGGTTTTCCCCAATGAATATGCACGAGATCTATTTTCATGCACTGCTTTCATTGTATGCTAATAGATCTCATGCATATTCATTGGGGAACTCATTCTTGAAAATCTGACTGAGTGCGGCCCTCGAGGAGGGACTTGACACCCCTGCTGTAAGCTCTGCCTTAACAGCACAAGCCTCGGACACTTATGATTTTAAAGCGTTTGAGGCTTGTGTAGATGAGGATGGAGCTTGAAGGAATGAGGCAGGAAAGGAACTCTGGGATGGGGAAAAATTTGTCCCCGTGTCATTCTAGGAAATAATGGGCTCAGCATAGTATGCCTTGGCAATTGGTAGCATATTACCAATTGGTAGCATATTACATCATGCTGCTTCCAGTTGTTGTTTCTAGTCGGAAGCAAGTGTGCAAGTCAATTTTAAGAGACACAGCAAGTCAAAATAGTGATTAGGTACAGTCTTGGCAGGCCAACCACTTGCATCAGTATCTAATACAGCTCTTAAAGCAAAAGCTAGGACATTCTCTCTTAACTGCCCTTGCAGAATGATATTCTAGTTCTGGCATCATCCCAGAACAGGAGAGGTCAATTGTGCTTCACCTGAAGTCATAATGCCACTTTACAGATCCATGGTGAGACCTCATCTGGAATACTGTGTGCAATTCTGGAGGCCACATTACCGGAAAGATGTGCTTCAAGCCGAGCCGGTCCAGCGGATGGCCACTAGAATGGTCTCTCATACGAAGAAAGACTGGGCAAATTGCAGCTCTATACTCTAGAGGAGCGCAGGGAAAGGGGTGACATGATTGAGACATTTAAATACGTCACAGGTCGTGTCGAGGTGGAAAACCCCAAGGGACTCTCGGTCACAAGGGGGCACCCGCTTAAACTCAGAGGGAAATTTAGTGGTGACACCAGGAAGTACTTCTTCACAGAAAGGGTGGTGGATCATTGGAACAAACTTCCAGTGCAGGTGATCAAGGCCACCAGCGTGCTCGACTTTAAGAATAGATGGGACATCCACGTGGGATCCCTATGAGGGTCGAGCTAAGGAACTAAGTCATCAGCACTCAGACTTAATGGGGTGGGTCAGTAAAGTGGGCAGACTTGATGGGCTGTAGCCCTTTTCTGCCGTCATCTTTCTATGTTTCTATGTTTCTACTACAGTGGAGGTGTTAAGCCAGGTTAAGTTAACTGAAACTTCCAATGAGCAGAGTTTGAGAACTAATTGCTGAAGGACAAATGCTTTCTACAGTCTCGACACATGCAGGACACTTGAAATTCAGTTCAGCCTAGCCTTACCAGGTTGTGAAATGTTATAGCAGCCTTGGCCCTGGTCCAAGGCAAGTGGGCCGGATGACTATTCTGGGCCTTACGGTTCAGGCAGCTAGGTTCTCAGGATAGCCATGAATATGCAGGACTTGCATACCAAAGAGCCAGTGCATGCAACTTGTGCATATTTTGTTATCCTAAAAAAAAAAAAAAAAAAAACTAGTTGGAATGCTCCACAGCAGTTTCCAATGCTACTATCCTCCGTACTTGACTTGCTAAAAGGTGCTTTAACAGGCTCCAATATTTTATTCCCTTTGCATTTGAGGGAGTTAGGGGCAAGATGAAACCAATTAGCTTTGTTTGGGAAATGCTTAGTACCACTGTTCCCTCCAAGCTTAAGAGTCCTCCACCTACAATCCTGCTGCAAGTGCAGTTTCTCACCATCATAAGATCATGCCACCAGATTTGCCATTCTGGGACAGACTGAAGGTCCATCAAGCCCAGTATCCTGTTCCAATAGTGGCCAAGTAGCAGATTCTATACTGCTTATCCTAGGATTAAGAAGTAGTTACAAGCCTCCCAAGACGTCTCAATGGCCTATGGACTTTTGGAAATTATCCAAACTTTTTTTTTTAAACCTTGCTAAGCTAACTGGTTATCACATTTGCAATAGTGCAGCTGGAGAACTTCTACTCAACAGTGCCTATTACTGCATAGATCTCAGTTGACTTGTCAATGAGAGCTTGACAAACATGTCAAGAAGGTACTGCGACTTATCACAACTGCTTGTGACCCTGTAGGACCTCCACAATTTAGCCATTATAGACTGCAGTGACCTAAATTTCAGGGGGAGGGAAGAAAAAGGAGTCGGATTACTATTTTCTCTGCTAATTCTTCTTTAATCACTCTTTACCAAATAGTCACACACTCTTCCAAAGTAGGGATCCATGTTTTGAGCATCAACTCAGCCATCTTCCGCCCCCCCCCCCCCCCCCATGCATGTCATTATGCTTTAGTGTCAGTAATTTCATTTGCACAAGTTCACAGAAAAGAGTCCTTTGGCAAATGCCTCTTGAAGTGTTTTATCAGCTCAACATACCAGTCATCAGGAAAGGCCTGAACTAGTCCTGGCCTTATTCTAGTGCCAAATATAAGGTAGTAAATTACCAGAAGTGGTCAAAGTCAAGGAAGCTGAAGTCACTAGCTAAGAAGCAGAACTGGAGACATATGGAGGAATGCAGTTGCAAGTGGATCTGAAGTTCAGAACAATGGATTGGACAGTACTGGTTTAGATGGAGTGCCCAGCTGAACTGGAATCCTTATGGGGCCTTTTCATAAGTGCGTGTAGAGACAACATCATCCATGATCAGAGTCTGAAATAAGAGAAAGAACCATTATTTCCTATAGTGCAGACTTCCTTGGCATATGGAATATAGGATACCTAGCAGCAAGGATGATAGCACTGGAACACCAGTAAAGGGGGGGGGGGGAGGGGGATGACAATTACAGATTCTATGGTATCTTTGCAGTGTCAACCACTAAAATGTAGACCAGGGCTGCCCAAGTCCAGTCCTCAAGATCTACTGGCAGGCCAGGTTTTCAGGATATCCACAATTAATATGCATGAGAGATTGCCTGCACTGCCTTCTTAGTATGCAAATTTCTCTCATGCATATTCATTGTGGATAGCCTGAAAATCTGGCCTGCCAGTAGATCGAGGACCAGACTTGGGCAGCCCTGAGGAAGACCATGGTGGTATACAAGTGATTGTTTTGCATGCAAAGTTTAGTGGGTCCTAAAGACAAAGCCTCAACATACTGGCATGCCTTGCTAACTTTCTTCATAGTTACAAGCCCTCCATGACGGATCTCCATTTACCTCAAAGGCTGCTCAGTACGAATTGCAATTTTCCTAGCACCATTCCTTAAAGAGACCTCCCTATATTAAGTTTAGAACAGAATTGAAAGCTTTTCATAATATGGTTTACCCAAGGTTTGGGTAGTCTTTTGGGATGCTGGGGCCCCCACCTCTTGTCTGGTCTACCCTGCCGCCTCATCCCAATCATCTTTTAAAGAAAGGCTGGTGTTCCATTCCATTTTATTTTCTTATTTTACAGTGAAGTTTGCTCCCACATGTTTCTTTGGAGGAGCAGCTATGTAATGCTTTGAGTGTGCATTTGTTTCCCCGATACTTTCCATTGGTTCGAACCCCTGAGGAAAGCATGTCCACCGAAACAGACCATGTTGGGACCAATAAAATCATTAAGAACATCTCCATCCACAGTCTGGTTTTGGTCTTTTGGACTTCATGTCACTGTGGAGTATTTGGGTCTTCCTGTTTTGTTGTTTTTCCTGACAAAGTTAATCCACTGTGTTTTGTACAGAAAGTGGTATATCAAGTTGAAATAACCATTCCAGTTATAGGACCCAGCTCCAAGAGCTCGCCCAAAAGGTCTCTGTAGGCCACCATTGGCTCAAGGGCCTTGCAATGAAGACCACTATGCTACCGTCACCTTATACTTAGTTTCACCTCAATTCTTTTGTCATTTTCATTAGCTAATTTTTTTGTAGGAGGGTCCTTTGAGGGGACAGTTAAAACAAAGGGGGGGGGGCACATAGGGTTGTTTTTTATGGGGGTGGGCTTCTCTAAAACAGCTGTCGCTATCAATTTGCTGTTGTAAATGTAGTTCTGAAAGTTGTCTTTTCTTCTGATTTACATTGAATCAGGTTGGGCAGACTGGATGGACCATTCGGATCTTTATCTGCCGTCATCTACTATGTTACTACCCACAACATTGAATTATGTCCAGGGAAAAAAATGTAACATGTTGGATTTTACATCCAACCCAGTGGTATAGTAAGGGGACAGACCACCCTGGGCGCCGTCTTGGTGGGGGTGCTGGCATCTCTGCCCCCCAAATCACTCACACCCTCCCCCCATACCCTTCACCAGCACAAGCTGTTTGCCTGCTGCTCACGCTGGCCTGGCTCCCCTCTGAAGTCACTTCCTGTTGTGGGGCCAGGAAATGAGGGAAAGCTTACTTCAGTGCAAGTCGCAGGCTGGAGAAGCTGCTCATGCAGGCTAAGACTTAAAGAAATACCACTGCCCCAGGCACCTCCTACCCTTGCTACAACACCGATCCCACCCCAATAATTGAGAAGTTTGCTCTCACAATTCCAGTTGTAGTAGCAATGGATGTTATAGCCTGAGCTCAAAGCAAGCTTTAGTCTATATAGCACATACTTCCAGAACTGACAAAAGGTGCCTAGACAAATGATCCCTCCCTGGACACAAGGGTTGTACTTGGCACCCACTGAAGTCATGACCTTAACATGTTTTATCCTCCCCAATCTTAAGAATGAGAGTGGTAGCCCCTTCCCCCCCGCCACATACACACCTCTTGTGTTATTAGGGTTATTGAAAAGATGAGAATTAAAACAAAATTCCAATAAAGGCATGTTCCATCCTGTTTCGCAATCAGGACCATTCAGGAGATGCCAACCAATTTGTTTTTGAAGGGCACACTAATCCCCATCTTCCTTTTATTCTGCTGTATGAAAGATAAATTTGTCTAGAGGCAGGCCTAGCTAGTATGCACTCGGCAGAAGCAGTCCAAGTCAGCTGAAAACTGGTTAGAACTAGCGCAAGGCCAAGAGTCATCACCGAGTCAGATGTATACATCTGGTCATGGGATTTTTAGGATTTAAGTTTATTGTGTTTAGAGGGTAGGGCCAGAGCAGCTATTAGTCAGAGGGTGTCAGCAAAAAGCTGCTCCAGTAAAGTTGACAAGCTACACACAAAACCATCTAGGCCAGTGTTCAACCTTTTCACACCTATGGACCGGCGGAAATAAAATTTTGTGGACCGGCACCGGTCTGCAGACCGGCAGTTGGGCCCATCTCCATCCCAGACCCCGCCCCCATAATAGCACTAGTTATAACACCATTTTTGCCACATAATGGTTAACCACAAAATTAAAATACACAAAGCACACTGTATGCTTTTCAACATTCATTCCTATTTATTTATTTAGATTTTTATCCCGTCCTCCCAATAGCTCAGAACGGTTTACAAATGAACATACACAGTGAGGAGCAACTAGACATATAAGTGGTACAACAGGTTTAGTGATTGGATTTAGTTTTTGGAGAGAATTTAAATACAGGGAGAGTAAGCAGAGAGAGAGAAGGGGGAA
Source organism: Geotrypetes seraphini (assembly GCF_902459505.1). Taxonomy (NCBI): domain Eukaryota; kingdom Metazoa; phylum Chordata; class Amphibia; order Gymnophiona; family Dermophiidae; genus Geotrypetes; species Geotrypetes seraphini. Next base: position 12,200,344 of record NC_047091.1, read on the forward strand.
TACAGTAGTTTAGTTTAAGGAAAGTTATAAGCGTATAGGTACAATTTGTTAGTGGATAGAGTAAGAGAGGGTCATACTGGAATTTCGGGAAGGTGGTAGGAGAGTGGAGGGTGGGGCCTAAGGGGGGGAGAAGACAGAGGAGATCTTTAATTGAAGAGGAGGGTCTTTACCGATTTACAGAATGTTAATAATGAGTTCTGTTGTCTAAGTTGGGGGGGGGGAGTTGGTTCCAGAAAACAGATAACCCCATGCAAGTGCAGGACCAAAAACTAAAAAAATACTTAATATTCACAAACAAACCCTAAGATGCAAGACTCTGCAAGCAATACAAACTCCAGAGAAAAAACAAATGCATTTCTTCCTGAAGAGTTAGGACAGAATTAGGGCAGATGTAAAAATCACTAAATAAAATAAATAAATAAATTTCCCCTACTGTTGTAGTCTCTCCCTCCATGTGTCTTGCCTTCTGGCCTGCCCCCTGGAGTTAGGTTCAGGCCAGCTCCCTGCGTGCTGTATTGCACAAAGCTGTGGGGCGTGTGCCCCGTGCCTCATCTGGAAGCCTTCCCGCTGATGTTGCGACGTCAGAGAGAAGGCTTCTGGGTCAGGCGCAGGCCGTGGGTAGGAGCTTTTTCCCACAGCTTTATGCACTGCAGCACTCAGGGAGCCGATCTGAAGATGCCGCATTGATTGTACCGAGGCCCGGTGGCTACAGAACAATCTCTTGGGCCCGATGGAGGTGCTGGCCCTGCGGACCAGCACCAGTCCACGGAACCGGCGGTTGAAGAACACTGATCTAGGTTTATCTATACCTCTAATCACGATTTCTGGTTTATGCGTTTTATAAAAAAAAAAAAAAAAAAAAAAGTTTAGGATGATCACGAGTTAAGTCTTGGGAGTTGACATACTAGGTTAAGTGTTTTGCTCTGACCTGGGGGGGGGAAGAGGGGGATTTGACATACTAGGTTAAGTGTTTTGCCCTGACCTGGGAGGGGGGGGGGGAGAAGGGAGAGAAAAAAAAACAAAAAAAAAAAAAACAAAAAAAAACACACCCCACCTGAGAAAAAGCCAATACACTTATACTGTGATCACACTTTCTGCTATACTAGCTTTCCAACAAATAGAACAGAAAATGTCCATTATAGCTAGAAGAGGTAGCCACATGTTCATTTATACAACAATCCCTCACACCCTCGAGCCAGGCAGTGGGCAACAGGTGTCCAAGGACCACCTTAGTTTGAATGACAAATTCCCCTCATACTTTAAGAGCTGTGTTCTGTTTGCCATGTGTAAGATACGAGTCAAGTGACCTCGGTGTCTGAATAGGAGTTTGAATAATCAAGGTAAATCATGCAGATTGCCTGCGTGAACAGCTTTGACAAGACAGCCTTAGCTGCATGTGGATGTCGGTAAACATTTCAAAAGCGTATTTTAATAATCAATATCTGGATCATTGCAGTAGAGAATGACATGGCAGACACATTTTTCCCCCCATCCCGGTGAGTTTTTCCAGTCCCTGCCCCATTCCTACACGCTCCGTCCTCGACTGCGCAAGCCTCAAACACTTTAAATTCATAAGCGTTCGAGGCTTGCGTGGTTAAGGCAGTGCTTACAGGAATGGGGCAGGGACAGCGAAAGAACCCATGTTGAAATTTGAGTTCCTGCGAGGATGGTGAAAAAAAGTTAGTCCCCGTGTCATTCTCTACCCTGCAGCGAAACTGGCTGCATTATTTTGAAGCCTTTAAGCTGGTACCAAAGTTCCACCTGCAGAAGGTGCATTACAGTAATTACTATGGGTGAGAAGCTGATTCACATACATTAAGGCGTTTTCAGTGCCTACTTAAGACTCAGTAAGGCCCCCAAATTACCAAGCCTACTGCGACAAACACATGGATACATACTCTTACAATACAGCAGCCCTGAACTGCCAATTCTCATGGATTAGTAACCTTGGTTTAATTAGGGGGTCAGTGATGAACCTCCCTCCCCCATCTAACCAGTTGGGCTAGAAAAATGTTAAACTGCTTTGCTCCTTTTTTTGGATGTATAGGTGGTCTATAAAGATTTTAATACACAAACATAACTTGTTTAGGAATCCAAGTTACACGCGAGTACAAACCTTTTAAATTTATCTGCCTGAGGTACCAGAGGAGCTGGGCTAGGCTGAACATTTTACACATCTGCCAATCTTAGAACAGATGTGTTAGGAGGAAGAGTTGTGTCTACAGGTGTTAGGAGGAGGAGGAGGAGGAGGAAGAGTTGTGTCTACAGGTGTTAGGAGGAGGAGGAGGAGGAGGAAGAGTTGTGTCTACAGGTGTTAGGAGGAGGAGGAGGAGGAGGAAGAGTTGTGTCTACAGGTGTTAGGAGGAGGAGGAGGAGGAGGAAGAGTTGTGTCTACAGGTGTTAGGAGGAGGAGGAGGAGGAGGAAGAGTTGTGTCTACAGGTGTTAGGAGGAGGAGGAGGAGGAGGAAGAGTTGTGTCTACAGGTGTTAGGAGGAGGAGGAGGAGGAAGAGTTGTGTCTACAGGTGTTAGGAGGAGGAGGAGGAGGAAGAGTTGTGTCTACAGGTGTTAGGAGGAGGAGGAGGAGGAAGAGTTGTGTCTACAGGTGTTAGGAGGAGGAGGAGGAGGAAGAGTTGTGTCTACAGGTGTTAGGAGGAGGAGGAGGAGGAAGAGTTGTGTCTACAGGTGTTAGGAGGAGGAGGAGGAGGAAGAGTTGTGTCTACAGGTGTTAGGAGGAGGAGGAGGAGGAAGAGTTGTGTCTACAGGTGTTAGGAGGAGGAGGAGGAGGAAGAGTTGTGTCTACAGGTGTTAGGAGGAGGAGGAGGAGGAAGAGTTGTGTCTACAGGTGTTAGGAGGAGGAGGAGGAAGAAGAGTTGTGTCTACAGGTGTTAGGAGGAGGAGGAGGAAGAGTTGTGTCTACAGGTGTTAGGAGGAGGAGGAGGAAGAGTTGTGTCTACAGGTGTTAGGAGGAGGAGGAGGAAGAGTTGTGTCTAGAGAAAGTATCAACCCCCCCCCCAGAATTGGTGAACCTCTTGTCATAGCACTTGTTTTCAGTAGCCAAGGAAAGAAATGGCAGCACCGACACTTACCAGAATGAGTTTGCCATCTTGGATCTCTCTCACCAGCGACGTCTCTTTGCCTTCCCATTTCTGAACATGTTTGAGCTTCTTCCCATCTAGAGTCACAGTGGACTGCGGAAAGACCACAATGCAGTCAGGACCAGAGAACTACTACTACTACCAGACGCACACAGCACTGCACAGTCAAAGAAGAAAAAACAGTCCCTGCTTGAAAGAGCTTACAATCTAAACAGCAGAAATTATAAACAGGATGTCATGGATACAGTTAAGAGGAACGGTTAATCAGCAGACTAGGCTGGAAAGGCAGAGGGGAGCACAGGACAATTAAGCCATTGTGACATCACTGATGAGGTTGGCTCTTATTGGTGGAATGAGGCGGCATGACAAAGAACACTACTATTATTTCTATAGCACTACCAGATGCTGCAGTCAAAGAAGAAGAAAACAGTCCTTGCTCAAAAGAGCTTACAATCTAAACAGCCAAGACAAACAGGAACGGTTAATCAGCTGGCTGCGTTGGAGGGCAGAGGGGAGTATGTACAGGATAATCAAGCCATTGTGACATCACTTTTGAGGTTGACTCTTATTGGTGGAATGAGGCATTATGACAGAGGAGTAGGGTTAAGGATTGAAGGCTATATCAAAAAGGTGGGCTTTCAGCCTGTTTTTTAAACACAGCAAGGGAAGGGAATTGACATACAACTCGGGTAATTTATTCCAAGCATAGGGAGCAGCTAGATCAGGGGTAGGGAACTCCAGTCCTCAAGAGCCGACTGGAATATGGCTCTTGAGGACCGGAGTTCCCTACCCCTGAGCTAGACGAAAGGAACGAAGTCTGGAATTGGCAGTGGAGGAGAGGGGTACAGCTAAGAGAGGCTTATCTGAGGAACGGAGTTCTTATACACCTCCCAGAGGAGAGAGAAGAGAGATGTTGAGGCCACAGGTCTATACAAACAAGAGGCTTTTACATGTAATCTGTCTTTGTTTAGAGTAGACTAGCCATGAAGCAGACATTTAGAAGGATCTTGTATCCTGCTATTTAGTTTGTTCAGGGATCGACGGCTCTTTCTGGGGCAAACACTGCAGAAGCATCCAGCAATCATCTTGCCAAAGGAAGCAGGGCCAGCGATGTGAAGCTGTTCAGAGTTAACTAGCCAGTTAAGGGAGTAGGTGGGAGGTGTGCTATAAATGAAAAAGGGCCTGACCTACCAAGCTTAATAACTCAAGTGCTAGTCCTGACAGCCAGGTGACAAATGGATGTGGTCAGCCTGTTCCCATCTGGTATGGAATTCAGGCCTTACTAAGATGGAAGCTTGTAAATAAATCCAAAAGGCATTTCATGGGTATCAGCTGAGAATATTTCACCAGATCACCGTTGTGCTGTGATGTAGCAGTCTGCCAAAGGATACCCTTTGTTCTAGGCAGGGTTATTTCTTGCTACGCTCATTTTACATTCTATATTAGTAATAAAACTTGGTGTCCTAAGGTGCAATTTAAAGGGTCCCTCAAGAGCCCCAGTGAGACATAACATAAGAAGTTACCTCTGCTGAGTCAGACCAGAGGTCCATCACGCCCAGCAGTCCACTCCCACGGCGGCCCATCAGGTCCATGACCTGTAAGGTGATCCTTTGTCTAAAACCCCTCAATCCCCTTTGTCCATCTATCTATACCCTTTCATAATCCTATCTCTACCTATATCCCTTAATCCCTGTATCCTTCAGGAATTTATCCAATCCTTCTTTGAAACCCCTTAATGTACTCTGTCCTGTCACAACCTCCGGAAGCGCATTCCAGCTGCCCACCACCCTCTGAGTGAAAAATAATTTCCCAGCATTGGTTCTAAACCTTGTAGAAGTTAAAGTTGCGAGATACGAGACTCTAATCTGGTCAAGATGGAATGTGGTAGGACTAGTCTGTCCCCCCACCCCAAAATTGAAAACTGTTGGTCAATATTCAAAGTGATTTTGAAACTGACCAGAACTGACTCCTGGTTGGTTAAGCCTGTTCAAGGCTTTTAACCGTTAGCTTTCAGTGGTTCTGCTAGCACTGAACTACAGCACTTACTCAAGCACTTATCCAGCCAAGATAACTGCATAAAAAAAATAAATAGATTAGTCCTCCGATAACCCATAGATGGGGTCACCACAGTGTATTATCACTCTTGGCCAAGCTATGCATTGCTTGGCCAAGATGCTAATTGCCATTAGCTGAATCAGACTTTAATAGTCAAAACTTGCCAAGTGAAGGTCCTGGGGATACCTCTATTCATGTAACACTTGACCTACTGTTGATGCTGCTACTGGCTCTCCCCCCCCCCTCTTTAAAGTTCACTACCACCCCCTGCCCTCGTCTAACTTGGAAGGTAGTTTAAACAGGATGGATTCTGTAGGTCTGCAGATGCTCGATTGTGATCACATGTGGTGCTTGCCTTTGATCTAACCCGTTGCGCACATAGCTAAAAACTGCATTTCTGGCCTCTTATAGAAGATGAGTAGTCAGTGTGGACATGTATAAAGGGGAGCAAGTTTAGCTGTACATTCCTAGACAGGAAGCATGGCTGCATCTGGCCCCCCCTCCCCCAGTATATACCCAACTCCCTCGCATTGTATTCCCCGCTCAGGTCCAGCGAGAGCATTCTAGAGTAATGCGACTTGCAGAGTATTAGTCCAACACTATTCGTCAACCCAAGCACCTCAAGCCTACTGCCTCGAAATGTAAGGTCTTCAAGATATAAAAGCTCAGTTTGAATGCCAGGTTTTGTGCAGCCTCGGAAACTTAACAGCAATATTTAGACAAGACCAAAGTGACTAGGGAGCCCGTGCAACCAACTAGTGTCAAGACTGTAGCAGATTTCCAGGTCTTGTCGTGTCTAGAAAGAATTGACGTTTCAGCCATCTTGGCTGAAATGGTGGTTCTTTCCACACACACAGCGAGACCTGGAAACCTGCTACAATCATGATGCCAGCCGCAGAAGCATAAGAACACATAACTAAGTGTCATGATCATAAGTCACTGTTTTGCACAAGCTTTTAAGTGACATCCACCCCCCAAAAAAAAAAGTAAAGTGGGAGATGGAGTAACCAGCTGCTAAGACATCTAATGTTAATTATAATGCGTACCTATCATGACACCAAGAAAGCTCCAAGCACACTACAACTCTAGCCCTTCAGCACTGGGAATCCCTCTACACCACTGGTTCCCAACCTTGTCCTGGAGGACCACCAGGCCAATCGGGTTTTCAGGCTAGCCCTAATGAATATGCATGCAGCAGATTTGCATGCCTGTCGCTTCCATTATATGCAAATCTCTCTCATGCATATTCATTAGGGCTAGCCTGAAAACCTGATTGGCCTGGTGGTCCTCCAGGACAGGGTTGGGAACCATTGCTCTACACCTCATCATAGGTGGAGAAGTTAGTAGTTGAGGTCCATTAGAAAGTCCAAGCATACTGGACAGTGGAACAGTAAAGACTGAATTACTATACATTACTACAATTATCCTTTTAGAGACTTTACACAGCCTCTTGTGTGCTTATAGCTTAGTTATTTCCTTGGGGAATCTTCTGGCTCTCACCAAGTGCTTCTCTAGATGGCGCTTACCAAGTCAACTATACAGTAAAGAATGGATCCAACAGAAGTCGTTTCTTACCTTGACTTTTCTATCATCAGCAGTTGTTTCGTCAAACTCCTCTCCTAGTTTAAACTTGATCTCTGTGTTCTTGAAGGTGCTCTGGGTCTTCACAATACACGTATTTCCCTCCATCTCAATGATAGTGGTAGGTTTGGTCACATTGGCTATCTGCCTGGTTGCAAAACCAACACCTACAGGGAAAGGAACATTGTTGAACCCAAAGTGGTAGCAAGGGATTTTTTTTTTCAGGGTTTTGTTATATTCCAGAAGTTGGAATCGGTGCAAGGGTTGTGCACTCTTCAAATTAGCTTCGATGCCCCTAGACTAGAACACAGTATTGGTTACTATGTTAAGGGGAAAATTTTCCGAAGTAATCCAGAATACTGCAGTAACAGACTGCTCTGCAGTAGTGCTGTGGGAATAGGGACAAGGGGGAGTGTGTGGCGCAGTGGTTAAAGCTACAGCCTCAGCACCCTGGGGTTGTGGGTTCAAACCCACGCTGCTCCTTGTGACCCTGGGCAAGTCACTTTATCCCCCCATTGCACCAGGTACATTAGATAGAGAGCCCACTGGGACAGACAGGGAAAAATGCTTGAGTATCTGAATAAACTCATGTAAACCGTTTTGAGCTCCCTTGGGAGAACGGTATAGAAAATTGAATAATAAATACTACTACTAATCACTTATATTGCACTGTACATTGACAATTTATAGATGTCCCCGTTTGGAAGAGCTTACAATCTAACTTGGACAGACACATGACGGAGGGAAGGGGATGCAAAGCCCAAGATGAAAGGAGTTGAAAGCACTGTAAGAGATGGTCTTTTAAACGGGCCAAAGACAGAGCCTGCCTTGGGATTCAAGTTTATTAGCATTTGATGAATCGCTTATAAAAATATCTAATCTATTTCCTCTAGCTGTATATTGTAACTCGCTGAATGTCCAGCTCTCTTGATTGTAAACCGCCTAGAAGTTGCAAGATTGTGGCGGCATAGAAGAATAAAGTTATTATTATTATTAATACTGTATTAACCTAGTACACAGTTAAGAGACTAGTCGCTGATCTATATTAAAGGCTCCTCAATTACACTAGTACCGAGAGTATAGGTTTTAGACATGAAGTGGCTCAGTGGTTAGAGCAGTTGCCTTAACACCGTACATGAAAAAGGACATAGTACTACTTGAAAGGGTCCAGAGAAGAGTGACAAAAATGGTGAAGGCACTGGGGGAGTTGCCGTACAACGAGAGGCTAGAGAAACTGGGCCTCTTCTCCCCTGAAAAAAGGAGAGGCAGAGGGGACATGATCAAAACATTAAAAATATTGAAGGGAATTGACTTAGTAGAGAAAGATTGTTCACCCTTTCCGAGGTGAAGAGAACAAGAAGGCACTCGCTAAAGTTAAGGGGATAGATTCCGTACAAACATAAGGAAGTTCTTCTTCACCCAAAGTGGTAGAAATCTGGAACGCTCTTCTGGAGGCTGTTATAGGGGAAAACACCCTTCAGGCATTCAAGAAAAGGTTGGATAAGTTCCCACTGGAATAGAACATACGCAAGTAAGGCTAGACTCAAATAGAGCACTGGTATTTGACCTAAGGGCCGCCCGCGTGAGCGGACTGCTGGGCACGATGGACCACTGGTCTGACCCAGCAGCGGTAAATCTTATGTTCAACTCCCACTACAGCTCCGTGTGACCTTGGGCAAGTCACTTGATATTTCATTGCCCTAGGAACGAAAGTACCTGTCAAAAATATGTAAACTGCATTGGATTGTGTAAACCAGATGAAGCGGTCTACAAATCCCAACCCTCATAACCGACTGCCCCAATTCCTATGGTTATGGGAAGAGATGAAAACTGGGTAACCGATTCTGCCCAAACAAGAATTACAACTAAACCACGTCTGTAGTTCATTAGCTTTATAGAAAGCTATTGTGGAGCTCAACACCTTCCAATGCACCATATGGAAGGCAGCCTATTATGGAAAGGCTGTGTTAAGACAAAGGTCCCACCTTGGAAGGATTTTTTTTAATTTTTTTTTTTGGGGGGGGGTTAGGAAGACTATGGTCCAAGGTCCGGATGCACTAAGCTTACCATGCAACAATTGCCACTAAACCAACTGACCTGGTTTAGCGTTGGCGCAACTTAAGTGAGCGATGTACACAATGGCTCACTGCAGGCTTTTATCCGTGTGTTTGTTAAAGCCTCTCAGCTCTGCTATGTAAATGACCTCATTAGTATTAAAAATGAAGTCATTATAAAAAAAAAAAGTGAGCACTGATCTACCATCCTATCACTTAGTGCATGCCTAAGTCTAGCAAGTGCAACTACGAACTCCTCCCAAATTACCGACAGGCCTGCCGTATTGTGCCCCTCTTGTCCACCACGATGGTCCTCCCCCCCCCCTAAAAAGAGGGCAGGAAGGGTGCTCACTCCCACTGGCATAGAAAATGTGAGCGGTGCCTGGGGCAGTGGTGCCCCCGCTACACATGCACCCTCTTCCCTTTCAGCCTTCTCCAGCATGAGCAGCATGCCCTTGTCGGCTCACCCTTTGACATCACTTCCTAGGCGTAGGTCCTGGAAGGGATGTCAAAGAGCACCAATGCTGACCCGGGCAGCAACCTTCCACCAGGGACGTCAAAAAGGTATAGGGAAGGCAAGGGGTACACACAGCAAGGAGAGGAGGAGGGGTGGACCACTGCTCACTCCCTCCTGCCTTGGAAGCATGTTAACCTCTAGAGATGCTTTCTATCTTCCAATACAGGTACTCGTTGACTTACTATCGCAATTGGTTCCGACTGACAGGTCGTAAGTTGATCGGGACACAAGTCGGCCTATGTTAGATTATGTGTAACAGATTTGAACCGACAGCTTGCACGCCCTTTAAATACTGAAGGGAGTGATCACAACAAGCTACTTCATGCCCCTTCTAAACTTCAGAAGAAGTTCCCGGACCAGCTGGTGGTGCGAGACCAGCTTCCCCATTCATTCATTTCATTGGCTAGCAGAGCTCGTGCATTTGTTTAAAAAGTTTTGCGTCTAGGCGAATGTTCTCACTAGCTGCCGAGCGACACGCTGGAACATGGCAACAGAAAAGAGGCGACCAGCCATTGATGCTGGCATACTCTCGTACTGCATAGTAAGACTTGGGGAGTGCTGGAAACTGTCGTAAACACATTGTAAAGTTTGAACAATCGTAAATTGCATAGGTCGTAAGTTGACGAGTACCTGTATTAAACAGCAGAAAGGATAGCAATCCATGCCAAACCTCCCTTATGATGATTTTTTAAATTTATAACATTTTTATTGAAGAAATCAGTAAATATACAATATTATAATACAATAAAATAATCATTAAATTAAAATTCATCATATTTATTTCCATTAAATATTTCATTTCTTCAAAATATATTTCCAAAATACCCATTACATCTCTCAATACCCTCCCCCTAATTCCTACCCCCCTTCCCTTTTCCTATTGACCTCTCCCCCCTATCCTCCCCCAAAATTTCGTTCATAACTTTTTTATTGAAAGAATCATACTAAACCTCCCCCCCCCCAAATGAAAGTTGACAAAAATAAAGAATAATAAAAGTAAAGATCTGGAATTTTAGATAAATAATCATAGCTTCAATGTAAATTAATTAAATTTCTTGCCTTAGCTGAAAGATTCTGAATATACGGATCCCAAATTTCCATAAACATACAAATTTTCCTAGCCGAACGCCTCTAACTTCCCAAGTCTCAAATAACAAAAGACGAAATTGATTCCTCCAATGCCAAACACTAGGAGCTTCTTTTGATAACCAAAATTGCATAATACATTTGTCCTATTATACATGCCTTTTGAAATAAGAGACACTTATTTTTACCCAAAACCCCACAAGCCAATTGGGTGGGGGGAGAGAAAGTAGATAGTAACTTGAATATCTTACCCTGCCCATAGCTCATTCTCTAAAAAGACTAGTGCAACTACAGTTAGACTTGCTTATGTCCGAATTAAGCTGGGGTTATGTAATGTTACCAGTTAGTTCAAGGTCACTAAGGTCAGGCTGACAGTTATGGAAGTCTGAAATATAGCAGGGTGGTATTCTGTGCAGGCACCTAGTTAAGGATGACTTGGCTACGCTGAGCTAATCTTATTTGCTCGGCAAATCCTGACTGGCAAGGTGTGCCTCTGGCAGAGTAGCCCAGTCCTGTTAAGGCAGTCGAGTTTTAGAGTAGTCTTGAAGGGGCAGAGAGCAGCCAGGGCATTACTTTGTGCCAACTCATAGCCTTTTATCCTTGGCACCTTTTGGGCAGCCTCCTTAGAGGGCCCAAGATATACAGCATGTATAGCTAAGCTGCTAAGCCTTAGTGCACGCTTTAAAATCGCTGTGTGGTGCCTTTTCCCCAGGCAGCAGGTCTTGTACTTTTCCGGACCATTAAGAGTTAAGAGTGCCTCTTCCCACAAAAAGGTGCAAAGAACAAGTCTGCACCTATCTAATCTCTTCAGAGCCAGGCCTCCTGCTACTTTGCTCAGGAACAAACTAGTCCTGCATACTAGTGGAAACACATTCCTGTGTCAAGTGGAGCTACCATTATCCACCCCCCCCCCCCTCCTCCCTTCTAGATTTGCTGCCCTCCTATAGCAGAATATTTGATATTCTAGGCATGCCACAGTACTGGAATCAATCCTCTGCTTAACCACAAGCATAATTTTTTTTTTTTTTTTAACCTTGCTACGATTTTTTTCATAGACGACCAAAGTGAAATCCAGTAACAAAGGCTTAGAGCGAGTTATAAATAATACATAGGGTCCATAGAATAGAGCAGTGGTTCCCAAACCTGTCCTGGGGGACCCCCAGCCAGTCAGGTTTTCCAGATATCCCTAATGAATATACATGAGAGAGATTTGCATATAATGGAAGTGACAGGCATGCAAATCTGCTCCATGCATATTCATTAGGGCTAGCCTGAAAACCCGATTGGCCTGGCGGCCCGCCAGGACAAGGTTGGGAACCACTGATCTAGAGTTTATAGTGCAATATTATCTAGAGCAGTGGTTCCCAAACCTCTCTTGGGAGACCCCCCAGCCAGTCAGGTTTTCAAGATATCCCTAATGAATATGCATGAGAGAGATTTGCATACCTGTCAGTGCCATTATATGCAATCGCCCTCATGCATATTCATTAGGGATATCTTGAAAACCTGACTGGCTGGGGGTCTCCCAGGACAGGTTTGGGAACCACTGATCTAGGAGTTTATAGTTAGTGTGACCATATGGCTCCAGAAAAAGGGGACGGATTGAGACATCCGGGTTTTACTTTTACTTCCATTGAAAGCCTCAATCTGTTCTCCTTACTTCCATTGCTTTCAATGGAAGTAAAACGCGGATATCTTAATCCGTCCCCTTTTTTTCTGGAGCCATATGGTCACACTATTTATAGTGCAATATTATCTAGAGTTTAGTAACAATTGGCTTAATAGTGCTGCATTAATCCCAAGAGTTTGCTGTGGGGCCTGGGTAAAACACGGACACCAGTCCCGTTCTGGTTCGTTAGTTCTCTTTTCATCGAGAGCCATTCGTTACAGATTTCGGGGTTTTTTCCCCACACACCCCTAAAAAGGGTCAAAACGCTGGTTTTGGGACGCTGTGGCCACAATGAATGAAGTCACCGAACTCCAGGAAGGAACTAAACTTAAACCCGCGCTTTACTTCTCGTTTCTACTCTGGAAACGAGCGTAGTCTATATGTACATTTTTACTAAGAAAAAGATAAAAAATTTCGGCGGCTCAGACCCAAAAGTCTCTCACTTCTTTCCAACAAACTCTCTGCAATAGCTCCTACGTTTAAAGCTGTTTAAGCTTGACTGTTATAGTCTTAAGACGCTTCCCTTAGACTCCTGCCCACGTGCAGTAAAAAGACAAAAAGATTTGGCAGAGAAGTCCAGCCCCCCCTTGGGGATTTGGACTTAAATTTCCTACTCACCAACTTTTTTCATATAGTCATCAAACTTGTTGCTCTCCAGCAGCTTCCAGGTACCCACAAAAGCCTCCATGGTTGTAGTAAGACTTTAGTACCGACTGGTTAGGAAAGCGTGACTGAATGCTTTAGACTAATGGGTTCCTTTAAATAGTCCTTCAGATCACATGATTGGGGGGGGGGGGGGGGGAGCCTCGAGATCTAAAAATGCTTTAAGGCACGACGGAATGGCCGGACTGGGAGGGGTGTTGGGAGCTTATAGTGTCTTGTTTCTTTCTATTCCGGTCAGATCCTCCGGTGGCTGTTTTGGTCCTAGACAAAACCGGACCTTTTCCTCCGGGGAGGGGGGAATTGATTAGGGCAGGGGTAGGGAACTCCGGTCCTCGAGAGCCGTGCTCCAGTCGGGATTTTCCCCAATGAATATGCATTGAAAGCAGTGCATGCAAATAGATCTCATGCATATTCATTGAGGGAAAATCCTGAAAACCCGACTGGAGTAGGGCTCTCGAGGACCGGAGTTCCCTACCCCTGAGCTACAGGATGGAGGGGAAGGAAATGGGTGGAATGAATGGGGGGGGGGGATTATGGTTTATTATATAAAATGTTTGGAGAAATGATATAATTTTATATAATATATGGATTAGAATTTTGACATTTGTGAAATCATTTGTAAAAATATCTTTCTGTATATTTTATATGTATTTTTACTTTAATAAAATGTTTGAACATAAAACAATGGTTTGGGGGGAAGGGAACAAGGGGAGTGTATAGAGCAGGGATGTCAAAGTCCCTCCTTGAGGGCCGCAATCCAGTCGGGTTTTCAGGATTTCCCCAATGAATATGCATGAGATCTATGTGCATTCACTCCTTTAATGCATATTCATTGGGGAAATCCTGAAAACCAGACTGGATTGCGGCCCTCAAGGAGGAACTTTGAGATCCCTGGTATAGAGGTATGAAATAGGTTATATGGAAATATATTTATTTATTTGATTTTTCAGCCCGTCCTCCCAAAAGAGCCCAGAACGGGTTACAATGAATATATTGGTGCATTAAAATTATAAGTAAGATAGGTACTTAGAAATTCCCTTACTGTCCCGAAGGCTCACAATCTAACTAAAGTACCAGGAAAAATGGCAATTAGAAGAGTAATGAAGAAAGAAAATAGAGATAGAGGAGAAAAATAAGAAAAGAAACATACTAATAAGATTACAATGATCTAAAGGAATTTGAAAAGTTAAAAAGAGGGGAGATAAGAATAGATGCAGAGGGAGAACCCTTGAAGCAATAGAATTCTGGGGAAATTTAAATGAAATTTGAATGATAAAATAAAACAAAATAAGTGGTAAAACAATAAGTGGAGGAATGATAAAATATGTATGGAAATTACATTTTATTGGATTCCTTCAATAAAATATTCTAAATTAAACCGGACCCTTTTTTGTCCAGGCTCTCTGCGCCTTCCTGAGACCAAGACAATCGTGATCTAAAGATAGGGCACAGCTGGGTCACATCTGGAGTATGGACCTCACCCGCAGGATTTTAAGAGTCTTCTTACCCTGATTCAAGGAAAGACAGCATAACTAAATAAGGAGCATAGGAATTATTCAGTACAGTCTAGACCAGGAGTGGGCAACTCCGGTCCTCGAGGACCGGAATCCAGTCGGGTTTTCAGGATTTCCCCAATGAACACGCATGAGATCTATTTGTATACACTGTTTTCAATGTGTATTCATTGGGGAAATCCTGAAAACCCAACTGGATTCTGGCCCCTGGTCTAGACTCCTTTCCCGAGAGCCAGTGTGCTGCCAGTGACCATGTGATGTGATGTTCCATTGCCCAGTATAAACTGAAAAAAGTAATGGAAAAATCCAATTTAAGTGACCAAATAACAAAGTTCAAAACTAGCAAAAAATATAGGAACACTTGTAATATATAATGTGTGTTTTTTATAAACAAGGGGAAAAAGACCTCAAAATACCCCTAGAATGTGATCAATGAGTCACAACTTTTTCGGGGTGGGTATCATCACTGGTCAGAAACCCTTGATTTTTAATTTGTAATTTTTAAATACAATTTTTTTGTGTATGCTTTTGTGATTTACTTTCACTTTAAGTCAAAATGTGACTATATAAAAGTTTTCTTCTTAGGAATGAGCATATGTAAAACTAGCATCTTTTATATCAAGTATTCACATAATATTTATCTTATTCAAATGTGAAATACTGAAAAAGCACTTATCTCAACAACCCGACGGAGGCCCAGCCCGTTTCGCACTGATGGGCTTCTTCAAGGGTAATGATAAAGCTTAAGATAGCGCCAGTATAATGATCAATATTGCTCAGAACTCTTCAGTCTAGCAAACTTTCATTGGCAGGGCTCCATTCAGTGGTTCAGGATAGGGCTCCAGATCTGACTGAAGAGTTCTGAGCAATATTGGACATTATACTGGCGCTATCTTAAGCTTTATCATTACCCTTGAAGAAGCCCATCAGTGCGAAACGGGCTGGGCCTCCGTCGGGTTGTTGAGATAAGTGCTTTTTCAGTATTTCACATTTGAATAAAATAAATATTATGGGAATACTTGATATACAAGATGCTAGTTTTAATATGTTTCCAAGTTTCCAAGTTTATTAGTTTTTAATATCCTGATCATAAAACAAATATCTGACCGGTTAACAATAAAATTTAAAAGAGAGAAAAAATTAGAAAGAAATATGCTCATTCCTAAGAAGAAAACTTTTATATAGTCACAATTTGACTTAAAGTGAAAGTAAATCACAAAAGCATACACAAAAAAATTGTATTTAAAAATTACAAATTAAAAATCAAGGGTTTCTGACCAGTGATGATACCCACCCCGAAAAAGTTGTGACTCATTGATCACATTCTAGGGGTATTTTGAGGTCTTTTCCCCCTTGTTTATAAAAAACACACATTATATATTACAAGTGTTCCTATGTTCCATTGCCCTCCATAACTACACCGTGCCCTACTCACATTCCATTTAACCCCACATAAATTCTTGGAGTGATTCTGCTCTTCTAATCTAACTACTAGACTAATTCTGTATTTTTCCCTCTTGTCACAGACTCTTTGGGCAGGATTCACTAAAGTCCCGAAATCTATCCTATTCGTGTCCTATCCGTTTCCGAGTCATTGTAGCCGATCGATTCAGTACAGCTTGTCCATGCAAATGATCCAGTCGTAAACACGCCGCTATTAGCGCTGAAACATTGATCAACGCGCGTGCGCACCGTATCCTGGTTGGTTTTGAAGCTCATAACGCATGCGCTAGCTATTTAGGAATTCACTGCGTAGAAATGGGGTGTGGTTTAATCATGGATGCCATTAGCGGGCTCCGAATGCGCGTATCTGAGAATCCGAAAGCTACGCCATCGGTAGTTTCACTACCAGCAGGGCCTCCCAAGACAGAGATGTCAGCCTAACGATGTGCCACCGTCTGGGCAGCAGCTGATGGGCAGTGTTGGAGACAGAGGATCGCATTTGATGCAACAGCGGAGACATCAAATTCATACTGTGCAGAAGAAGGTCCGGCCATCTACTCTGTATTCTGCCACGAAAACTTGATGATGTTCAACAAGTCGCTAGGACTCGAACAGGAGTCGATGGCACTGATCAACTCACTTGAGCCGTACATCAAGGAGCCAGAAAACAACAGGGTCATAGAGAGAGTGTGAAATGTGTGACTTGTTGGTTCCTTTACTGTTGTCTGGTGTACATTTTCTGGAACTAAAATCCAGAACCATGGCCCCGCCCTCCAGGCCCGCCCAGTTCCACCCAAGCCACACCTTGGCCCACCTACCAGCCCTGCCCCCTCAACCTGTTCACTTGTCGGAATGGCAGCCGTGCATGCGCTGGTGTGATGCAATAACATCACATGCATACATGTATGTGTGTGACATCACTGCACTGCATCTGCGCATGCGCAGATGCTGTCCTGACGTCGCTCCTAGCTGGAAGCTTTTCAAAACCCGGACAAAATGCTGGGGTTTGAAAAGCTGCCCGGACATGTCCTCGGAAATCCAGATGTCTGGTAACCCTATCTGAGGAAGGACCTGTGTTGGTAGCAGAACCAAAGGAGTCTGTGATTTTGTAGGCCTTCCTGATAGCCTCGAGGGCCTGCATCAGAACCTCGGTTTCAGGCAGGCCACTGTGAGAAATGTTTTACTAGGAACACAGAATCTCATGTTCATCTCCAGCTCCTTACAAGGAATTACAGCAGTTAACACCTCGCTCTTGTGAATTTATAACCAGCTCCTTCCAGTGCGAGGGCTGCATGAGTGACTAGCTTGGTAAGTTCTGTATTCCGAGCACTATTAACTGTGAATATTTCTATCCCAACCGAGCAGGTGTGGTATCCTTACAAATAACCCCAGTGAATGCTCAAGCCCAGTCAATACTCTAACATTAAAAGAGTGATACCCCTAAATGAAACAGGTACTGTGGTCCCTACCGCAAGGGCGTCTGCAATCCCGAGTTCCATGGCCCAGTTTAGGCTGCAAAATAGTCCAGCCACTCATCAGACTCTGTCTACTTTTAAGGACGTGGAACTGACTCAGGGCAGTAAAGGTTTACACTTACAAGAACGGACGATTGTGGTGTGATGTGGAGTTCGTCCGCCTGCATCCCCCAGACTCGCTCCAGAGCAAAGATATTGCCGAGTCTGTTCAACTCAGGCCCAGCTAGTCAGAGATCACAGCTGTACAATTATGAACTGTAAAAGATTGCAAATTCCATTCTTCTAATTATCTCATGCTTCAATATCTAGAACAGGGGCAGACAACTCCGGTCCCCGAGAGCCGGAGCCAGGTCAGGTTTTCAGGATATCCACAATCAATATGCACGAGATGGATTTGCATCTCAAGGAGGCAGTGCATACAAATCCATCTCATATTCATTGTGGATATCCTGAAAACCTGACCTGCCTGTGGCTCTCGCGGACCGGAATTGCCTACCCCGATCTAGAAAAAGAGCCAATGAAAAACAACAAATCTAGCAGAGCAATGCAAACTAGCATATCCTTCCCAACGCCACAGAGCGTCCTTTTGAGGACATGTCTGGGGGTCTGGAAGGCTTTTCAAAACCCTGCACTTTGTCTGGGTTTTGAAAAACTTCTGACTATCCTGCTGTCCACGGAGAACCTACGTTACAGGTAAGTAACTACACTTTTAGTTTGGTGTGCTCATGACTGCTGCGGTGAGAATGAACACCATGTGAGATCAAAAGAGTTGTCCGAGGCCTTTGGAAAGAAGATTGTAGCAGCTTTTAAGTCTGGTAAGGGATTTAAAAAGATCTCAAAAGAATTTGACATTAGACATTCCACGGTCTGGAAAATAGCGTACCAGACAATTGCCAACATGCCCAGGCTTGACCGCTCAAGCAAGTTGACCCCCAGAGCAGACCGCAAGATGCTAAAAGAAGTCTCCCAAAACCCTAAAATGTCATCGCGGGACCTACAGCAGGCTCTTGCTACTGTTGATGTGAACGTGCATGCCTCTACAATCAGAAAGAGACTGCCCAAATTTAACTTGCATGGGAGGTGTGCAAGGAGGGAAAGAAACCTTTGCTCTCTATATTAATTTTCAATTTAAATCAAGCTAAACACTTGTACAGAAAGCAATAGTCATAATCAAATAATCATGAAACCTTTGCTCTCTAAGAGAAATATCAGGACCAGACTGAAGTTTGCCAGAGAGAACGTAGACAAACACCAGGACTTCTGGAATAGTGATAAATGGATAGATGAGTCTAAAATTTAATTATTTGGACACCAGAAAAAAGGACATGTTTGGCATATACCAAATACAGCAATCCAGGAAAAAAACTGTGAAGCATGGAGGTGGAAGTGTCATGGTATGAAAGATACAATGTATAGTACAGTAGAGACAGAAAGAGAAAAGGAGACTGTATGACAAAACGTGGCAAGCATTGTATGACAAAACCTGGTCATCAGCAACGCGGCAGAGGAACACCTGGGCGATAGAAGGCCGTGAAGCAGCCTGTCTAAATTGCTGCCGACGCTGCCGGTTTGTTATAAGATAGTTATTTTGGTCTCACAGTTTGGATGGGAGGGAGAGATGGGTCGGGGGGAGGATAGAAAGATGCTACATGGGGGGGTGAGAGGAAGGGAGGGATAGAAGCTGCAAGGGTTCTGCTGCACAAGGAATGGGAGGGAGGGAGGGATAGAAGTTGCAAGGGATGGGAGGAATGGAGGGATAGAAGCTGCAAAGGTTCTGCTGCACAAGGGATGGGAGGGAGGGATCGAAAGATACTGCACCAAAGGGATGGGTGAGAAGGGAGGAAAGATACACATGTGGGGGAGAGAAAGGAAATAGGAAGAATTGGGGTGGGGGAGATGATCATTGTACATGAAAAAAATAAGACATCCCCAAAAATAAGATCTAGTGACTTTTTTGGGGCCCAAAATTAATGTGACAAGTGTGTTATTTTTGGGGAAACCCAGTATTATACCACAGGAGGTGAATTGGTAGGGTAGAGCATTGTATGATGGGCAATATAAAGGCGATAGTTCTTCGTACGGTGGACGAAGCGCATTAGTGTTTGAGACTCGTGACGGCAGAGGGCTGGTGCTCTTCTTTGTAAGGTTTGGGAATTTGGGGATATAAAAACATAAAAAGGAAGCCAAATGAAATTTTTTCGTATGTATATATGAGGGCGAGGTGGTGTTGTTTTTTTTTGGGTAGAATATTCTGGGGTGGCAGTTAGAAATCAAGAATGTCTATGAAGTTGCCTAACGTGAATAATAGGCTAAGTTGCTTGTTGGTGGGTGGGGCTGCTCCCCCTCCCCCTCCCTCACAATTAGCGATTGTTTCCTTGAATAGCAGCCTGGCTGCCTCTAGCAGCTTTGACAAGGGGACGTGATTTTACATCTCCATAAAAAGGACATAGCGCAACATTCTGGAACTGGAATGTGCCCTTGGAACTTGGCCCTAGGCCAATAGTCTAAAAGGACACCCTGCACAGAAAGTGCATATGAGAAGGAAGGACACCAGAAGGTGGGGCACAAGGGCTGGGAAAGGAAAGAGAGAGAGAGAGAAGAGCAATAAGGGCGTGAGTCAGGGGTCAGGTAGCAAAGTACAGGTGAGTAAAGCATACATGGAAAAAGGCAGATTCTGGTGAGCTCTTCAGATGCAGGAGGGAGAGTTGGGCCAATCCTGGATTCTTAACATCCCCGTCCTGATGCATTTTGGAACGGGAAGGGGTAAAACGCGGACCTCACGGACCTGACGGACCTCGTGGATCTAAACCCGTACGGCCTTAAAAATCTGAGGTCCGTGTCCCTGCCGCTTGTAGTTTCTGTCGCTGACAGATCTTGATTGAGATTTGAGCGCTGACGGATCCGTCTCAGCATAGGGAGGGAAAAGTGTTAGGATCCGTCAGCGCTAAAAATCTCTTCGAGGTCTGTCAGAGCCAGAGACTAGTGATGGAGTTTGGAGACTTCTTTTCCCCGCTCTCTTGGCTTCTGCTCTGCCGCTCCAGCATTAGTCTCTGACTCTGACAGGCCTCGAAGAGATTTTTAGCGCTGACGGATCCTAACACTTTTCCCTCCCTATGCTGAGACAGATCCGTCAGCGCTCAAATCTCAATCAAGATCTGTCAGCGACAGAAACTACAAGCGGCAGGGACATGGACCGACACGGACCTCAGATTTTTAAGGCCATACGGGTTTAGATCCGCGAGGTCCGTCAGGTCCGCGTTTTACCCCTTCCCTTTTGGAACCTGTAGCACTGTGCACGCAGCATCCTGAGGTTGTAGGTTCAACTCCCACGCTACTCCTTCTGACCCTGGGCACGTCATTTAATGCTCCACCGCCCCAGGTATATTAGATAGATTGTGAACCCACCAGTACCTGAATGTACACCACTTAGATTATAAGTGGTATAAAAATTCTATAAATAAATAAAAGATAGAATCAGGGACTGCAAATCCCACACTGCCAACTCCAGAATCTGTCCCTTCTATCCCGCCGCACCATATGCATGCAACGGGCCTGAGTTATTACATCAGTCTCCGTCTCTAGAAATATTCAAATGCAAGCTAAAAAGCCCACTTTGATCTAGGTCCATCCTATCATTCTCTCTGCAAGAAACTCCCCAAATCCTATATGTCCCGAGTGTCCAAATTAGATTGTAAGCTCTTCTGAGCAGGAACCATCTATTGCATGTTAAATGTGCACTGCTTCGTATGTCTTTCAGCGCTACGGAAATGGTAATGTAATTTAAGTTCAAACCCGGGACGGAGCAAAAAGCTCCCTCCTAGAACTGGGTAACTTGGCAGCTCAAATAATATATCAAAAACCAAAAATGGGAGCTAGTTAATCATACAAAGAAACTAACTCAAATAATAATGCATGCTACAGATGTTTTTTTCAAAAGGAAACAAAGGATTTCAGATATCCATATAAGTATCAAACAGTAATATTTGGATGGTGGTATCTTTCATAGATCCTATGAAAATCTTTAATTATTTATTTTTTAAACTTTTTTTAAGTGGGTTTTTTTGTGAGTTGTGTGTAAAAACATGTACATAATTTTTTATCAAAACTTTTTAGAAAACTTAGAACTCTTTGGTCTATTTGAATTTTCACAATTAAATTTTCGAAACATTAGGAATAAAAAGCCCGAGAGCTTGTCTCGACGGGCGGCTCTAACGCGGAGCTGGGTGGCCCATGGGGCCATCCGTCGGGTAAGCTTTAGGGGGAGGGGGGTTGATTAGGTAGGCAGGGAATTCAAAACGAAGGAAGGAGGTCCTTCCCACAGTGGGATTGACCTCTGATAGGGTGAGTCAGGGTCACAGCGTAGGGTGGGGCAGGGGATAAAAAGGTGGGCTCTTGGAGGACCGTAACGGTTTCCAGTCCTCCGAGGCAGCTTTCCCGCCCTCCCACCTGCTAGTTTTATGGAGTGAAGTGTTGGGGTTCGGTTGGCGGTATCCCGAGCTACTGGCGGCTGGTCTCATCATGGGATGAGTGGTGGGCCGGCTGGGAGCCATGCCTGGTGGGTCAGATGACCCCTGGACAATGGGGCATGTGGGGGTGTCCCGAGCTAACAAGCGTTTTGGGGGGGTGGGCTCATCCGGTGATGAGCCGTAAGAGGATGTGAGCTCGGGGGGAGCGAGCGTCAGAGAATGATATTCTAAGGGGCATGAAGGTCATGCCACTCCCAGGCCCTAGCTGAGGACGACGGGGAATTGGGGATTTAGTGTATAAAGATTGTTTACATGGTAGCTCGGATGTTATAATATTTTGTGGATTGTTATTTGTTGCTTAGTCCAATAAACAGGGCTGCGGCCTATATTTTCTAGAAAATGGTGTCTAGTAATTCTTGATAGTGGTGGTGGTGGGGGGGGGTGATGGGGGTGGAGAGTGGGGTGGGGGAGGGGAGGCGATCGGGACTTTCCAGCTCTAGATGTTATAGCAGATTATACAGGCTGGAGCAGTTAGTTCTTAAGAGACTGGAAACTTGCTCTACTTCCAATAGCAAGCAGAAACAGGAAACAAACTGCAAGATCAGAATGCCTTTAGATAATGCTCTGCAATAATGTATCAATTCTTAATCTCTTATATATTCTGTATCCCGCCCGTGGGGTTGCGTTTTCCCCTTTGTATTGTGTGATAATTGTGAAGATACATTGTTGCAGAGCATTTTCTAAAGGCATTCTGCTCTTGCAGTTTTTTTTCCTGTTTCTCCCTGCTATTGTACAAAAGTTAGCCCGAGAGCTAGTCTCGACGGGCGTTGATAACACGGGGCTGGAAGGCTCTTCGTGTCTGCCCGTCGGGATTGGTTCTCGGGGGGGAAGGGAGGCGGGCCGAAGTTTAAAAGGGAGATTAGAATAGGAGGGAATGCGTCCTGCCGAGTTTAGGGGTGCAGGATTGGCTAGCGGCAGGACGCTGGGGGCAGGGTTATTTTAGATTCAAGCCGCCGAGTGTCGGGTCTCTCTCTGTCCTCGGCGGCAGCTTTCCCGCCCTCCCTCCCTTTGCGGGGTGGTTGGTTCCCGGGTTGGGAGCTCTAGAGTTGCAGGCGGGGTTTGAGCTACCAAAAAGCCGGGGCTCATCCGGAGATGAGTGGCTAGAGGGCAGCTGGTTCGGAAGCGGGTCCCAGGTGGGCTGGTGACCTGACCGAAGGGGCAGGGCGGTTCCTGCCACCCCCCCCCCCCTGACCCTTGCTGACAGGGGCGGGGTCACGGGAGCCATAAAGCTGTTTATATGTAGTTGTATGGTAGCTTGATGGTTGCTTATAATTCTATGTTATTGTTGTTATAATAAACAGAGCTGCAACTCTATTTTTCCAATTTAATGTTGTTGTGTTTTTATTTATGGGTACTTAAGGTTGAGGATCTTGATTGAGATACGTGTGGGTGGGGGTGGGTGGGGAAAGAGACCGATGGGCCTTTCCAGATCCAGCTAATTATTCTAAGCAGTTCAAGGAAGAATAATTGGAATATCCCAGACTCATCCACGCCCTCCCCTCTTCCCCCCATTAATGCCTCCCACTCATCCACGCCCTCCCCTCTTCCCCCCATTAATGCCTCCCTTTGCATTAGCATTTGAGAAAATTTAGGTGTACTGCTTATAGAATAGGGGCATGTCTATTATCCATACAATGGCAAATTAGCATAAAAAAGCTCTTAACACCAATCACTGGTATTTATCACCAACCAGTTAATTACAGAAGCATGTAACTAGCCCTATTCCAGGGGTGTCAAAGTCCCTCTTCGAGGGCCGCAATCCAGTCGGGTTTTCAGGATTTCCAAAATGAATAAGCATGAGATCTATTAGCATACAATGAAAGCAGTGCATGCAAATAAATCTCATGCATATTCATTGGGGAAATCCTGAAAACCTGACTGGATTCCAGCCCTCATGGAGTTGCCCACCCCTGCTCTAAGCTGAGCAGGAGTCCTCCAAGTGCATTGCTGCCACTGGGGGGGCGGTGCTTTAATATTGTGATTTGGAATCACTAGAGACAGGCAGGCTTCCTGGAGTCCCATATAGAGAGTTGCGTGGGGACAGAAATCCCACCCGTCCCTGCCAGGATCTTCTCCATCCCCACCCGTCCCCACCTGTCCCCGCAAGGAATTACCTCCATCTCCGCCCGTCCCCATAAAAAGCAGCAATTACTTCTGACAGGATCATCAATTCCACAGTTTTTGTGTTTGCGCTGCTGTTTCTTGTGGAATCTCTTTGGTGGAACCCTTTTTTTGTTTTCTGTTCAGGTAATTAACTTATAAACCCCCCCTCTTTTATTAAGGCTGACGTGACCATTATATTATATGGATGAACCCTGCTTCCAAAGCCTTCCATCCCCATGGGAGTCCCGTGGGCTAGAGGGGGGTCCCTGTGGGTGTCCCGTGGGCCAGAGGGGGGGGGTCCCCGTGGGAGTCCCGTGGGTTAGGGAGGACCCCCGCAGGAACCGTGGGATTCCCGTGATCCCCGTTCCCGTGCAGACCTCTAGTCCCATAGAGCTTGCTTGTCTTTCACTATTGGAAATGTGATCGTGAAACAGCACCCACACTGGCAGGAGTGCAAGTGGAGGACCCCCACTCAGCTTGGAGGGGGACAGAGGTAGCAGCACCAGAATACTTTCTGATCAAAGGTAAGTGGGGGGAGGGGAAAACCACAGGATGTGCAAAAGATATACATGTGTTTATGGAATCATCTGGTCCCCTGACCTTTAGCATGGTAGGCTAAAAGTTCCCTGAGGGACCAGCAGAGACACTTGGAACACTGCAACGACGACTCTGAAAGCTTAGCAAATATATTTCACAGAAAATAGTGCAGCATCTGAAAATACATGTAACATAATTGTGAACAGGAATACAGTGGGCATTTCATGCTTTTGAACTCTTTTACATTAGAAATTTACCACATCAGATTCAATCATCTCTTTTCGGCGCCTGTTTTCTCTTTTAGACTTCCTCATAACCATTTTGGTGATTGTTTACATTGCAAATTCTGTACACTATATACAGGTCTAGCTGGCAAACATAATTGCAAAGAGCCATGTTTGTGGAGGATACAACTCATGTGAGATGACTGAATACTTCATAATTCAAATCCTTAACTGTTGCTTTAAGACAAGACCCAGCTCAGGCTCTTACTCACTTGGGACACCATGGAGCCATGTGTTTTTAGTTAACCCTGCCCACAGAGGATTCTGGGTTTTGTAGTCTGCTTCTCATCATTTGGCTGGCAAGAAGGTTCCTGCTGCCCAAGAGTTTAGAGCAGGGGCGTTCAATGGAAGCAGTGTATGCAAATAGATCTCACGCATATTCATTGGGGAAATCCTGAAAACCCCACTGGATTGTGGCCCTCGAGGACCAACGCAGGAGAACCCTGGTTTAGAGTATGAGGGGTGCAGGTGGAGAGCAGTTTATAGATGTGTTTAATTTTATGGTGTTAATAGGGTTACCAGATTTTTGTCCAGAGAAACCCAGATGCAAGGCCCCGCCCCACTCCGCCTCTAGCCCCACCCCCGCAAAGCCTCATATTTTTTTCTGATCTCCGGGCCACGTCTGGAGGGTCTCTGAGCATGCGGGGACGTGTGCAAAATCATGCTTAAAGGCCCTCCAGACGTGGCCAGGACGGGGCTTTCCAAAACCCGGACAAACTAATGGGTTTTGGAAAATCCATCCGGGCGAACATTCCTCTAAAACAGGGCTTCCCAAGTCCGGTCCTCAAGATCTACTGGCAGGCCATGTTTTCAGGATATCCACAATGAATATGCATGAGTGAGATTTGCATTCCAAGAAAGCAGTGCAGGCAAATCTCTCTCATGCATATTCATTGTGGATATCCTGAAAACCTGGCCTGCCAGTAGATCTCAAGGACCGGACTTGGGCAGCCCTGCTCTAAAAGTAGAACTTGTCCAGGTTTTCCCGGATGTCTGGTAACCCTGTTTATGACTGCATATGTTTTGTGGGGTTCCGTAACTAAAGTATGCAGGTCAGTGGCGCGCCGACACCTGAATGCAGGATGATTGCACGCCGCCGTTTCCAGTGCTTTTATGGCTTACCAGTAGCGTTTTGAGGGGGTGGAACTCTCCCCCAGTACACTTGTAAATGATCACGCTCCCGTGAGGGGGGGAGGGGGGGTTGGGAGGGGGAACCCCCCATACACTGAAAATTTCCATTCTCATGCTGTTTGTGAGTTTTCATTGTAGTAGAGGGGACCAGTGTAGTGGGGGGAACCCCCACACCCCCTCCCAGCAGGAGTGCGAACATTTATAAGTATAGTGGTGGGTTCCCTCCCCCCCACACATAATGCTACTGGTAAGCCCTAAGAGCACTGGAAATGGCGGCATGCCGGTGTCAGCACGCGATTGTCAGCGCTCCAATGACCTGTGCGCAATTGACGTGCCACCGTTTTGTTGTCATCTGCCTAGAAAATCCTAGCTTCTTCACTCCTCTCTCCTTTTCCCCATTCTGTCCGATCTACAGTCCTTTTCCATTCTTTTCCCTTCCCCCCCCCCCCCCTCCCTTCCAAGGTACCATGATAGTAGCAGCAATGCTGGATTAAGGTATAAAAAGTAAACAGCATGGGCCTGGAGCCCAACATATTTTCAGCTTGGTAGTTCAGCTACTGGCTGAGAAAAGTTAAGAGAGGGACCAAAGCCACAGCTGACCACAGAAGTCTGCCTGTGGTATGCACTTCCTCCCCCAGATTCTATATAGGGCCCTGATCCACAAACTAATTAACGAGCCATTAACAATCAATACTCGTTGTTAATTGGCATGCAATTGGGTTCACGAGCAGATCTGCCCTATTCTATAAAGTGTGCACACCGATTTTATAGTGCACAAATCAAAAGGGAGTGTGGCCATGGGAGGGTGAAGGGTAGAGAATGACACGGTGACAAATTTTTCCTCACGGGAACTCATTTTCCCATCCCGTCCAGTTCTTTTCCTGTTCCTGCCCCATCCCTGCATGCTCCTCACCTGCACAAGCCTCAAACACTTGAAAATCCTAAGTAGCAACATTCTAGAGCTCAGATTGTGATGTCATAATGCCTCATTCCATCAATGCCTAAGCTTTGTCCTCATCTGCACAAGCCTCAAACACTTGAAAATCCTAAGTAGCAACATTCTAGAGCTCAGATTGTGATGTCATAATGCCTCATTCCACCAATGCCTAAGCTCCGTCCTCACCTGCACAAGCCTCAAACACTTGAAAATCCTAAGTAGCAACATTCTAGAGCTCAGATTGTGATGTCATAATGCCTCATTTCACCAATGCCTAAGCTCCGTCCTCACCTGCACAAGCCTCAAACACTTGAAAATCCTAAGTAGCAACATTCTAGAGCTCAGATTGTGATGTCATAATGCCTCATTCCACCAATGCCTAAGCTCCATCCTCACCTGCACAAGCCTCAAACACTTGAAAATCATAAGCAGCAACATTCTAGAGCTCAGATTGTGATGTCATAATGCCTCATTCCACCAATGCCTAAGCTCCATCCTCATCTGCACAAGCCTCAAACACTTTGAAATCATAAGTGTTCAAGGCTTGTGCAGTTAAGGCAGAGCTTCCAGGAATGGGGCAGCCAAGTTTCCAAATTTATTAATAGTTTAATATACTGACCATCAACATGTATCTGACCGGTTTACAAAGCTAAAATTATATTTAACAAGAGAGAGAGACAGCGACAAAATGCACAGGGATGGGGAAATTGAGTTCCTACGGGGAGGGGGACAATTTGTCCCTGTGTCATTCTCTATGGGCTAGATGGACCATTGGTCTGACCCAGTATGGGAATTCTTATGTTCTTACTTGAGCCAGGTATAGGATAATCAAGCATGAAGTTGGTTCTTAGGTACTGGTGGAATGAGGCATTATGACATCACAATCTCAGCTCTGGAATGTTGCTGCTCTTTGGGTTTCAACCAGGTTCTTCAGACCTGGATTGGCCACTGTTGGAAACAGGAGAAAGACACTGGGACAAATTTTTCCCCATCCCTGTGGGAACTCATTTTCCCATCTCATCCAGTTCTTTTCCTGTCCCTGCCCCATCCCTGGAAGCTCTGTCTTCATCTGCACAAGCTTCAAACGCTTAAAAATCGTAAGTGTCCGAGGCTTATGCAGTTAAGGCAGAGCTTACAGGAATGGGGAAGGGACAGGGACAAAAGTTTGGGGACGGGATGAGGAAATCGAGTTCCTGCGGGGAAGGGGACAAATTTGTCCCCGTGTCATTCTCTAGTCAAGGGAATTCCCAGCATTTACCCCAAGTTTTGGCAGACGAAAGTTAGGTGCGAGATGCACAATAAACTTGGGAGTCTGAAAGGGGGTTCATAGACAACGCCGCGAAAGACAAAGGCGCGCGCCGACAACTGAGCGCAAGACGGAGGCGCGCGCCGAAGAAAATTAGTTTTTAGGGGCTCTGACGGGGGTTTTTGTTGGGGAACCCCCCCACTTTACTTAATAGACATCATGCTGGCGTTATGGGGGTTGTAACCCTCCACATTTTACTGTAAACTTAACTTTTTCCCTAAAAACAGGGAAAAAGTTAAGTTTACAGTAAAATGTGGGGGGTTACAACCCCCCAAACCCCCCACAACGCCCCCACAACACGGCGCGATGTCTATTAAGTAAAGTGGGGGGGTTCCCCCCCACGCCCCCCGTCGGAGCGCTAAAAACAGTAATTTAGAGCGGCGCGGCCCCCCCCCCCCCCGTCAGAGCCCTAAAAACAGACACCTCTCTGCCCCCCCCCTACGCCACACTCATACCCTCTCTCCCCCCCCCCCATACCTCTTTATATCTTCGCCAGCCTGCTTCTTGCACCAGCCTGGCTCCCCTCTGAGATCACTTCCTGGTCGCAGGGCCAGGAAATGACATCAGAGGGAAAGCCAATGCTGGCGCGAGCAACAGGCTAGAGAAGCTGCTCCCACCGGCAAAGATTTAAAGAGGTACAGGAGGGAAGGAGGGGAGGGAACGAGTGTGGCCGGAGAGGGGGTGCGGGGATGGCACGGGGGGGGGGGGGACTCATCGCCCCAGGTGCCTTCAACCCTCGCTATGCCTCGATGTAGTACCTAAACAGGTTCGAGTCCCTCTGCAGCCCCTTATGACTCTGGGCAAGTCACTTAACCCTTTGTTGCCCCAGGCACAAACTAAGAATCTGTATAAATCACTTTGATTGTAAGCACAGAAAGGCCGCCTATCAAATCCCATCTCCTTTCCCTTTCCTTTGTGGAATTAGGGGCTCAATACACTTGTTCGCTTAGAGCCCACCAAAGGGTTAAGCTTGCTTGGAGCAGCAGTCGTCCTGACTTTTCGTTTGCCGCCTGCCTACACTGGCATTTCTGTCATTTTTCTTCCACCAGCGCTCTTTAGGCATCTGCCCTTCTCACCCATTCCTACTGTACTTACAGCCCTGACCTGGGAACCATCACAGCGACATAATTTGAGGTTGAGGGGTGGTAGATTCAGGGGCAATGTTAGGAAATTCTACTTTACGGAGAGGGTGGTGGATGCCTGGAATGCGCTCCCGGGAGAGGTGGTGGAGAGTAAAACTGTGACTGAGTTCAAAGAAGCGTGGGATGAACACAGAAGATTTAGAATCAGAAAATAATATTAAAGATTGAACTAGGCCAGTTACTGGGCAGACTTGTACGGTCTGTGTCTGTGTATGGCCGTTTGGTGGAGGATGGGCTGGGGAGGGCTTCAATGGCTGGGAGGGTGTAGATGGGCTGGAGTAAGTCTTAACAGAGATTTCGGCAGTTCGAACCCAAGCACAGTACCGGGTAAAGCTTTGGATTCTCGCCCAGAAATAGCTAAGAAGAAAAAAAAAAAAAAAAAAAAAAAAATTTTTAATTGAATCAGGTTGGGCAGACTGGATGGACCATTCGGGTCTTTATCTGCCGTCATCTACTATGTTACTATGTTACTAGGGCCAGATTCACTACGCAAACCAATCGTGTACCGCTCGGTTTGGGCTCAATTTCCGACTCCGGCTCGATTCACTAAACACCTTCCAGACCTCATCCGCACCCTATGCGATCAGCGCATGCAAATGAGTAAAAAGGCATGTAAATTTCTTTAACGCGTCGATTCATGAAACCATTTCGTCCAAGCCGACTGGCCTTTCCGTTCCAAAAAGTTACGACTGCTGATGACCAGTCGTTTACATCCTCGCCGGCTATTTCTGCCTAGCAACTGACGCGTGCATGTTAAGAACCCCATCAAAAATATATATCTACCCCTCCAAAAATCCTAAATATATCAAAACTTTTAAATACATGTAAACCTTCACGTACATAAGCGTTGGAAATAATTTTTTTTTCTTTTTTTTGGAATGCGCATAGCGAGCGCGGGAGTGAATCTCGGATTTGTAATGCGCATTGCGAGATAATCGCGGATTAACCCCGTGCTCTCCTTGCGCATTGTACATTTCAAATATCAATTCCAAATAACAAAAAAAAACCCCACAAAAAACAAATAAAACTTTTATGGGCCAGCTATCCCTCCCCCGTTCCTTCCAGCTGGATTGTCGCGTGCATGTGACGTCAGGGTGTCGCTAGTGGTTGCTGCGTGCTTCACGGCAGATAGAGCCGCACAGCCTCCTGGGATTCGTAGGCTGTATATAACAACGCCTGATCCCAGCGCATTCAACAACCGTTAACCGTTGGGCCTTCTAGCAACTTAACAGTACTTTTTCCTGAGAGAAATGGACGGCGCTCGTCGGCTACAGCATATGCTTCTTTTGGAATCTGCGTTCGCCGAGGAAGATGAGGCCTTTTTTACGACAACAATGCTTTGCGGTAGGCGCATTCGGAGCCCGCTAATGACGTCCGCGCTTAAACCACGCCCCATTTCTACGCAGTGAAGTCCTAAAGAGCTAGCGCATGCGTTATGAGCTTCAAAACCAACCAGGATACGGTGCGCACGCGCATCGATCGATGTTTCAGCGCTAATAGCGGCGTGCTTCCGATCGGATCATTTGCACAGACAAGCTGTACTGAATCGATCGGCTACAATGACTCGGAAACGGTGCGCGATTTTGTCCGCGCGCAATTGTCTTGCGCGAAATTGTCTTGCGTGCAATTGTCTATGAACCCCCTGGAACCACAGGTTTGGGGGGGGAAGGGCTTTGGAGGAGGGGCAGTATGTGGCCCCATTTTTCTATTAATTTCTGTAAAAACCGGTTCCTCGGCGAGTGTCTGCACATGGCCCCACACAGGCTACCCCTGCCCACATGAAATGTCAAGGAAGCTGCAGTTAGAGGAGCCCGAGACCCCCGTGTCGATGGGCGTAGGATAACACGGGGCTGGCAGGCCTGCGTGTCGCCCATCGGCTGGGGCGGTGAAGGCGGGTGCGGCGTGATTGGCCAGTTTAGAGCAGGTGTGTATCTTTAAATTAATTGGAGGAGGCTTAGGGCGCGCGGGGGAGCGAGATTATAAAAGGGGGAGGCAGTGGAGGACTCAACCGTTTGGGTCCTCCAGAGCGGGTTTTTTCCCTCCCACCCACCCACCCCATGTTTTTCAGGTTGTATGGTGTAGCTCGGGGGGCGGATCTCCCGAGCTACTAGGTCATTGGGGCTCATCAGGTGATGAGTGGTGGGCCGGCGGGCTGCCGTGCCTGGTGGGTCAGGTGACCCGGGTAATGGGGCATGAGGGACATGCCACCCCTCTGACCCTTGCTGAGCTGGCAGGGTCGAGGGCACTGAATGTTTTATAGGTAGCTCGGGAGGAGCTCTGGGAGTTTATGTTAATTAATGTTATAATTGAAATTATATTATGTTAATTATTATGATTAATAAACTGAGCTGCAGCTAATTACCAACAATAGTAGTCAGTGTGTTTTTGTGGTAATGGCAGGGGAGTATGGTGGGGTCAAGGATTTGGGTTATAGGGTGACAACGGGACATGTCCAGATCCCGCTGTTAATGTTTTATACAAGAAGTTACATAAGCTCCAGGGGAGAAATGATCAACGTGGGCTACTGTTAAGGCATCCCATTTCATGCAATGAGACCTAGTTACTAATAACCGAGGTTAACAGTAAAATTATGGACCTTATTTCTATGGTACTTTTTGTGTCTAAGCATTTAGGAAATGAGCCTCATTTTGTCATAATGGCTGCCCTTGTTGATAAATTTCCCCCCTTAATTAAAGAAAAAAGAAATGTCTCTAGAAATCAAAAACCATTGCTGTAGGTAATAAAAGCAAGTCAAAGTATAAGACAATCAACTCATTGTGACATCACTGATAAGACTTGCTGTTAGGCATTGGTGGAATGAGGCATTATGACATCACAATATCAGAAGTGAGCCAAGTATTGGGCCATCGAGCTATTGTAACACCACTGGGTAGGTTGGCGCTTAGGTATTGGTGGAATGAGGCATTATGACATCACAATATCAGAAGTGAGCCAAGTATTGGGCCATCGAGCTATTGTAACACCAGTGGGTAGGTTGGCGCTTAGGTATTGGTGGAATGAGGCATTATGACATCACAATATCAGAAATGAGCCAAGTATTGGGCCATCGAGCTATTGTAACACCACTGGGTAGGTTGGCGCTTAGGTATTGGTGGAATGAGGCATTATGACATCACAATATCAGAAGTGAGCCAAGTATTGGGCCATCGAGCTATTGTAACACCACTGGGTAGGTTGGCGCTTAGGTATTGGTGGAATGAGGCATTATGACATCACAATATCAGAAGTGAGCCAAGTATTGGGCCATCGAGCTATTGTAACACCACTGGGTAGGTTGGCGCTTAGGTATTGGTGGAATGAGGCATTATGACATCACAACATCAGCTCTGGATACCAGAGACTGAAATTCTTCATGCTAAGGAGGGAAGTTCTCAACTTGGCTAAGTTATTCTACTACTAACGCATGCTATTTTAGCAGAGGTCCCATTTTATGCAGCGAGACCCGATTACTAAAAACTGTGCTTACCAGTAAAATAACACATCTTAACGGTCTCCTATGTGGATAATTTTCCCCCCTACATGGTGATCACTCCTGCCAAAGGACTATATACTGAGTCCACACAGACATTTAATCTTATTCCATGGTCTGTGGATGATTTGGAATGGCTGGGTTTTTTATTTGTTTGTTTGATTTTTTTTAAATAGAAATCAGTGCTACATATTTCAGACAGCGATCTGACATATGTTTGAAAATAAGACGGTTCTGGGTGAACTTATCCCCACAGACCTAGCGCTATCAAATCACCCAGCTGGCCAAAGCCATTGAACACAAAGCTACTAAATATACCAAAAGCAATTGTACCTCGTTCTTTAGGAGGGAAAACTGCTTCTCATGTCCCCCATTTCTCCCTACGCTTAGTCCTCTCAAACCAGTACCAATTCTCCTGCCTATAGCTGTTCCGACCCTAGCGGTTACAGGTTCCAGACATGACAATTCTGCTTTTAAGTCAGGAAAGGGCACAAGGAAGAAATGCAAGGATCACAGAACAGATTTTTCTTTCAAAAACAGGTTAATTGTCTCATTATTCATACTATCTACATACAACGCCTAGGGTCTGGGCACTGCAGGTTAGCTCCGTTCTGAATAAGTAGGAATACAAACTTGCCACAGAGCGCATGTAAACGGTATCACGTGCCAATTCAGACGCCACAGCCCGGTCCCTGGGTCCAGAATTTCTCATGGCTCTATCCTGCTTGCTAATTGGTGAAGATACTTCCCCCTAATGGTTCCCTTCACCCAATACCTGTTCACCATCAGACAAAGACAACCCTCTCAGCTCTCACACGTTCATGGAAGGGGCCTCCATTCTGTTTTCTTTCTCTGCTCTCTCCTAAGCCCTGGTACGTGGTCTTTCTTTGGGGGGGGGGCTCCTGGCATTGCCATCCCCATTGCTCTGAATCTGCTGTCGTTTCTCACCCCCTTTTCTGTGTCATGCGAAATAGGTGGATCCATTGACAAACAACTGGCGGGACTAGGCCAGAAGAGTCTCTAGGTCAAGGACATCAGAAGAATTTAACCCTTCTCCCTCTCCTCCAAGAAACGTTTTTTTCTACTTTTCTTAACCCGTTCTGCATCAACCTAAGCCTGGAAATGTTTCTTCCACCCCCCACCTTCCCCCCCATAGCAATGTTAGCTTTTTCATATGGCTAATTTTAAAAGGTCTCAGCTAGCATGAGCACTGTGATAAAATTGTATTCCTACAGAGGCCCGACAAGGCCCTAGATTAGCTAACGCGACAAACAAAGAAACATTATTATTATTTTTTTTTTTTTTTTAAGACAATACAACAGTGTTAAAACATCACAGTGAACGCACACTCCCAGTTACAGAGACTTTGGATTGCCAGTTTGGCCTGTTCTGAGAGCATGCAGAAACAACCGGAGGTGGTCATTGTATCTCGAAAAGTCTGCGGTAGGAAGAAAAACATTTCTTGTTTAAAACGACGATCTTCCCCTTAAAGTTCTATAATTCTTTCTCCCCTCTTTATTCCAATTCCACAGTTGTTTCCCCTCCCCCCTTCCATCTTACGCCTCACAATTCCCCCTTCCGTTTTCCCCTGCTGAGGACGCCCGATGGCTGGCTGCGTACAGCACCAAGGAAAACCCAGCATTCCGACGTTCAGTGAAAGGTGCGCTGGCACATCACAGTTTCCTCCCGTGGTGGTCCACAATGCATTCTGGATGTGCGGTTACGACGCATCCTTCAGCTCTGGGCTTTGTGTTGTGGGCGGAGGCACCTCTGCCGAGGGCGACTGTGGGTCTTGCCCCAGGTCTGAGGACGCAAAACAAGAAGCGTAAATGACAGATGCTGCACATGTCCTTGGGCTGGAAATGAAGAAACATTGCACGTTATCCAGCGTATAGCTGTACATATAGGAATGTTCACTGATTTGTTAATGTGTCTTAACAGAATGTAGTGCAAACAAACTTGATTTAGCACACATTAACCTAGGAATTAATGTGTACTGATGTGCCCTGATCGTGGCTGGAGAGATTTGGAAGGGCTATAGTGGGGCTCTGATGACGGTTCATAGTCATTCGTGTGCAGGACTTCGGCGCGCCGACATTGCAGCGCAGGCAAATCGGCGCAAGACTCCAGCGCGCCGCCTAAAAAGTTACTTTTAAAGAGCTCTGACGCGGGGTGTAAGTGGGGAACACCCCCAGTTTATTTCATACTCTTCGCGCTGCCGTTGGGGGAGGGGGGTTTGGAACCCTCCATTAGAGAGTAAACTTTTTCCCGATTTTTTAGGAAAAAGTTAAGTTTTCTCTATAATGTGGAGGGTTGCACCCCCCCCACCCCCCCAACGGCAGTGCGAAGAGTTTGAAGTAAAGTAGGGGGGTTCCCCCCACACCCCTGTCGGAGCTCTTTAAAAGTAACTTTTTAGGTGGCGTGCTGGGGTCTTGCGCCGAATTGTCGGCGCGCTGAAGTCTTGTGCACTTTTGTCCCGTCACCCTGATGACAGTAGTCGGAAAACAAGGCTAGAGCCAGCAGACGTCTACAGTCTGTGTCCTAAAAAATGGCAAGCACAAGTCAAGATCAAGTATACATATGTAGTATCTTCTTGGGCAGACTGGATTGACTGTACAGATTATTGTCTGCTGTCATCTATTATGTAACTATGGGGCTCCTTTTCAACATATTTCAACATACTAAGTTCCATAGGTTACTTATGCAGTTGGCATGGGACCTCTTACTAGAGTTATCAGATTTTGCATCTGGAAAATAAAAAAGAGAGAGTACGTGTGGCCCCCACCCCATCCCCTCTAGTGAGCGCAGATGTGTGTGTGGCATCAAACACGCATGCTCAGAGGCCCTCCAGATGCGGACGGAGCTCGTCGGGGCTTTCCAAAACTCGGACAAACTGCTGGGTTTTGGAAAGTCCGTCCGGGAACCTGGATATGTCCGGGTTTTCCCAGACATCTGGTAACCCTAATGTTAAAGGCAATATTAAAAAAAAACACTTCAATACAAATAGCTTGCTGCTATGACTAACAGTAGCAATGGAGCAAAAGATTCAGTGGACAGCAGTAGCGCAACCCGCCATTGTTAGGCAGGCCTGAGCCCAAGGTGGGTGGACCCGCCCTTAAGGAAAGCGACTGCGCAAGCGCACCTGCCTCCCACCTCCGGAGTTGGGGTTGCAGCGGGTGGAAACTCATGGAGGCACTGTGCCACTGCGAGTGGGACTGGCGCTGCAGCCTGGCCCTGACACCACCACATGCTGACACCGTGAGAGAGACTGGGTGGGCCCAGGGCCCGCCTAGGCCCACCCATAGCTAAGCCCCTGGTTAGGGTTACCCGACATGTCCTCCTTTTGAGGACATGTCCGGGGCGTCCGGATCGTTTTTCAAAACCCGGCACTTTGTCCAGGTTTTGAAATGGCTCCTGAAATCGCGTCAGGCAGGGAGGAAATCCGCGCATGCATGGCTATCGCGTGGCATCCGCACGCGAGAGGACGTCCTTCCTGCCCAATGCAATTTGCGGACAAGAGCGGGGAGCGGCGGACAAGAGCAGGCAGAAGGGGGCAGGGCTAGGGCGGGACTGGGAGCGGGATTAGGGCGGGCCTGGGGGTGGGCCTAGGGGGGGGTCCAGATTTTCTGATTGGCCCCGGTGGGCAGAGCAACAGCGCTGTCGGCATGGAGGGTGTTTAACTCAAATGCTCATTTACACTTTCTTGCACCAGGTGGATTTTTAGTGGTGTTTTATCAGCTAGAAATGAAGACTTACAGGCAGTCCCCGGGTTAAGAATGAGTTACATTTTTAAAGCTGCTCTTAAGTCGCATTTGTATGTATCTCAGAACTTGTAGATTTTAAGATTCCTGCTGCTTCCCTCTGGAAATACTGCTCAGTGAAATCAAATGAAGCCGTGACCATGTTCTTAAGTAGCAACATTCCAGAGCTGAGATTGTGATGTCATAAAGCCTCATTCCACCAATGAATAAGAGCCAGCATCATCAGTGATGTCACAATGGCTGGATTATTCCTATACAGGCAGTCCCTAGGTTAAGAACGAGTTACATTTTTAAAGCTGTTCTTAAGTTGGATTTGTATGTAACTCAGAACTTGTAGATTTTAAGATTCTTGCTGCTTACCTCTGCTCCCAGCTGACAAAAGGGCCAACTGTCCCTATCAGCGTTCCCTCTAAGGTACAGCATGCACAACCACACTTCTTAATGTGGCCATGCAACATTCCTGAATCTGCCACAGAAGTGTAGGAGTCTATGCCACTGGGAATACTGCTCCGTGAAATCAAATGAAGCTGCAACCACATTCTTAAGTACAAGTTGTATTTAAGTCGGGCGTTTGTAACTCGGGGACTGCCTGCACTAGCATTACTTATGAACACCTAAGCATAAGTGGTTCTGGATAGGATTGCCTTTTGCGTACCTGCATTTAGAGACATTTCTGCTAATTTTAAAGGGAGGTCCGATGGGCTGACCCCAGAAGGAGAACCTAATATGTCAGGCAGGGCGTTTCTTCGACCCGTTCTCCCCGATGATGCAAAATCCAGCGCAGGTTCCACCTCCGTCATAGTTCACCTGAAATCAAACGCGAGAAAGGTCACCATGGCGACTTCTTTTCCAACATGGGAAGGAAAATAGAAAAATAAAACCCTGTTCTCTCTCTAGATTAATCTGGACTCCGATTCACTTAGACCATAAGAGGCCATTTTTTATACCCCTGTGCCACTTAAGGAAAAGTCCACTTTCTGAGGCCTCCATTTATTTAGTTACAGCTTGGCAATAATTTCTTTTCAAAGTTATGGTACAGAATTAGAAGGGCTTAATTTGTAGAAAAAGAAGTCAGTTGGGGGAGGGAGAAGTGAGGGGGCAACAGGGGGACTGGATTAAGGAGCAGAATGACTGTTGTCTGTTCCAGGCTCTCTTTCACCCCTCCTATTCAGACTCCAGCCCTCCCTTTCAGGCAGCCTGCAGAGAAGAGAAGTGGTAGAAATGGGTTGCAGGCTCCTCCCCTCCCCCCCCCAATTAAGCCATGAGAATAAGGGCCGGATTCTCAAAACTTACCATGCCCTTAATAACAGTCGTTAAACCAGTTCCATATAGAGGCCTTAGGTGCCTGGGCCAATCAGAGCCTTAGGCCTCTGGATGCACCAGGAAGGTCTGCCATTTTGAAGAGGCGGGCCTGCCAGCCACAGGTAGTAGGCATCTCTCCTGCCGGCCTTCGTCTTCAAGGTACGGGGGGAGGGAGTCATCGGCGGGAGGGAGTGGGCATCTCTCCTGCCATCCTTCAGTTTAAAGTGTGGGGGTGTTAGGGGGAGTTCTGGGGGTGGGGGGCATGGAACCCCTGGTGGCAGGATTGACTGGGCATCCCTCCTGCCATTCTTCACTTTAAAGTGTGTGAGGTTGTTGGGGGTGGGGCAGCGGACCCGGCAGTGGCAGGGAATGGGAATCACGGCTCTCCCTGCCAGCTGAGCCCATGGATAGGCTCCCCATTACCTGAATTCTCTCACATATTAAATGTTGCTCTGTTCTAAAGAGATCTTATTTAGGATTGTTCTCCTCAGACAATCATTGATTTTTGCCAGTTTTTGGTATAGCCAATCCATCTAGTACCTATTTTGAGATAGCCCTAGATTTCTTACCACCCCACCCTATTGCATTATGGGACTTGTAGCTCTGTTCTCAATTGGCAGGATCAGGCACAACAAATCCCACACTGCTTTGGGATGTAAGTTCAAAACCAGGACTGGCTAAAAAGTCTTCAGATGGGAACTAGGTAAATTGTCAGCTTAGTACCCCTCCCAACCAGTGGTGGAGTAAGGAAGGTGGGGGGGGGGGCAGCCAACTGCCCTGTGCACCGTTTTGGTGGGGGCGCCAGCATCTCTCTGCCCCCCCCCCCCCGCCAAACTCATGCCCTCCCTTCCCTGCCGCAGTAACTCTTTAAAATCTTCATCAGCATGAGCAACTAATCTAGCTTGCTGCTCACACCAGGCTGGCTCCCTCTGGAATTAATTCTGGGTCATGGAGCCAGGAAGTGACATCAGTGGGAAAGCCAATGCCAGTGCGAGCAAAAGCTGGAGAAACTGCTTGCGTTGGCGAAGATTTAAAGAGGTGCGGGGCTGGAAAGGGAGGGCATAGGACGCGGAAGGAGCAGGGAGCGTAGGGGAGGCATCACCACTCTGGCCGCCAACTACCCTCACTACACCACTGCTTCCAACCCCCCCCCCCCTTTCTCTTGATGATGAATTCAGTGCCTGTTCAAGTCTGAGCTATGTTGCCTCCAGCTATACAAAATGCTAATCATAAATTAGGTGCTGCGGCCCTGGAAATCCAGTTGAGCTGATCTGATGATTGCCAGCTGTTACCTCTAGTCTACAGGGAGAACATCAAGCTCCCAGTCTGAGCCCTCTCTTGCCTGAAGAACTGGTTGCTCTATAAAGAGTGAGTTCCAACCAGTAGAAGCTTTCAGTAATATCTTCCCAACTACTTTACAAGTTTCAGCTTTTTATAGAGAAGCCAAGTTAGCCAGTTCCAGACTGCAGGTTTTTTGGCCAGTCCTGGTTTTGAACTTACATCCCAAAACAATTTGAGATTTGCAGTGCTTCAAGTCCTCTAATGCAACAAGATGGAATGATCAGAAATTCTCCAGCCTGGAAACTCTTATTTTTTTAAAAATCCCCAATTGTGGGTAGGAATAGGTTACGACAGAGCTTGGAGAGGGAAGCAGCTATCCCCTGCTCATTTGCTAGGATCCAGCACTATAAGCCTTCATTTACCATCATCACCACAGATATTTCTTTCTTATTAGACCACTCATTCCAGTGGCAGTCATTCGGGGTCCATATTATATGCTAGATTTCCTCTTTGGACCCCACAGTCACAGTTCCTAAATCTGGCCACTGTGTGTCGCTGTTGTACAGCGACTCCTTCCTTTCCAGCACTGCCCCGGCGACCTCATCCTGGAATGAAACCCCAGATCCTCTGCAAAGCCTTGAGCAGCATTTGCTACCAAGGGAAGGATGCACAAAAACGCCAGGTTGGGAGCGATTTTTGATTTGCTGGGCTTTGCTCGGCACAAAAAGGATGCAAATCACAGGCACGCTTTTTGTGCTGAGTATCCTGGTGAAAGGGGGAGGAATTGTGCCTGGCACTTGCACACAGGATCCGAGCGGCAGGCACAGCTCTTGTGCGGGGCCCAGTACAGTTCCTGATTGCTGGAGCTCTCAAGCAAGTTTATTTTTGTTGTGGTTTTTTTTTTTTTGTTTCACATGTAATATGGACACAGCTGTTGTGCAGGTTTTATGAATGTGTCCCACTCCTAACAGCTGCGTTCTGACCATAGGTGCAGGACACAAATTCACACAAAAAATGCAGAAACAGCTTCTGGCAGCTCCAGAACTGCTGGAAAATTTTGCAGAGTAAGAGATGGGCGTTCCCTGCTGTGCATTACACGGAGTGCTCATTTTAATACTAATTAGTGCCTCATAATGTTTTTGCATAGGGTTCTCGGTGGCTGCTACTGCAATTCGTAAAAGCCCCCCCCCCATCAAGAACCAGGGTTACCAGACGTCTGGATTTTCCCAGACATGCCCTCCTTTTGAGGACATGTCCGGGGGTCCAGCGGCGTTTCAAAACCCAGCACTTTGTTTGGGTTTTGAAAAGCTTCTGACGTCAGGACAGCATCCGTGAGGATGCAATGCGTGATGTCATCACGTCGCATCCATGTGACATCATCGCATCGAATCTGCGCATGCCGTCCCGACACATAAACAAGGGGGAGGGGCAGGGCATGATGTGGGCAGAACTGGACGGGCTTGGGAGCGTGGCCAAGGGTCCGGATTTTCCTTCGGGAAAATCTGGTAACCCTTCCAAGAACCCTTTTGTCAGAGGCTACGCTGCCTTGCAAGCAAGACTATACTTCCCCCTCCCCATTCGTGGTTTCGGCACTCACGATTTCACATATTCACAATTTGGGGGGGGGGAGAGTGAGGGGGGAAACCCCCCCCCCATAGTTTAGCCTTCCCCCAAGCATCTCGTCCTTACCTGGTGGTCTAGCGGGCTTTCGGGGCAAGAGCGATCTTCCTACGCTCCTGCCCCGTGTAGATCGCCAATAGGAAATGGCTGTGGGGAGTTCCCATCGTAGTCTCGAGAGACTACGGGAACTCACGGCAGCCATTTCCTATTGGCGATCTGTAGGGATGTAGTGGCCTTCCCATTCCTGGTGCATCCTGGGATGCACTGGGAGGGGCCTAAGACTCTGAATGGTTCAGGCGCCTAAGGCCTCTCCCCTATGGGAGGCTGCCACTGGGGGGATGGGCTCATGGGGGGATGGGCTCTTATGTTTATTTTACCATATGTTTTCAACTATTCGTTTGTTTTATTTTTATAAACTGTGTATGTAAATCTTGTAAACCATTTAGTTTTAAACGGTATATCAATTTTTTTAAATAAATAAATAAAATAAAACCACTAGCGGGGGGTGGGGGAGCTTGGGAGAGGAGAGCTGCTGTGAGGTCCAGGTGGGACAGTTTCAGTTTTGTCTTTAATTTCTGAGGAAACAAACAGCCAACTTCAGTTGCAGATCCTGATTTTGGTCAGGCTCTACTTAATTTTATACTTCGGGCTCCTTTTACAAAAGGTGCGTTAGGGCTTTAACGGGCGCGCTGAATTGCCGCGCGCGCTAGACCTCAACGCCAGCATTGAGCTGGCGTTGGTTCTAGAAGCGTAGCGCGGGTTTAGCGCAGGCTAAAATCCTGCGTGCGCTAAAAACGCTTGCGCACCTTAGTAACAGGAGCCCTTAGTTTTAGCATAGTCTGGAGTGATTTATTATTGTAGGAAGACGTTTTCTGCTTGCATGCGCCTGTGCGTGAACTTATTCTCTAAAAGGATGTATTATGTCTTTGCTATGA
Source organism: Geotrypetes seraphini (assembly GCF_902459505.1). NCBI lineage: Eukaryota > Metazoa > Chordata > Amphibia > Gymnophiona > Dermophiidae > Geotrypetes > Geotrypetes seraphini. Next base: position 12,241,852 of record NC_047091.1, read on the forward strand.
ATTTTCGAAAGCCATTTTGAATGTCATAGTACAAGAGAAATAGCGCTTACAACTTTACGTTACATCAAATCTGACGTCCCCTTGTTTATCTTCCTAAGATTTGCTCTACCAGTTATGTTGTTTCATGACTAGAGTTTATTGTTTGTATCGACTGCTTTCTCAATAAAAATTATTTGCAAAAAAAAAAAAAGAAAGGCCAGAGAAGTTTTTGCATGCAGTGGATTATTAAAATTCCTAAATACTCCTTTCCCAGAGAAATAGGCCCAGTTAAAAACCGTCAAGGTGGCAATTCTTCCCAAGGGCTCTGGCAATCACAAAATTAGGGGGAGACATATCAGCTTTTATGACAAAGCAGAAAAGCATTTAATGAACCAGAAATTACAAGAATATTTACGAGTCTTCTTGGATCCAGGATTGAAAACCACATTTTTCTCTAGTTTATGCCAGGAATGATTCAACACGTTGGGAAAACTTCCTGGAATCCGACAACTGGCAGACAAAAGGCCATCCACTTACCAATAGCTATCCCGCCCCCACCCTCAGTGCATTTCATATCAAAAAGAACAGAGTAGAAATAATTCTGTCAAAATACAATATTTCAGAAAACATGACATTAGGAGGAAGAAAAAACCAGATGCAAGTCTCTGTTTCCCTACCCATCAGTTTTTGGATTTTTTTTTTTTAATTCTTTGTTTTTGAATGGGCATTATGCTGTATTAGGCTAAGTACAGCACTGTTTATATTTTCATGGGGTTCAGCCATGGTGGAGCACAAGAGGCCCTAGAACAAGAGAGCAAAGGTTATGAAGAAGGGACAAGGGATCTAGGATGATCTGTCACGGAGCGACCCTGCATCGCCCCCAGAGCACTGGCGCCCAACTTGAAATGGGACGATTCAGTGCGGCTGTTTCGGTGCAGCTGAATTGTCCCATTCCAGGGACAGGACCGAGGGAGTCTGTCCGTTGTTCTTCAATACAGGAACGAGGTAATGTGTTTTATTTTGTCAGGAATGGCATCTAATGCTACCCCCACCCCCCCCCCAAAAAAAAAAAAAAAAAAAGGCTGGTGCCTGGGAAGAGGAAGGCGGAATAAAATAGAGAACGCAGAAAGGTTCTGGCTTTCTCTGCTGACATAGTTCAAGGCTCAACGTTGGAGCCCCTGAATCTCCAGGGAAGGTATGGTGCTTGGGATCGCCAAGAGGGGGCGTAAGCAGGAATCCGTGAGAAATTCCGGGTGACACAGTTTTCTTTCCATATTTCCTGATGCAGTGGCATCTCCCCGACACTAAAGAGAGATGGAGTCTCATTCAGGTGCACAGTTTCTGGTGAGCATCTGCAGTCGAGATGGTTCTACACCAAGCCAGTGACTGCAGGAACGTCTAACAGAATGAACTACCGGTATAAATCTTTGTGAAGAGTCACAAGAGAAAAACCAAAGTAGTGGAAGACTATTCCATCGACCAACCACCCTCTCGGTGAAGAAGTATTTCCTGGTGTCGCTATGCAATTTCCCGCCTCTGATTTTCCACGGATGCCCTCTTGTTCAAAGGTCCCACGGCAACAAGAGGGCATCCGTGGAAAATCAGGGGCGGGAAATTGCATAGCGACACCAGGAAATACTTCTTCACCAAGAGGGTGGTTGATCGATGGAATAGTCTTCCACTACAGGTAATTGAGGCCAGCAACGTGCCTGATTTTAAGACTAAATGGGATCGACACGTGGGATCTCTTCACAGAGAAAGGTAAGGGAGGGTCATTGGTGTGGGCAGACTGGATGGGCCGTCACTTTCTATGTTTCTATGTTTCTTTTCGGGATACACCTGCCCTGCACATCCTTAGAGATTTTTGAAGCGAAGAAGTTACCTGTCTCATTCTAATACAAGATCTCTCTGCAAGAGGGAAAAGATCTCCAAGGTGGAGAGACCCAGGACATTGTATCACCTAGTGACTTGGAGCTACAAGGGAGTTTTTCTAGTACACAGCCTTGATACAGGGAGTAGTCTAGAGGAATTGGTGCAGGAAATGAGGGATATATATCGGAGACTAGTTAGGGTTACCAGATGTCTGGGGAAACCAGGACATGTCCTATTTTTAGAGGACTGTCCGGGTGCCCAGATGCATTCCCCAAAACCCAGCAGTTGGTCTGGGTTTTGGAAGTCCCTGAGCTCAGGGCCACGTCTGGAGGCCACGTCTGCGCATGCATGGATGTGGACGAGATGATGTCACACACACGCACACCCTTAATGCCCCTTTTCAATCCTCCCCACTCCTTCTGATCTACTCCCCTCCCCGTCCCCCTCCTCTCCCCCCTACTTCTCTCCTTGCTGTTCGGAACTCTATGATCAATTTGATATGTAACCACTTGTAACTACTCTCTCCTTGCTGTTTGCAACTCTATGATCAATTTGATATGTAACCACTTGTAACTACTCTCTCCTTGCTGTTTGCAACTCTATGATCAATTTGATATGTAACCACTTGTAATCTCTGTCTAACTAATGTGAACCGCCTAGAACTCTTCGGGGTATGGCGGTATACAAAAATAAAGTTATTATTATTATTATCATGTTGATGTCTACGCATGCGCACAGGTCCTCCAGACGCGGCCCCGAGTTCAGGGAGTTTTGTTTGAGGGCGGGGCTGGGGGGTAGAATGGAAGGTGGAACAGGGCTTGGAGGCAGTACAAGTCGGGGACAGGTGTCCTCTTTTTTTTTAAAGAGGAAATCTGGCAACCCTAAGTCTAGTGCAGGAAGAGAGGGGTATCTCTGTACCATGTTAATTGTCATCAGACTTAAAAGGGTTCATCCCTCTCCTCCCTTCCCTCTGTGCTCAAATTTAGCAGAGGAAGGGGTGTGCTCTTATGGTCCGTGGAAAAGTTAGCAACCTTTATCCTGCTCCCCACTTCCTTCTGGGTCATGATCATCTGAAACCCTCACCAAAAAAAAAGGGAGATTCAGATTTTTAAGAGAACCCATAACCATCTCCAGTCATGATGCAGTTTCAAGTAAATCACATATTTTTCCAATACCTGTTAAGGGCATGCAAATGCCCTTTAACAAATGCCCACCCCTTGTGATGCTGCTGCCTTGAAGCCAGGAGCAACCAGATAATTGAAACCCTCAAGGATACAGGCCTCAGGGTCCTAGGTAACCCATGGTATGTTTCCATGGTAACCATATGGAGCAGGCCCAGGGAGAATTTGTCAACTTTTAATATAATTAGCCCTATAAGCTCAGGCAAGCACAGAATTGGTTCCTCAAAGCCCAGAATGGACTAGTGGGACAACATTATTCACCTTTGAAAAACCAGTTCTGCATTCTACAAGACTTGTCACAGGGAACTATAATCAACATGGAAAAGCAAACGGTATTAAAAAAAAAAAAATTCTTCCCTCCACGGATATTTTTATATACTGCTGCTACTATTTATTATTTCTATAGCGCTGAAAGGCATATGCAGCATTGTGCATTTGACATTTAATAGATGGTCCCTGCTCAGAAGAGTGTACAGTCTAACTTGCACAGAGACACGACATATAGCATTGGGGATGCTGAACCCAAGGTGAGAGGAGCCGAAAGCAGTTTCAAAGAGGTGGGCTTTTAACTTGGACTTCAACGCTGCCAGAGGCAGAGCCCACTGTAGGGATTCGGGCAGTTTGTTCCATACGGCTCGGCAAGACACAAAGGACGGAGTCTGGAGTTGGCAGTGCAGGAGAAGGGCACAGATAGGAAGAACCTACTGGCTAAGCAGAGCTCACAGAGGGGGGGGGGACATAAGGGAGATAAGTGAAGAGCGGTAACGAGGGGCTGCCGAGTGAATGCATTTGTAGGTGAGGGGGTAACGTGAAGAGTATATTAGCTCTCGCGGAATACGAGTCGTGCAGCTGAATTTTATTAGGTGGATTTTAGAAAGGCTATACAAATCAGAGTAGAAGCATCCAGGCTGTGACGTCACCAGTTCACCTGGTACTTCAGAACAAGGTCTGCCTAAGAAGACCTATTCTAAAATACACGGAGAATTGGATATTTATGTGCTGGTTATGAGTGGCAGGAATATCTATTTTTAGAATCATAAACTTCTACAAATATCAATGTGGGCATCGAGAGGTCTTGTCTTATGAATTGCAGCAACACAGGAGAGGGTTCAGGCGCACAAAAAGCCAGAAAAAGTCAAGCCCGGGCTAATTGAAGATTCTTTATTGGATAAACCCGACATAGGCTGTGTTTCAGCATATTGAGAAGGCCTGCATCAGGAGTCCTGAGTCTAACTGCAAGGGTGACATAAGGATGCCGAGTCATTCTGTTTCTTATTTAATGGCTGCCCATTCCACCCAGGGGAAGCACCAGCCCTGGTTATCATGAAATAATCACAGGATAACCATTTCTTGACAACATAAACAAGGTTATTCCCATTGGCTTAGTAAGGAGAGGGGCAAGGGGGCAGACTTTCCTAGGTGCCATCTTGGTGGGGACACCAGCACCTCACCTCTCCTCATCTCTTCTCCTCCCCCCGGTCCTTCTCTGTTGCTCCCCTGCCACAAGTGCACCTTGCCTCCCCCCTTCCCCTGTACTTCTAACTCTTCTCTGCAAACAGAAGCTCCAACCTGCTGCTTGTGCAGGCCTTGGCTCTTCCTCTGAAGTCACTTCAGGAAATGACATCGGAGGGAGAACCAAGACCAGCGTGGACGGCAGGTTGGAGATGCTGCTTGCGCCAGCAAAGTTAAAGAGGTGCATGGGAATGGAAGGGGCAGACGCACATGGTGGTGGTGGGGGGGGAAGTAGCAGGGACAGAAAAGAGGTCGGGGGTGGGCACTGCCCCGGGTGCCTCCTATCCTCGTTACTGGTTGTCTCTCTGTGTTTTTCAGCTGAGGATCTAAATTCTTCCATTTATTTGAAGCCAACTTATCTGTACTCCTTAAACCCCTGGGGGCTGATCTTCAGACCATGAGAAAAAAAGCTGACTACCTTCCACGGTCAGCGGCAAAGCCAGAAATTCAATGTTGGTGCCATACCCAGTGGCCGGCGTTGAATTTTTCAGGGTTTTTTGTTTTTTTTATATAGCTGCCCAAGACATAACTGGTTTAGCTGATATTCTGCAGCTGGTTGGCTGGCTAAGTCCTAGCAGCTAAAGATAAGACATGCTTTTTTTTAGGTGGGTCTAACTGGCCGCTGAACTTAGCCAGCGAGCCGATGAATATTGACGGGAAAAAGCAGGCCAAATAGTGCTGATTATTAGGGAGGGGGGGGAGCTGGAAAATTGTGACGGTATCTTTATCGTTTTCCCCTCAGGATTCATCTCTCTGAAATGAGCTCCTCAGACACGAGGAGAAGCCTGGATGACTCGGTGTACAGTAATTAGCGGTTGACTCTGCCAGACTAATAAAAGAGATATGGTCTGTGGGCGCTGGTAAATAATGAATGGTTATGTCTCCTCCAGGCTCTGGGTCAAGTACTACACTCGCGCCCATAAAGCTGTTAATTTGCAGCTTGTAACTGATGCTCCTGTGGACTCCCCACCTTCCGCCTCTTGAAAAGGAAAGACGGTTGCTCACCACGTCCAGAGCCGGACTTGTGTTGCAGGATACCTGCTGGAAGTTTTGCCCAACACAAAGATGGAGAATCCAGAGCTGAGATCACAATAAAGTCATCACATAAAGTCACGTCCTTCCAAGGGAGTTGCAGCTTTCCTCAAGTGGTCTATTCCGATTGCTCTGAAATGCATCCTGCTGAAATGGCTTGAAGCTCCGGACTATTCCCTTTGGAGGAGCCGTATGATTGCTCTCTTGATGTGGGAGCGACGGGATGCGACTGATTTGTCTTCTCGCCAGGGTCGTCTTTTCCAGACCACTTGGGAGCCTTTCTGGACTACTTTGACCCCCTCTGGCTCGTAGCCGGATACTTAATTGAAGCTTTTGTTTGCACTTACCTTTTTGTGACTTTTCCTGTAAGTTTGATATTCTGATTCTTTGTTACTCTGTGTTTGGAAGGTGGACCCAGGGGTGGGTATGGAGGGGGGAGGGTGTTTTGGTTGGGGTTTGGGGGGGGGGAGGTTCTTTGGGGGGATATTCTAAACTTTTGAGCTGGTTTTGTATTATTGTGTTACCTTGCTGTTTTCTTGATTGCTCAATAAAATATATTTGACCATAAAGTCACATCCTTATCTTGACTTCCCTTGCTCCTAATTCTAGCCCCACTCCCAGGATCAAAGTCACCTGATTTTTCAAGTTCCTGCGCCAAACAGATGTCCCAGGAGAGATCAGCAATCTCAGGGGTCATCTGTGACTTCTCTCTTTCCTTCTCCACCCAGATACAACATACTGCTAAAACCTGCTGCTTCTTCCTCTATAATATTACAAAAAATCTTACCCCTCCTCTCCAAGCACACTACCAAAACCCTTATCCACGCCCTTAACACTTCACTCTTAGACTACTGCAACTCAGGTCTTCCACTTAGAAATCTTTCTCCCCTTCAATCTGTTCAAAATTCACCTGCATGACTCATATTCTGCATAGTCATGTTACCCCTCTCCTGAAGTCACTTATTTGGCTCCCCATCCATTTGCAAACTCCTTTTACTGACCTAGAAATGCATTCACTTGGCAGCCTCTCATTATCTTTCTTCACTTATCTCCCTTTATGTCCCCGTCCCCCCTCCCCCCAACCTGTTGGCTCCATTCAGCCAGTAGGTCCCTCCTATCTGTGCCCTTCTCCTCCACTGCCAACTCCTGACTCTGTCCCTTCTGTCTTGCTGTACCATATGCCTGGAACAAATTGCCTGAAGCCCCACGGCGGGCACAGGTAGGGCTGCCGCCTCTGCTCCCAGAGTTTGTGAGATAAAATCCCAGCGCTGCTCCTTGTGACCCTGGGCAAGTCTCTTGATCCTCTAGTGCCCACTGCTTTGAAATACCAAAGCCACAAAAAGGCAGTATACAAGTCCCCGTTCCCTTTCATCATGCCCAGTATATCTTGTGGCCAACTCAGGTCCCAAGTACCTGGCAGAAACCCAAAAAGTAGCAACATTCCAGAGCTGAGACTGTGATGTCATAATGCCTCATTCCACCAATGTCTAAGAGCCAGCCTCATCAGTGATGACACAATGGCTTGATTGTCCTATTCTCAGCTCACATAAGAATTACCATACTGGGACAGATTGAAGGTGTGGCTCACTGGTAGAGCTGCTGCCTCTGTACCCAGAGGCTGCGAGATCAAATCCCAGTGCTGCTCCTTATTATCCTGGGCAAGTCGCTCAATCCTCCAGTGCTCACCACTTTGAATATCAGCTTTGAATATCAGGTCTGCACCCCCCCAAAGACCTACACCCCCCCCAAAGGCCTGCACCCCCCCTGAAGGCCTGCCTGCCCCCCCCTGAAGGCCTGCCTGCCCCCCCTTGAAGGCCTGCACCCCTTGAAAGTCTGCACCCCCCCCCCGAAGGCCTGTCCCCCTTTGAAGGCCTGCCTGCCTGCCTGTCACCCCCTCCCCCTTGAAAGCCTGCCTGCCTGCCCGCCCGCCCCACCCTGAAGGCTTGATGCCCCGACCCACCCCGAAGGACCGCTCGCCCCCCTGGCCTCCCCGCACCACCTATGAAGCAGCCGCAGCAGGATCGCGAAGTCAGCGTCAGCGATCCCTGCGCTGCTTCCTGCGCCACGGTCCCGCCCCTCCTCTGACGTCAGAGGAGCCACAAAAAGGCGGTGTACAAGACCCCCTTTCCCTTCCCCTTAAGTGCCATTCGATAACTGAATATATAAGTGCCCAAGGGATGCCTGACTGGTACATATTCTATAAAAGAAAATAAGCTCCTATTTTCCTTTTTAGAAAACCAGCATAAGCAGGTATATATCTACATATGACCTTAAACATAAGTGCTCATGCAAGCCATAGAGCTGATACAAGCGTGTATGTCTACACTTCTGCCTCCGTATTCGCGGGGGATGCAGGTGGCCCCTAGGCGCGATTACAGAAAAGCCGCCAGCCAGCATTTTAGCTATTGAAACCGTGAATAACTAGAGACTCTGCAGCTAGTGAATGACACGGGGGGAAAAAAATCTGTCACTGCCCTATCACCGGACTACCGTCCCCTTTCACCGCCCCGACACACTTTGACACACAGCTCCTGATTGGCAAGGCCCGACTTTAGTGCAGGAAAGGCAGTCGGGGCACACCGCGAGTGATTTCCTTCACTCACCGGCGCTCCGGCTGCTCTCTCCTGCCCGGTCATTCGCGGTCAAAATATACCGCGAATGACTGGGACCGCGAATCGCCGACCACAAATGACTGGGGGAGCACAGTACTATTAAAACCAATAGAAGGAAATATTTTTTCACTCAATGAATAGTTAAGCTCTGCCAGAGGATGTGGTACTCGTAACAGTGGTCAACGTCGTTTGGTTTAAAACAAAAAAGGTTCGGACAAGTTGCTGGAGGAATAGTCCATCGTCTGCTATTGAGAGAGAGATACATGGGGGAAACCACTGCGTGCCCTGGGATCGGTAGCATGGAATGTTGGTACCATTTGGGTTTCTGCCAGGTACTTGTGGCACTGTGGAAACAGGATTCTGGGCTAGATGGACCTTTGGTCTAACTCTGAATGGCTGTTCTTATGTTTCATTGCATGCAGATAGATCTCGTACTTAAATGCTAGCATCTACTTTAAAGAACCACTTGCCACATGGCAGAAGAGACCATTCCAATTGCCCTCATTTTATGCTGTTTTATTGGTGTCCGGTCAAAAGCGCGCCGGGACAAAGGCGGGAGCAGACAATTGAGTGCAGTGCGGAGGTGCGCGCTGAAGAAAATTACTGTTTTTAGGGCTCCGACGGGGGGTGTGTGTGTGTGGGGGGGGGACCACTTTACTTAATACAGATTGCGCCGCATTATGGGGGCGTTGTGGGGGGTTTGGGGGGTTGTAACTCCCCACATTTTACTGAAAACTTCACCTTTTCCCTGTTTTTAGGGAAAAAGCTAAGTTTACAGTAAAATGTGTGGGGGGGTTACAACCCCCCAAGCCCCCCCCAACGCCGGTGCGATTTGTATTAAGTAAACTGGGGGTGCTCCCCAACAAAAACCCCCGTCGGAGTCCCTAAAAACAGTAATTTTCTTCGGCGCGTGCCTCCGTCTTGTGCTCAGTTGCCGGCGCGCGCCTTTGTCTTCCGCGTTGTCTATGAACCGTTTTATTTAGCCAATGACTCGGAAGATCCTCAGCTTGGCTTTTGTTTAGAGTAGAGGTGGCCCAATTAGGTTTGCAAGATTTCCACAATGAATATTCATGAGATCTATTTACACACAATGGCAGCAATGCATGCAAATCATTCTCATGCATGTTCATCGTGGAAATCCTGAGAACCCAACTGGGCTGTGGCCCTTGAGGATCTTGGTTGGCCACCCCCAGTCTAGAGCCTGCAAATCAGCATGCACACGAATCCGGAATCCCAGTCTAGAGCAGCTCGCAGCAAGGAGAATTCCACCAGCGTAGCAGAAGGAGGAATGTGCCATTCTCTTTTTATGAATCAAGACTTATATAAGATGCACCTTTCACTCGCTCTCCCACTCTTAAAAAGTCTCTTCACCTGAAGTGCCATGAAGATTTAGGCAAACTGTTCATTATGCTGGAGTGAGCTCTGCACCCACGCATTTTTATATCTGGCTCGGTAAGCAGAGAAGGCAAGAATATCTTACAAGCACTACAGAACCGGCTTGAACTTTTTGCATCTTAAAAAAAGATTATAGCTTTTTTTTTTTTTTTTTTTTAAACACTATACACACATATTCCAATGACTGCAGGGATGAGTTCAGCCTTAAAAGTTAAGGTAATGGGCTGACAGGCAGGGAAAGTTTGGCTGTCCCGTCTCATAAGGTCGGACTTGAGACTTGAAGGGAGGGGAGGGGATGTTTTTCTGTATTTGCACATTTTTTTCTGACCCATTACACGTCTCCCTCCGTAATCGCGGTTTTTTGACTTCTGACTCCTCCCACCCAAATTAGGTCATCCGTGGTTGCAGGGAAAAATTTTGCCGCATTTTTCCAAGCACTGATTTGCAGCGTGCACAGAGAAAAATCACAGATTATCAGCCTCTTTTCAAGAATCAGTCAAAAGAGACCAAATCACACGCATTTGCACTCTCCCCAGTCAGCATGCCTCCCCCCCCCCATCCACGGTCCGGTATCTTTCCCTCCACACTTCTACTGCGACCGAGGTCTGCCATCTCTCACTCATTCTCAAATCCCACTGGTTCTACCTTCAAACTTGTCTCTGAGGTTGCCAGCAGCGGCGGTAGTTTACATGGGGTTGCCTGCGGTGGCCCTGGAGCTTTCCCTCCGCCGCGTCCCATCCCGCCAGAAATAGGAAGTTGAGTCAAGAGGGGAGGCGGGACGCGGCACAGGGAAAGTGGTTGCGTCACAGGGGGAGCGGGGATGAAGTAAGGTTGGAATAAGGTTGAGCTACCGGAACGTGAGATTGTTATTCACCAAATGCGGGAGGGTTTTTAAAAGAAAACCATGAATAACATATAAAAAAGTTATTCGCTGTTTTCCAGTATTCACGTTCATGTTAATCTCCTAACCCCCGCGAATACGGAAGGAGAAGTGTAATTGCATTTGATTTGGTTACTTGATTACATATTAAAATGTTGCTATATTCGTGTGGGAGAAAACAGTGAGTTGGACAGCATCAGTATAGTTACCATACTCTCTGGATATATAGTGCTACTGCTTTACATCTAGAGCAGGGGTGTCAAATGTCAGTCCGAGGGCCACAATCCAGTCGGGTTTTCAGGATTTCCTCAATGAATATGCATGAGATCGATTTGCATGTTCATTGGGGAAATCCTGAAAACCCGACTGGATTGCAGCTCTCGAGGACTGACATTTGATACCCCTGCTCTAGAGTAACCAAGGATCTAGAGATTAAGTGATCTACACCCCTGATCTAGAATAATCAAGGATCTGGATTAAGTTAAACACGGCACTAGCAGAATATTAGGTCCCTTGTCCCCTTAATAAAGCTATAATTTTGTTATAATACTATGCAAATTAAGGCTCAGGCACTAAATGCTCCAATGCTCATAGGATACACATACAGTGGACTGTACATCTAGATTTTGTTTCTGTTCCACTGTTTCCAGCTACTACTGTTGTACTGATCGTATGTTTTTTGTATCTTTGTATTTTTCTAAACTCATAATAAAAAATTTGAACTACAAAAAAAAAAAATAAGACGACAATGTAATAATTGTCCTTTTACATTTTCATCAGTCGTACTTAATATAAATTCCAGGGATAGCATCATCCCGCTAAAGTAAGGCAGGCTTAACCATCAGGTGAACCAGGCAGTCACCTTGAATGGAAGGCAGAGAGTATATCTGAACTCAAAGCATAAAAATAGGTCCCGCGAGCCTCAAATTCGAAAGCACCATCAGTGTGAAAGAACAGTTTTTGAATAACCCATCTACTTGGATCAATGACATTTAGAAATTGTTTTCTAGAGCTTCACATAAACAGGATACAGTACGAAATATGTTTTGTGCAGGATTGTTCTGGAAAAGAAGATGTTGCGTTTCATTATTAAGATCTCAGGGGGGGGGGGGGGGAGAGAGAGGTTACGGACTTCACAGTTATTTGGGAGGGTGGGTAGGTTTAAGAACATAAGAATATCCTTACTGGGTCAGACCAAAGGTCCATCAAGCCCATTCTCACGGTGGCCAATCCAGGTCACTAGAACCTGGCCAAAACCCAAGGTGTAGCAATATTCCATGCTACCAATACAGGGCAAGCAGTGGCTTCCCCCATGTTTTTCTTAATAACAGATTATGGACTTTTCCTCCAGGAACTTTGCCAAACTTTTCTTAAAACCTGCTGGAGTACGCAAGTGATTATTGGAGCTTAATGAAGCAATTGCAATCGAATTCCATCATGGGGTGTAGATATACCAACTACGTATGTTTAATAATGAATTAATTGATGATGTCATTATCCCAATAAAATGGCCAGTTTTTTGGGTGAGAGTCTTTCTGGATGCTGTCCTACCAGTTGTAGGATGACAGAAACGCTCCTAAGACCTTGAATGTTTAAACTACACTTTTGTGTCTGGTAGTTTTTCCTTGGCCTCCTCTGGAGATAGAGATAAGAACATTGAAAAAAACATGATCACATTACTGAGGCATTCATCAATTCTCATTGGCTTCCAATCCAGGAAAGAATACAATTTAAATTCTACTGTATACTATTTAAAACTATAAATGGAGACAGCCCAATCTACCTGAACGACCGCCTCATCCAAACTACCTCTACCAGGCATAGAAAAACACACACCCCATTCACTTACCCCCCCCAATCAAAGAAGTAAAACGGAAAAAACTATACAACGGACTACTGGCCACTCAGGCAGCGAAGATAGACAACCAAGTCTCCAACCTATTGACAATCACCCCAGACTACAAGAGGTTCAGAAAGGAAATAAAAACTATACTCTTCAAGAAATCCCTTAATAAAGCGTAGCCCTTTCAGGACCAAGGGACATATTTGTCCCATAACTTTAAAATCCTATAAATTTTGATTGGGATAGTCTACAGTTCTAAATTTGATATGTACGGATTCCATATGATACTGCCTTTATGTAAACAAACTGGTTCCGACATTCATTCATTAGCGTCGTTGCTAGATTGACGAGAAGATTCACTTGCCACACTGTCCATAAGCCAGAAGTGTGATTTTTTTAAATAAAAATAATGATATTTCACAAAAAAAATCAATTTTTTGGCATCTGCAAGCCCTTTTTACCATAAAAATGTCATCAAAACCACAAAAATTGGCCTACGATCCTTATGGTCCTGAAAGGGTTAACCCCCCTCTTACCATCCCCTCCCTAACCCCAGATCCTACTTTTCCCTCTCTTGGAAACCTTCTCTGATCTAACGTTGTAACCCTTCTTCCATAACTCTTTTTGTAATCCGCTTTGAACCGAAAGGTAATGGCGGAATAGAAATCTGTAATGTAATGTAATGTAACAGAGATGGTTTGTAGCCTGTTCATGTAGTTTGTCTATTTATTTGCTTTTAACATTTATATGCTGTTTATATCTAGACAAGTTTCCATATAAAACGTACATAATAAAATCAACGTTACCAAAATCCGAGTCTTCATGTTATTTAGTGTCGACCCCCTGGACCGGATGGGATTCATCCGAGAGTCTTAAAGGAATTGAAGGTTGAAATCGGAGAGTTATTGCAAAAACTTGCAAACCTGACAATCAGAACTGGACAGATACCGGACGACTGGAGGATAGCGAACGTCACCCCAATTTTCAAAAAAGGATCGAGAGGGGAACCGGGCAACTATAGACCTGTGAGTCTTACGTCTGTCCCTGGCAAGATGGTTGAAGCACTGATCAAGGATAGCATAGTCCGGCACTTGGACGCATATGACTTAATGAAACCCAGTCAACATGGATTCAGGAAAGGGAAATCATGTTTGACTAATTTACTCCAATTTTTTGAGACCGTGAACGAGCAAATCGATAGTGGGAAGCCGGTGGACATAATATATTTGGACTTCCAGAAAGCGTTTGACAAAGTTCCACACGAAAGACTTCTCAGGAAACTACATAGCCATGGCATAGAGGGGGATATACAAAGATGGATAGGCAAATGGCTGGAAAACTGAAAGCAGAGAGTGGGCATAAATGGGAAGTTCTCCGACTGGGAGAAAGTGACTAGTGGTGTGCCCCAGGGCTCGGTACTTGGGCCGATCCTTTTTAATATTTATATCAATGACCTAGAGGAAGGAACATCCAGTGAGATCATCAAGTTTGCAGACGATACAAAACTATGCCGGGCAATCAGATCGCAGGATGATAGCGAGAAACTCCAGAGCGACTTGTGTCAGTTAGAAACATGGGCGGAGAAATGGCAGATGAAATTCAATGTGGAGAAATGCAAGGTAATGCATTTAGGCAATAAAAATAAGGAATACGAGTATACAATGTCAGGTGCAACTCTGGGGAAGAGTGAACAAGAAAAGGACCTGGGTGTGCTGATAGACAGAACCCTGAAGCCGTCGGCACAATGCGCGGCAGCGGCAAAGAAGGCAAATAGAATGTTGGGCATGATAAAGAAAGGAATCTCGAGTAGATCGGAGAAAGTTATAATGCCGCTTTATAGGGCAATGGTCAGACCACACTTGGAATACTGCGTCCAACATTGGTCTCCCTACCTAAAGAAGGATATAAAACTGCTGGAGAGGGTGCAGAGACGAGCAACAAAACTGGTGAAGGGTATGGAGAAACTGGAATACGAGGACAGACTTATAACACTAGGATTGTTCTCCCTTGAGAAAAGGAGACTGCGTGGGGATATGATCGAGACCTTCAAAATACTGAAAGGAATCGACAAAATAGAGCAGAGAAGATTATTTACATTGTCCAATTTGACACGGACTAGAGGACATGTAATGAAGCTAAGGGGGGACAGGTTCAGGACTAATGTCAGGAAGTTCTGCTTCACTCAGAGAGTGGTTGACACCTGGAATGCTCTCCCAGAGGAGATTATTGCGGAATCTACCGTCCTAGGCTTCAAGAGCAAACTAGATGCATATCTCCTTAAGAGAGGCATATAAGGATATGGTGGAATATAAATTACGCCAGGTGTACACCTGGCAGGGCCTCCGCGTGTGCGGATCGCCGGACTTGATGGACCGAAGGTCTGATCCGGAGAAGGCAGTTCTTATGTTCTTATGTTCTTATCTATTACCTCTACAGATAGAAATCTTTCCTTACATGAAAGCAGATACAAATAACTGCATTTTCAATTGTTGAGGGGTTTTTTTTTTAATTTTTTTTTTTTTAATTTCAATCTGTCAGCACATAGGCGTAATTGCCCTATCAATGTGTTCCACATTTTAACACCTGCCAAACAAAAAGCAGCTGCTCTAGTCTCAGCATGTCACACTTTAGTCGATGTTTCAAGTAACGGTGACGTTTTCTGAACGCAGTGCTCTACCAGGACAGTATATAACGTCAGCAATTGCTTAAAATATAAAAGGTACTGGATGAACAATCGAGATTACTTTATATGGGAGTCTCTGTGCTACTGGTAACCAGTTGCAACTTCCAAAGCCTAGGATTATACGCTCATTTCCTGCGACACCCATAACCAATCCCCTTCCAATGCATTATTACCCTTGCATTGACCATGTGTTGAGATTCAATACAGATTAGGGCTTCCCAAATCCAACTTGGTGACCCTGTAACTAGTCAGGGTTCCAGGATATTCACAATACCTAAAAGAAATTGGAGTCTAAGGCAATTCAGCACAGCCATTTCACCATTCTTTGCTTACCTTGCTAAAGCTGCCGTTCCCTTGGACAAATATCGTGGTGGAAGAGGGGCCATATCAAAGAAGGTTTGTCCCCCCCCCCTCACATCCCACTGGTGCTTATGTCCCAATTGGACAAGTGAAAGAAGGATTCCAGGGCAGGCCTCATTGGTGCTTCATGCCCAATTGGACTGGTGAAAGAGGGGGCATTGCCCGCCTTACCTCCCCCCTCCCAAATGATGCTTCAGGCTCAATTGCTTCAAAGTTTGAAATGGGGGCAGTGTCCCTCTCGTCCCCCACTGGTGCTTCAATAAAGTTATCTGAAGGCTCCCACTGAAACAGCATGGGGACAGCATGTCAGACTCCTCGGCTCTTCAGGTGAGCTGGGTGAAGCAGACTCAACATGATAGGGCTGACTCGGGGTGGGGGGGAGAACAAAATCTGTCGGACTCCTCGACTTTGAAGGTGAGCTGGCTCAGGAAGACAGTATCTGTCAGACTTCTCTGCTCTTCAGGTGAGCTGGGTCGGGGATGACTCAGCACGATGGGGTCTACTCAGGACAGCATCTGTCAGACTTCTTGTGAGCTGCCCGTTCAGGTGAGCTGAGTGAGGGCTCACAGTGTGATGAAACAACTGTCCCACGCTGAACTGGCTGCAATAAAAAGGCACGCCCCGAATCCTCTCATTCCAAAAGAAACTGGCCTATAGATTCTCTAATAAAAGCACCCTCCCCTCGCGATCCAGCACACCCCCCCCCCCCCCGACGCGATCCGGAACTCCCATGCCACGATCTGACATACACACACACACACCCCCCCTGACGTGATCCGGAACCCCCCGCCACTATCCGGCACCCCCCCAACGTGATTGGGCACCCCCCTGCCACGATCCGACACCCCCCCCTGACATGATTGGGCACCCCCCCGCCGCTTCTTACCCTCATCTGGGCACCCCGAAGATCAGCCTCCTCATCTGCTAGGCCTTGAGCATCTGCGCATGCTCAACGCCTGCGAGTTCACGTTCAGAAAGGCAGGGGGGTGCCCAATCGTGGCGGGGGGTGCTGGATCGTGGCGGGGGGGGGGTGCCAGATCGCAGGGGGGGCCTTTGAGGGGAGCAATGCCGGTTCTCGGGGGTGGGGGGGAACGCAAAGTAAGTTTCCATTATTTCCTATGGGGAAACTCGCTTTGATAAACGAGCATTTTGGATTACGAGCATGCTCCTGGAACGGATTATGCTCGTAAAGAGTGTTATCTTATTTGCAGAAATAAAATTGTATGTTATTGACATTGCTTCAGATCGATTGAACCATATCCACGTCATTCTCTTCTTGGTTGGGCTGAGAACCTTTCATCAGTACCCCCTGGTAGTGAAAGAGTTTCAGTCTCTGGTAACCAGAGCTGAGATTGTGCTGTCATAATGCCTCATTCCACCAATAAGAGCCAACCTCATCAGTGATGTCACAATGGCTCACTTTTATTACATGCAAGGGGGTGCTGAAAAATTTGCAGCCCAACCAATCAACTTCCTAAATTCTGAGTATTTTGCCACTGTAGCTGCATAAGAGGGTTATCTTATTCCATTAAGTGCTAATTTACAGAAATGAAATTCTATGTTCCGACATTGTTTCAGTTCATTGATTGAATCATATTCACGTCATTCTCTTCTTTGTTGGGCTGAGAACCTTTCAGCACCCCCCCGCACTAGAGGTAGTGCTTAGTGCCCACACATATTAAATTTAGGACCACACCAAAAGCTCATTTCTGGCTATGCCACTGGTTCTGGGTTTTTTTCTACGTTGCTGTTGAAATTGGACAGTCCATGAAGAATCCCAGTCAAAAACAGAGAACCTTCCATTCCCTTCTCTAATCGAGACAGTAGCGTGAAGCCGGGATGGATATCAAGCAGACTGAAAACAATAAGTTACAAATGAAAACACCACGAGCGGGACAAGAATAAATATACTAACACTTCGGAGGCAGCAGGCTTAGTGGGCGAAATGAAAGAGCGAGCTCAGGGTGGAAGTAAAACGAGATTACGCCAAGCCAAACTGAATCATTGAGATCACACCGTTTCATTCCTGGGAGAGACAATAGGGCTCCGCAGGTTTTGCAAAGCAACTTCTAATGAACTGCTCGCACCGTCACAAATTCAAGGAAAACATGGCACTATTGCAGAGATGTGTAAAATCGCTTTAAAAAAAAAAAAAAAATCCGGAAGTTTCCTTCCTGCTCCTTTGTGCTTTCATTCTCAATTGAAAACAAGACTTAAGATCTAGCATCATACACTTTCACTTGTGGCTACCCAGGGATTTTTCTCCTCATGTTCTCTTCCCCCCTCCACCCTGGGCATACCTAGAAAGTCGCCGTTATGATTTCTGCTCAGTCCAGGTTAACGAAGAGCAATTTAAAAAAAATACAAACTCAAGTCTCTTCTGTTATCATTTTAGGAATTCTACAGCAAAGATTCAAAGTGTACATGAGGACTGCCTTTTGGGTAAGTCACGTCCACTCATCCTTCTGTCAATCTGCAACGTCTCGGCTCCAAAAGCAGGCAAGAGGCGGTGAAGAAGTCTGCGCCATCTCAAAGTCTTAGCAATCTCGCTGTTCAGTCAGTGCACACTGGACCTACGCCCGTCATGAGTAGATATCAGATCCAAGAAGGACAGAAGGAGGAAGAGGTCCTGAACGGCAGTGGCGGGAGACCCGCAGAAGAAAGAACTCTGACCTGCAGTGGGGAGCGCCGTGGGAGTTAACACGCTCTTGTAAATCTCTGCTCTACCATGTATGCGTGTGCTGTATCAGTCTCTCCAAGTTTCCAAGTTTATTTAAAATTTTCTATCCCGCCCTAGGGAAAACCTTCACGGCGGCTTACAATCTAAAGCATATTTAAAATACACAATATGGAAAAAATAATCAACACAATACAAAACATATATATAAAAAATAACATCTGTAGCACACGGTGTGAAGTGTGTGTGTGTACATGCCTGTAGGAGGGAGATATTTACTGTCTTTATAATGTTAAAAAAAAAAAAAAATTAGTTAAAAATCAGGGGAATAGACAAAGAAAACTAAAAGTAACTATTAATAAAAGGAAGAGGTACAGGGAGAAACATCAGGGAAGTGGGGTTGACTAGAGCAAGCATCTTTGCTATTTTTTTTTTTTATTTATTTTTTTCCATTATCAATCATAAATCTCAGACGTCTTTGAAGAGAAAAGTTTTAAGGGTCGTTTTCAATGTTTTTTTAATGGACGGTGCTGTCACGTGATTGACACGCGATCGGTGGCCAACTTTAATACGGCGGCTGATAATGGCACTGCTCAGAGAGAATCCGAGCCTTGCCGCCTACAAAATAGGTGATGGTAAGGCCTCGCGTGCCAACCTTCGATGATGGCTAGCTCTAATGGCAACGTTGGTGAGTGAGAGCAAGAAAACGATGAAGAAAGCTCACATTCCTCACGACGACATAAAAAAAATACCTTGAAAAAACACTTCTGTAGCGCTGAAAGGCATTTGCAGCGCTGTATATTTTGACATTTAACAGATGGTCCCTGCTCGGAAGAGCTTACAATCTAACTTGGACAGAGAGACATGACGCATAAGGTTGGGGGATGCAGAACTCAAGGCGAGAGGAGTCTAAAGCACCCTCGAAGAGGTGGGACTTGAACACTGCCACCGAAAGTGTCCCGATTTATTAGGCACCACAGACGAAGCCGATTGGCTCATTTTGTTGCGACGGCATAAAAGGACAGTATTTTGCACTGCATGCATTAATGGGGGATGCGATGCCAGCCCAGTGAGGCTGCCTGCAAATGAATACCAGCAGAATTATAAAAGGAACATTTTAAAGGTTTAGCAAATGCAAAGTACATTAAAGTGAAACGTATCCCCACTGAAGCGCTTCCCGGAACACTGTAGCTTATATGGCAGCTAATGGCTTCAGTTTGCTTCTTCCATTGGGAGCTTTTATGTCCTTCAGGCACAATTCCTATTCCCGCTGCCAGATGGAAAAATAAGCTTATTCCTACTACTTTTTATCATTTCCATAGTGCTGAAAGGTTCTTCCGGAGACTGTTATAGGGGAAGACATCCTCCAGGGGTTCAAGACAAAGTTAGACAAGTTCCTGCTGAACCTGAACGCATGCAGGTAAGGCTAGGACTAGGGCACTAGTCTTTGACCTAAGGGCCGCCGCGGGAGCAGACTGCTGGGCATGATGGATCACTGCCAGCAGCAGCAATTCTTATGTTCTTACCCAGTGCTGGACATTTAAGTCCCCGCTCAGAAGAGCTTAAAATCAAAACTATCATCGGTGCTTCTTTGTCTGCTCATTCCTCTGGTTTTCACACTATTCAACCCACTTAAAGCTGTGTAAGGGCTCATTCACTGAGCCTATGATATAGAAAGCTTTTGTTCCACTGGGTGGTAATTCTATAATCTTCTAAAGCTCACCTTTCTCCTGGGGGACTTAAGAAATTTTCTCCCTTTAATACATCCAATAACCCAGTGGCATGCCTGGAGGGGCAGGAACCTGGGGCAGAGCACTCCATCCTCTAGCACCCCCCCCCCCCCTCCTCCAGGCAGTGGGGATCAGTCGCAGAGTTGTGAAATGCCTGTGCCCGGCCGTCGTCTCCGCCGGTCCCCTGCCCCGGAACAGGAAGTCGATGTCAGATGGGGCAGGGGGGGGCCGACGGAGCCGATAGCCGTGTGCGGGCGGATCGCAGACCTGCGACGGCTTCAGCGCCCCTCCCCGAACTTCAGCGTCCTCCCCGACTGCCCCTCACCCTATCCTTGGTACGACACTGCGGTAACCCTCAAATTAGTGTCAATAATAATTGCACGTCAATTGGCAATTATTGGCATGGATTGACTTGTTAACCAATTAAGTTGCATGGACCTACATTTGTTGGAGCTTTGGTCCTCGACCTGGCAGCTGGGCTTCAACGCTAAGAAATGCAAGATCATGCCCCTTGGCAGCAGAAATCTGTGCAGAACTTACACCTTGAATGGTGAGACCTTAGCTAGAACTTCAACAGAATGAGACTTGGGAGTGATCATCAGCGCAGACATGAAAACTGCTGATCATGTGGAGAAGGCTTCATCTAAGGCAAGACAGTTGTTAGGTTGCATCCGCAGGAGTTTCGTCAGCCTTAAGCCTGAAGTCATAATGCCATTATGCAGAACCATGGTGAGACCTCATTTGGAATACTGTGTGCAATTCTGGAGGCCACACTACCGAAAAGATGTGCTAAGAGCAGAGTCGGTGCAACGGATGGCCACCAGGATGGTCTTGGGGCTCAAGGATCTATCGTACGAGGAAAGGCTGAAAAACTTGCTGCTGTACTCACTCGAGGAACATAGAGAGAGAGGAGACATGATCGAGACGTTTAAGTATATTACCGGCCGTATCGAGATGGAAGAAGAGATTCTCTTTCTCAAAGGACCTTCAGCCACAAGAGGGCATCCGCTCAAACTCAGGGGCGGGAAATTTCATGGCGACACCAGGAAATATTTCTTCACCGAGAGAGTGGTTGATCCTTGGAACGAGCTCCCGGTGCAGGTGATCGAGGCAAACAGCGTGCAAGAATTTAAGAGCAAATGGGATGGCCATGTGGGATCCCTTAGAGGGTTAAGCCAAGGGAACCTGTCACCGGGAGTGGAATCCCTAGGATAGTAGACTTGGGGGTGGGTCAGTAGAGTGGGCAAACCTGATGGGCTATGGCCCTTATCTGCCGTCATCTTCTATGTTTCTATTTGCATGTACAAAATTAGTTGCAGTACATAGGATCCAAGGGACAGTGTGTATACTATCAGTGAACAAAACAACCACACAAAGTCGTGCTTTTACTGCTCGTTTCAGCTGGTAACGACATAAAAATAACAGGATTTTTTTCTTTGACCTATTTCACATAGGACCTATTGTTGTGCTTTGACTGTACTGCCCTCAAGAAGCTGTCGCCCTAGGCAACTGCCTAGCCATGCCCAATGATTAAGCCAGCCCTGGGTTCTGTTGCCTGTGTTCAGCATGTTTCAGACTCTCTACTCATCCATAAACTGCAGTTTGTCTGGGTTTTGGAAAACCTCAACAAGCTCCAGCCGCATCTGGAGGGCCTCTGAGCATACGCAGATGAGGTCGCTCACATCTGCACATGCTCAAACCCTCCAAACGTCGTCGGAGCGCCTTGGGAAGAACATGAGGAGGCTTTGAGGGGGCAGGGCTCGAGGCAGAATTGGGTGGAGCTGGAGGTAGAATAAGGCTGGAATGGGGCGGGGCCACGTGTCCATGTTTGTGAGGCTCAAAATAAGGCTCCAATCATTTGTTGAGCAAGAACTACCTGAAGTTCAGGCTGGTTTCAGAAAATGTCGAGGAACAACAGACATTATTGCCAATGTTAGATGGGTACTGGAGAAGAGCAAAGAATACCAAAAACCCTTATATCTTTGCTTCATTGACTACAGCAAAGCTTTTAATTGTATGGAGAACTGTAGTGCAAATGGGAATACCCAAACACATAACTCAGCTGATAAAGAGCCTATATGAAAATCAAGAAGCTCCAGTGAGAACTGAATATGGCAACACTGATTGGTTTCCAATAAGACATGGTGTCAAGGCAAGGATGTATCTTGTCACCTTATCTGTTCAACCTGTACGGTGAAACCATGGTCAGAAAAGCAAATTTGGAAGAGAGTGTTGGTTCCAAAGTTGGTGGCCGAAATATAAAACAACCTGCACAACGCAGATGATCCAACACTCATCACTAGCAGCAAAGAAGACATACTGTATCTCCTGAGAAAAGTCAAAACCAAAAGTCATAGCATGGGATTAGAATTGAACATAAACAAGACGAAGATCGTGAACACGGAAAATGCTGAAGATTTTGAGCTTAGAGGCAATAGAATAGAAGTTGTAAATGATTTTAATCTCGTGGGCTCTTTTGTAAACAAAGAAGCAACTAGCAGGGAGGAAATACTCTGCAGAATAGCACTTGGTCGCTCTTCAATGAAAGCTCTCGACAAAGTAATCAAAGGCAAGGAGGCAACACTCCAAATGAAGATTTGACTTGTCCATGCACTCATGGACACATTTTCATAGTGAAAGCAGGACACTACGAAAACAAGACAGAAAGAAGATTGACTCATTTGAGCTTTGGAGCTGGAGAAGGATTTTAGGCATGTTGTGGACTGCCAGAAGAACTAACAAATCGATTCTGGAAGAGATCAAACTGGCTATGTCACTTGAAGCCCAAATGATGAAGTTATGACTGTCTTATTTTGGGCACACCAACAGAAGAGAGCGATCACTGGAGAAGGACATCATGTTAGGGAAGATCAAAGGAACCAGGCGAAGAAGGACACCTGCAATAAGATGGCTAGATACGTTGAAATCAACCATGGGGATGACGTTGGAGGACTAGCACAAAAATGATTTCTTTTTAGATCCGCAATTCATCAAGTCGCTAGAACTCATATGAGTCAATAGCACCTAACAACACTTATAGAATCCCACTTAGCGGTGCCTAGGCGTGCTTAGGTGATGGTGCATTAGGCCAGGTTTTACTTGGATGCCTAGCAATGCCAATTCAACCACACCTATTCTTCGCCCCTAACCACATCTACTTTTTAGGTAAGTATCCTTAGGCATTGGAGGGTGCCTCGACTTAGGCATTACTAGGCGTCCTAAGATTTCAACACTGAACTCTTAAATGGCGATTTACTTTTTTTTTTTTTTTTATTGACCATGCCAGTTTTCAGCCAATTAAGCTAAATTTTAAACAAAAGTTGAATACAGATTCCAAAGTTAGGTATCGCTATGTGTCCTTGATTAAGGAGCCTAGCTGCGCCTAATGCAGGCATCCTATACATAGGGTTACCAGCAGTGCTCCCTCTAAGCGGGCGGGTGTTGTGAGCAAACTTTTTTCGCTGTGAGCTAAAAATATCGGGCGCCAGCAAGTTATGAGCCAACTCGCCCGATTCTCCTCTCGCCGCCCTGCCATCTGCCGTACGCCGTGCGCTGTGACGAGAAACTTGTGCGCTGCGATGTAATATTTTGTGCGCCAGCGCAGCTTAGTGGGAACACTGGTTACCAGACATATGGGAAAACCCAGATGCATCCTCTTTTGAGAGGACTGTCCGGGCTCCCGGGCGGACGTTCCAAAACCCGGCATTTGTCCAGGCTTTGGAAAGCCCCGACGCGCTCAGCCCGCATCTGGAGGGTCTCTGAGCATGCACAGATGACGTCACACACATCCGCGCATGCTCCGGGCCTTCCAGATGCAGCTGGAGCTTGTCCAGAAGAAGAGAGGAGGCTTTGTGGGGGTGGGGCTGGAGGCAGAACTGGGTGGCGTCATGTGTCCGGGGTTTCCTGGAGAAAAATATGGTAACCCTACCTATACAGTATCTGGCCCTGAATTTCTTTAGCTGGCTGGTAAAGGTATTTTTACACACAGTTAGGAGGGGATGAGGAGGGAACAAGTTGCCCTCTCTTTCCCCATAATCAAAGGGCTGGCTACACCCTTGGTGCAAAGAATTCTCCCACCCTGCCCCTCTTGTTATGCTGTCATGCTGCAGAGATACTGCCAATAGTAAGCCTTAGAAGGAGCAATGCTGGCCAGAGATACGACAGGAACCAGAACTGTGCATAGAGAAATCTTGCAGTGTTTTTCTCCTTCTGACAAGGAAAAAAAAATGCATTTGAGACAGACTCTTGGATGCTATAGTGTTTTATCTTGCATTTGTTTGTTTTAAATGAAGGAAGCCTAGGAACAGCTGCTGATTACAGCATGGGTTTGCTTTTCTGCTTTCATTTTCCGACATTTCAACAAATAATGGCGCTGTTGGCTCTGTAAGCATCTGCTACATTTTTGCAGGTGGACTTCCATGGCCATTTTGAAAATCAAAATGCAACTTTACGACGGTGTACCCTTTCACAGATATAATGATTAGATGGCACGCATACGCAGTAAGCCAGGTGTCTTCATTCCTGGGAGAAGTGAGAATTAAAGCTCAATGAGCTTTGCTTTTCTTTCTAATGTTCTGTCTTTTATGGGATACGAGTATTAACTGGTGGTTCTGCATTTATATCTAAAGCTTAGCCATAGAAACATGATGGCAGATAAAGGCCAAATAGCCCATTCAGTCTGTCCATCTGCAGTAACCAATATCTCTTTCTCTCTCCGAGAGATCCCAGGTCCTTTTGAATTCAGACACAGTCTCTGTCTCCACCGCCTCTTCTGGGAGACTGTTCCATGCATCTACCACCCTTTCTGTAAAAAAGTATTTCCTTAGATTACTCCAGAGCCTATCACCTCTTAACTTCATCCTATCCCCTCTCTAAACTAAACTAAACTAAACCTTAGGTTTGTATACCGCACCATCTCCGCGTGCGCAGAGCTCGGCACGGTTTACAGAGGTTGAGAGGAAAGGAACTACAAAGAAAGGATATAGGAGAGGCACTGAGGAGATAGAGGGGGACAGGATACTAGAGCACGGGAGGTGATTAGATTTTTGAAAAGAGCCAAGTTTTCAAGTGTTTGCGGAAGGATTGGAAGGAGCTAGAATTTCTGAGCGGGGATGAAAGGTTGTTCCAGAGTTCTGTGGTTCTAAAGGGGAGGGATGTTCCAAGTTTTCCTGCGCGGGATATACCTTTTATAGAAGGGAAAGATAGTTTCAGTTTTTGGGAGGATCTAGTCGAGAGCGGGTTTGAGGAATTCCAGAAGAGTGGGATAACGGGAGGAAGGACGCCATGTAGAATCTTGAAGGCTTTCAAATGAAAGAGACTCGACTCATGTGCATTTACATTACGTAGGTATTTAAACGTCTCTCTCATATCTCCCCTCTCCCGCCTTTCCTCCAAAGTATACAGATTGAGATCTTTAAGTCTGTCCCCATACGCCTTATGATGAAGACCACATACCATTTTAGTAGCCTTCCTCTGGACTGACTCCATCCTTTTTCTATCTTTTTGAAGGTGCGGCCTCCAGAATTGTACACAATATTCTAAATGAGGTCTCACCAAAGTCTTATACAGGGGCATCAATACCTCCTTTTTCCTACTGGCCATACCTCTCCCTATGCACCCTAGCATCCATCTGGCTTTCGCCATCACCTTTTTGGCCACCTTAAGATCATCACCTACAATCCCACCCAAGTCCCACTCTTCTGTCGTGCACACACAAGCTCTTCACTCCCTAATCTGTACCCTTCCCTTGGGTTTGTGCAGCCCAAACGCATGACATTATCCCACACAGTTGTGGTCTTAAGAATCATGCTCTGGGGTATACAAAAACCCCGAATTACCCATTCTTACCTTCAGAGCACAACACAGTGGAAAAGACTGAAAGACAACGAGGAGGATCCCAGAAAGGCCCATAGCGGCGGTAATTTTAAAACACAAGGGCTATCCTGTCGGGGCTCACATTTTTTTCAACGTCATCTTCTGGCGCTTTTATTCTGCGGTTTCCAGCGGCGTCTTTTGTGATTTCTGCAACTTCTGCAGTTGTGGATATTCTTCTATCACCACGGAAGAGAACTGTAAGCTTTTCGGTTTTATCCATGATGTTTATGGATTCGCCTTTCCATTACAGTTTACCAGACCCGTTTTATAAAATAAATTGCGGTTTTTCCAAAATCGACCGGTATATTAATGTACGATTAGCCTCTGAAATGGTTTAGCAGTTTTATTGTTTGGTCCTGTACTAATTTTCATTTTATTTAAGCCACAAAGTTTAGCAAATAATGGTTTTCAGTTAATAATTTTGTTTTAATGATGGCACTAAATGGATAAGCATGGTTTAGCTAGCAATAATAAGATGCACTGTCTTTTAAATAATTTTGTATGTTGACTGTAAAATGCTTAGTTTTGTAAGCGGTATATACATTTTTTAAATAAATAAAATTCCTATAGGGAGTGTGTGGTGCAGTAGTTAGAGGTACAGCCCCTGCACCCTAGGGTTGTGGGTTCAAATCCCGCACTGCTCCTGTGATCCTGGGCAAGTCACATAATTCCCCAGTGCCCCAGGTACATTAGATAGAACAGGTGTAGGGAACTCCGGTCCTCGAGAGCCACATTCCAGTCGGGTTTTCAGGATATCCGCAATGAATATGCATGAGATCTATTTGCATGCACTGCTTTAATGCATATTCATTGGGGAAATCCTGAAAACCCGACTGGAATATGGCTCTCGAGGACCGGAGTTCCCTACCCCTGAGATTTGTCCCTATCCCAGGACAGATAGGGGAAAATGTAATGTAATGTAATGTAATTTATTTCTTATATACCGCTACATCCGTTAGGTTCTAAGCGGTTTACAGAAAACATACATTAAGATTAGAAATAAGAAAGGTACTTGAAAAATTCCCTTACTGTCCCGAAGGCTCACAATCTAACTAAAGTACCTGGAGGGTAATAGAGAAGTGAAAAGTAGAGTTAGAGGAAAAATAAAAATAAAATAAACATTTTAACAAGACAGCATTGATCTAAATACTTTGGAAGGTAGAAGAGAGGAGAGAAAGGAATAGAAGCAGAAGGGGGAGCCTTTGAACAGTAGAATTCTGGAGAAATTTAAATGATAGAAATAGAACAAAACAAAGACAAAAGGCAAAACAATAGATAAGATTAAAGATAAATCATAAGCTGGAAAGAAAAATAAAATAAAACTTTGTCTTCAATCCACGGTTTCAGCGTCAGTGATGAAGTGGAGCAAGTAAGTTTAGGAGGAGAGATTGACGTTTCCAGAAAGGGCTTCTTCAGGGAAGAGACTTGGCAGACAGTCCCAGGATGCCTATGTCTCCTCCCCTGCGATGTTCTCCCATCCATGCATTCCCTCCCAGACACACTGCCCGTGCCCCAGCCGCTCCAATGCTCAAAATGCTCGAGTACCTAAATAATTTGTAATCCGCACAGAATTGTAGGATATGTGGAATATAAATAATTAAATAAATAAAATATAGTTTCCGATTACCTTCCTTAGGAGTCCAATATCCAATTATTGTCCTTTCATGAACTCCCAGCCTTACCTGATAATCTCCCCATAGACATCCAGCCAGGCAATACTAATATTAATTACCGTACTGGCTGAAGTCTGGGAGGGAGCATCCCTTTGGAGACATTTGAAATGGCACTCGGAGACCAGCACTGGTTCCTGCCATTGAGGTAGTCCATTGCTCTCCCTCCCGGAGCTAGCTGCAGTGCTTTATCTCCAAGTTTATTAAAAGTCTTCTACCCCGCCCTTCAGAAAACCTTCAAGGCGGCTTACACGATCTAAAACATAGTAATTATAAAATCAACAATACAATATACAAAGCAATCCCTACATAGCTAAGGGGTCCTTTTACTAAGGCGCGCTAGTGTATCTTAGCGCACGCTAAAAATTAACACGCGCTAAATGCTAATGCATGCAAACGCGTCCATTATATCCTATGTTTTTTAAAAAAAAGGGGAAGATACAGCAGAAAATATGTCTTTTGTTTTCATAGATGCCAATAGCGCCACCCGTTATACCTGTGAATAAGCATCCGAAAAGAGATACGCCTTTAAATTTTCCTTAAACTTATCTACTGATATTATTGTTTTAAGTGTCAACGGAATCGAATTCCAATATCTTGAACCAGCTACAGAGAAAATTGTTGTCTCGAACATGTTCGTATACCATTTCTTTGTACGATGGCGTTATAAGCAACACCTTATTTATGGATCTCAACTTCCTACCAGCCACGTAGGGAGTGAGCAAACGTGCGAGATAGGGTGGCTCGTCTGTTTTCAAAACCTTGAAAGTAATAAGAATCAACTTATATAGCCAGTGGGCATTTTTCATAAATGAAGTTATATGGTCAAATTTACCGAGATTATGAATTAATCCAATAGCTGTATTTTGTATAATCTGCAATCTTTGAATATCCTTCTGTCATAACCCGGCATAAAGAGAGTTACAGTAATCTATTTGTTGAATAACGAGAGAATGATACCAGGGTGTTCAGAGCCTCTGGAAAAAGGATTGGTCCGACTGATCTGATCAGACGTAATTTGAAAAAGTGTGAAGTCATTAAATTTGCAGATGACACCAAACTATACAGCAGGGCTCAAACCAAGGAAGACTGCGAGGAGCTCCAAAAAGATCTAACGCAGCTGGAAAAGTGGGCCGAAAAATGGCAGACGAGTTTCAACGTGGGAAAATGCAAGGTCATGCACGTGGGGAAAAAGAACCAGATGTTCACATACAAAATGGGGGGAACACCACTAGGGGTTAGTAACCTGGAGAGAGACCTGGGAGTGATGGTAGACGCAACACTGAAGGCATCGGCGCAATGCGCCACAGCCTCTAGGAAAGCAAACAGAATGCTGGGTATCATTAAGAGGGGTATTACGACCAGGACGAAGGAAGTCATCATGCCGCTGTATCGTGCAATGGTACGGCCGCATCTGGAGTACTGTGTCCAGTACTGGTCGCCATACCTCAAGAAGGACATGGCGGTACTTGAGGGAGTACAAAGAAGAGCAACCAAACTGATAAAGGGAATGGAAAATCTCCCATATACCGACAGATTGAAGCAGTTGGGACTTTTCTCCCTGGAGAAGCGAAGACTTAGAGGAGACATGATAGAAACCTTCAAGATCCTGAAGGGCATAGAAAAAGTAGACAGAGACAGATTTTTCAAATTAAGGGGCACCACAAGTACAAGGGGGCATTGGGGGAAATTGAAAGGGGACAGGTTTAGAACAAACGCTAGGAAGTTCTTTTTCACTCAGAGGGTGGTAGATACATGGAACGCGCTTCCAGAGGCTGTTGTGGACAAGAAAACACTAAATGGTTTCAAAGAAGGTTTGGATAGATTCCTAGAAGAAAAAGGGATTGGGGGGTATAGATAGGTATAGACCATTGCTCAGTCAATGGGCCTGATGGGCCGCCACAGGAGCGGACCGCTGAGCAGGATGGACCTATGGTCTGCCTCAGCGGAGGCAACTTCTTATGTTCTTATGAAAAAGGAGTTTTTCACCACCTTTGAAATTTGCAAGTGGCATTTTAAGGGCTCCTTTTATTAAGCCGCGCTAACGGGGTTAACGCGTGCGACTTTTCATCACGCGCTAACCCCAGCGCTGGCCTAAAAAACTACCGCCTGCCCAAGAGGAGGCGGTAGCGGTTAGCGCGGCCGGCGGTTTAGCGCGCGGTATTACCCACGTTAAACCGCCAGCGCGCCTTTGTAAAAGGAGCCCTAAATTTTTGTCCAAGATCGCTCCTAATATTTTTGTACTAAGTCACGGATGAAATCGAGGTTGCATCCAAAAATTTACCCCCCCCCCCTCTTCTACCAAACCGCGTTAACGGTTTTTAGCACAGAGAGCTCCTATGAGCGTCGGGAGCAGCGCGGGCCATTCAGCGCGGCACCCCGCACTAAAAACCGCTAGCGCGGTTTCGTAGAAGAGGGGGTTAATTTCTGAAGACAAGATTATTGGATCATTACCACTACAAACTATTGATGTCGATTTTTCTGCAGTATTAGGTATATGATCTACATTCTCATTTAGAAGCGAGATTTCTTGAGGGGAACCAGATTCAAAGGTACTGTATACAATAGCTGTATATTATTCACATAAACAAACATGCAAGTCCTATTGACTGTCCCAGGGTCAAGAGCTAGGATGACATTATACATGAGGCATTCGGCTGAAGCTCTGGGTAGGACTTGGAGACTTGAGACCGAGTCTCCTGTACCATAAGCTCTGGCTCGTATCCAAGGACCAGTGCCCTAAAGCAAATGGTTTTAAATTGCGTCTGAGCCCTCTATGAGAAAAAGCTGTAAAAAACATTACGGCGACTCTCCCGAATCACCTCACCTTTACAAGTTAAGAAACCAATTCAGATCAGAAACTTTAACCTAATATAAACAAGCTGCGACGCTCACGAAAATCAATAGCATTAAAAAGTTAAAATCCCGCCCACTACAAAGGGCTGGGGCCGAGACCGAGATGCCTGTGAATCCAGGAGACGGCCCAGGGCTGTGGCAAAGGAATCTGCAATGTCATCGCAAGGGCTTACTGCGGTTGTAAGTAGCCCGTTTGTACGCTGTGCGGGTAATGGCTCATAGGACTACATCATGAAATTATATTTATTAAACCTCGGGTTCCAAGAAAAAAACATCATTAATGTTCTGTCAGCCTCTTTCGACCTTTCTCTCTTCCTTCAGAGGTTTCCTAAACCACAGGAATTAAAACTCCCATGCTCTAATATAAAAATACCCGTAAATAATTAGTACATTTGTGATGTGAAGCTAATTTCTTATCAAATAATTCTCATTTAAAAATCACTTATCAACTATAATGGAACAACTGATTTTATGTGAATATTTCACACACGCAGACATACATGGCTTCATTTTTAAAGGAATACAGTTTAAACACTTCATTTCAGAATCCAGAGGGCGGAAAAGCACAGGTGTCCTTCTCTAACCCCTCCCTGCCATGTAACCTGCAGGGAAAAGGAGGAGTTGGAAGCAGAGAATGACATGGGTTCAAATTTGTCCCCGTCCCCACAGGACCTCAATTTCTCGGTCCCATCCCCGCAAGTTTTGTCCCTGTCTCTGCCCCATTCCTGTAAGCTCTGCCTTAAACGCACAAGCCTCAAACACTTATTGATTTTAAAGTGTTTGAGGCTTGCGCAAATGAGGACAGAGCTTGCAGGAATAAGGATAGAGACAAGCAAAGAACTGTCCAGGAAGGGAAAATGAGATGCCGCTGGGATGGGGGAAAATTTGTCCCCGTATCATTCTCTAGTTGGAGGGAAGGTGGAAGAATCTGGAGTAGAGAACGACACGGGGACAAATTTTCCACATCCGCGTGAGATCTCTCTGTCCCCAGTCCTGTCCCCACGAGCTCTGTCCTCATCTGCACATGCCTCGAATACTTTAAAATCATAAGTAGCAACAGATTGTGATGTCATAATGCCTCATTCCACCAATGCCTAAGCTCCATCCTCATGTGCGGAAGCCTCAAACACTTTAAAGTCATAAGCAGCAAAATTCTAGAGCTCAGATTGTGATGTCATAATGCCTCTTTCCACCAATGCCTAAGCTCTGTCCTCATCTGCACAAGCCTCAAACACTTTAAAATCCTAAGTAGCAACATTCTAGAGCTCAGATTGTGATGTCATAATGCCTCATTCCACCAATGCCTAAGCTCCATCCTCATGTGCGGAAGCCTCAAACACTTTAAAGTCATAAGCAGCAAAATTCTAGAGCTCAGATTGTGATGTCATAATGCCTCTTTCCACCAATGCCTAAGCTCCGTCCTCATCTGCACAAGCCTCAAACACTTTAAAATCCTAAGTAGCAACATTCTAGAGCTCAGATTGTGATGTCATAATGCCTCATTCCACCAATGCCTAAGCTCCATCCTCATGTGCGGAAGCCTCAAACACTTTAAAGTCATAAGCAGCAAAATTCTAGAGCTCAGATTGTGATGTCATAATGCCTCTTTCCACCAATGCCTAAGCTCCGTCCTCATCTGCACAAGCCTCAAACACTTTAAAGTCATAAGCAGCAAAATTCTAGAGCTCAGATTGTGATGTCATAATGCCTCATTCCACCAATGCCTAAGCTCCGTCCTCATCTGCAGAAGCCTCAAACACTTTAAAGTCATAAGCAGCAACATTCTAGAGCTCAGATTGTGATGTCATAATGCCTCTTTCCACCAATGCCTAAGCTCCGTCCTCATCTGCGGAAGCCTCAAACACTTTAAAGTCATAAGCAGCAACATTCTAGAGCTCAGATTGTGATGTCATAATGCCTCATTCCACCAATGCCTAAGCTCCGTCCTCATCTGCACAAGCCTCAAACACTTTAAAATCATAAGTGTTTGAGGCTTGTGCAGTTAAAGCAGAGCTTGCAGGAATGGGGCAGGGGCAAAACTTCTGGGGATGGGACAAGAATATTTTGTCCCCATATTATTCTCTAGCCTGGAGGACAAAAAGTAGAGAATAGATACTGTTCCCTATTCTAGCTCCTGGTCTCCTGCGCTGCCTCTTGATTACTTTTTATACTCCCAGCAATCTAGATTCCCCCCCCCCCCACTCCCATATTTAGATAATTAAACTCAACAACATTGCTCCTAGAGCAGTCCTGTAAAGACATATTTGGACATCATGGGGTAATATTCAGCTGGCAGCACTCAGCGCTTTGCTATGCCCATGCTAGATCCAAAAATTCAATGCCAAGCCATGTCCAGGCACCGGCAGAGAATTTCCAGGACTGCGGAGCCGGCTAATACAGATTCAGCACTTAACCGGCTTTTGGGCACGGCACAAAGATAGGAGCGATGTTTATGTGTTCCTATTTATGTGGTTAACCTGACAATCAGTACAGGAGTTTGCCTGTTTCTTTCGATTATTGCTCTACATTATATGGTTCTCCATCAGTGAGACATTGAACATCCCAACCCCTGAGGAACTAAACTAAACTAAACTAAATCTTGGGTTTATATACCGCATCATCTCCACAATGTGGAGCTCGGCATGGTTTGCAGGGGTTGGGATAGAACGGAACTCCAATGGAATTATAGAAATAAGTATAAAGAGAGGTTAGGGCTTAGAATACCAGAGAGGGGGGAGAGATTACATTTTGGAGAAGAGCCAAGTTTTCAGATGCCTACGGAATAGTTGAAGGGAGCTCAAGTTATGAAGAGGGGAAGTAAGATTATTCCAGAGCTGAGTGATTCTGAAGGGAGGGAAGACCCCTGCTATCACAGCCATTCTTGTAGCAATTATAAAAAAGGCTCATGCAAATTAGGTTGGCATAGAGTAACGAAGACTCACTAAATTTGCATGTGCCCATCACTGGTGATAGCGATGGGCACATACAAGAAAAAACCCCAAAAATACAACAGCGAGAGCGATGTCCAATCTCTCCCACTGCCAACCAACACCCCCCCCCCCCCCAGCAGCGGGAGAGACGCCCACCCTCTCCCTCCGCCACCCAATCCCCGCCTCCGACCCATGTCAGGTCCTTTCTTCTTATCAAAGAGAACCATCTTTTGGATCTCGACATTTTATTGACTCCAATAAAGTTCCTGTGCTTTGTACATCACTTCTGCAGTTCTTGTTTTTGTGTTTTGGTACATTAATTCGCCCCACCTGAAACTGCCTTCACCAGTAATTGGGGAATTACATTAAAAAAAAAATCAAGCTGCTCTCATTTGAGGATAAGCTTCTCCAACACTTTCAACTTTGTTCTACTTCCTCCATGGGGCTTAGGGAACCAGAACTGGCCAAGGCCCACGAGTGGTTCTGATCCATACCCAGAATAGAGTTGGAACTGATTTACACCAGTGGGTCTGCTCTTTTATCATGGGGGAGCCAGAACCAATTTATCCCGACAATTCTGCACTGCTTCTTTGAGGTCCAGAAGAAATTAAGTCCTGGGTAAACTAGACACAAAATTGGGATCAATTAACACAAATTTGAAACTTATCAGCAGTCAGACTACTCAAGGCCAAGGCTGAAGCCTTGTAGATTGAAATTTGTGAATGGCAGTGCCAGACCCGTACCATTTCTGCCCCTTTGTGTCTGCTTCAGGTTCAATATCCACCTCCCCTCCTAGGCCCTGAAAAAAAGAGGGGAGGGATTAGAGAGCAGAGGGGTTGTTTGTTCTCTGCTCTCTCTGCTTCAGGCTTCTTACCCCTTCCTCATCCAGGGCTGGTGTTAGAATGCAGAGTCCCAGGGCAAAATTCTGGAAAGACCACTGGCACACTATATTTTCTTAAGCTTCAGGTAGGCTTGGAGTCCATTATAGTATGGTGGCTCAGGAGGGACCATTGTATCTAGTTACTCCTTCCCTAACTCTGGCCCTACCCCCCTTCTTCCCTGCAAGATGTCTGGCAGGGAATGGAGCAGAACACCCCTGCTGCTTTGTCTCTGTGGGGTTCCAGGCCGTACCCCTAGAAATTAAGCCTTGGTGCTGTCAGTCTGCGGGTCTCCAGAATCAATAATTCACACATGCTTTACAGCTCCGATACGGTGGCATATGCTGGGAGGTATAATTGACTGGCCTACGTGTGTATCTGTTCTCCAAGAATGATTTCTGTAACCATGGTAACCAAATGCTGCTGCGGCCGCAGAACCGCTGCATCCAGCATGAGAAAGCAGAAGTTCAGGCTGCAGCTTCCAGAGGGTGGTGGAGGAACAGGACAGTGAACGCTTTAAGTGCGCACAATGAATTTTTTTTTTTTGTCATGCAGGAACACAGATAGCGATACTAATGTAATGTAATGTAATTTATTTCTTATATACCGCTAAACTCCGTTAGGATTCTAAGCGGTTTACAGAAAATGGACAATAGTGTGCATTAAAATTATAAGTAATATAGGTTTACAGAGAAATATACATTAAAGGATACAATAAAAATAAGATAAATAAATAAAGAATAGGTACTTAGAAATTCCCTTTGACTCCTTTTGACTCAGTTTCCCAGCTGCCCCGCCATATATGGGTTGACTGTCATTATGGCTATTGGACGTTTGTGAGTAACAAGGTGAGAAGCGGGTTAAGGGTCCTCAGGGGTAGAAGAATGTAACCTACTGTGGTGAGGGGAGTATAAAAGCCGGATATATGAAGAATCAAAGAGATAAAGTGATCTTATTTTTTTCCACCTTCTAACATCGAATGAAACTTACATCTTCTGCTACTATCTTATATATAGGAGAAAATTCTCAAAACCCACTGTGCCTTTAACGATGGTCGCTAAACCGGTTCCAGCCGGTTTAGTGTGGAAGTATTCTACCGGCCAATTCTTAAGTTAAAAGGGCTCACCGTGGTCTTTTCCGAGCTTCCTGGCAGACTCTGGTTTTGCTATGCAAATATAGTACAACTAGGTCATTAATATTGAAACGAGCACTCCAGGCGATTCTCTAATATCGCCAGGCGATTCCCTAACTTCACTGTCCTACATTTGCGGGCAAAATTTTCCCACCGGTCCGAGCTGTCCTAGCCTTACTTTCCGGTCAGTGCCTTTGGGAGGAGCCTTAAGTGTCTGGGCCAATCAGAGCCTTAGGCCCCTTCCCAGCACACCCTAGGATGCTTGGGGAAGGGAGGGCCTGCCATTTTGAAGAGGCGAGCCTGCTAGCTGGGGGAAGTAAGCATCCCTCCCGCCAGGGGTATCAGGGGGACATCCTTTAATTCAGGGGTCTTTTTTTATGTGCGAGTGTATTTTGCGACTCGTCATATGCAAATATAGTGACCCTCTGTGAGCCTCATTTTTATGCACGGGTTTTTGAGAATGACTCATCTTTTGTAAAATGTTATATTTACGGTTGCGACAGTGGCCCATCGGATTTTACTGTGAAGTTTTGACAATCTTCCTTAGTGGCTTCCTAAAATTGAATACAAAGATTTGAACTCAAAAAAAGGTTGGAATTTAAAAGTTGTCCTCAAGATAGGGCTATTCACCAGTGGCATAAAAAGAGGGGGCAGGGTGGACCACCCCAGGTGCAGTCTTCACAGGGGGGCGCCCAAAAGATTAGCTTTGAACCAATAATTAAGATCAATTCCGTATCATTTAAAATAAGCCCTACAATTAAAATTTGGGGAGTTGTTTTTGATCAGTGTTTGACTATGAAAACTCAGATAGACGCAGTGGTTCCTTGTGGAAACTCTGTACCATCAGATCTTACTTTGATGCTACCGCCTTTACACTCTTAGTTCAGACACTACTTTTGAGTATTTTGGATTACTGCAATGTTATATTCTTGAATTTATTCAGGTCCTCAAGCATTTTCCCCTGTCTGTCCCGGTGGGCAATGGGGGGATTAAGTGACTTGCCTACAAGGAGTAGCGTGGGTTTGAACCCACCACCTCAGGGTGTTTGAGGCTGCACCACTCTAGAAATCAATATGTAGTAAAAGTGAGCCAATCGAGCCATTGTGACATCACTGATGAGGTTGGCTCTTAAGCATTGGTGGAATGAGGTATTATGATGTCACAATACCAGCCCTGGTTATATCAGAGGCTGAAACATTTCCCATTATTTATTCAATTTTCTATATTGTTCTCCCTGGGGAGCTCAGAACGGTTCACATGACTTTATTCAGGTACTCAAAGCATTTTCCCCTGTCTGTCCCGGTGGGCTCACAATCTGTCTAATGTACCTGGCGCAATGGGGGGATTAAGTGACTTGCCCGGGGTCACAAGGAACAGCGTGGGTTTGAACCCACAACCTCAGGGTGCTGAGGCTGTACATTAACCACTGCGCCACACATCATGGGCATTCTCTATCTTATCAGGCTGCTTCTTATGACAAAGATTTCCATCCATTGTCGATTAGATCCATATCTTATAAGCATCACAACAAACTTCTGAAGACTTTTCTCCAAATTTTTGGCCAACTAAATCTCTTTGCATCACATTATTTCTGTATTTTCCCATAGCATAATCTTTTTTTTTAACCGCATTGAACTAACATAACATAGCATAGTGCTTGTTGGCCGCGTAACCATCGGTTCGACGCGGTTTAGAAAAGGTTACTAAAGAAAATCATAAATAAACGGGATGAGGAAGTCAGTTGATCAAATATTTAGCAAATAGATAAGTTTTCAGCTGAGATCTAAAGACTTTTGTAAGAGTGAGCTGCAAGAAGTAAAACTCAAAACTCCTTATCCTGAAGGGCCGCCTGGGATACCAAAGTGTGATTGAGAAATTTTATGCTTTTACAACCCTGGATTGAAGGAGAATTAAATAAGGAATGGGTTCTTCTGCTGTGTCTATAAGAAGCCAAGGAAAATCCGTTAACCAAGTAATGAGGGGCTGTGGCGTAAAGAAGCTTGTAACAAAAGCAGCCCGACTTGAACAACACGCGAGCCTCCACAGGCAGCCAGTGCGACTCACAGTAAAAAGGCGTGACGTGACCATACTTCTTCAAACCATAAATCATTCTGACTGCTGTGTTCTTGTACTAATCCAAGTCTTGCCAGTTCTTTCTTAGTAACTGTCAAATCTAATCTAATCTAATGCTTAATTTTGGGTGACGGGATAATCGCGCGCCAGACGCCAGCGCTCCGACAATTCAGCGCTGACAATTTGGTGGAAGACAGAAGCGCGCAGGGGGGGAAAAATTTTTTTTAAAGAGCTCCAACGGGGGGTTTGGGGTGGCAACCCCCCCACTTTATTGGTTAGTGATCGCCCTGCCGTTGCGGGGGGGGGGGTGAAACCCCCCACATTATAGAGAAAACGGAACTTTTCCTGAAAAAAATCAGAAAAAGTTCAGTTTTCGCTATAATGGAGGTTTCCAACCCCCCGAACTCCCCTCCAATTGCAGCGCGAACACTAACCAATAAAGTGGGGGGGAGGGGGTTGTCACCCCAAACCCCCCGTCAGAGCTCTTTAAAAATTACATTTTGCCCCGCGCGCTTCTGTCTTGCGCCGAATTGTCGGCGCTGGATTGTCAGCGCGCTGATGTCATGCGCTCCACTGTCTATGAACCTAATTTTGTATACCGAGTCTTCAATCCAAGAAAGTTCGACTCAGTTTACAGTAGTTAGATAAGGTCATGAAAATATGAAACAGTAATTAAATTAAGCAAATAGTAACATAGCAGAAGTAGGAGAGGAATTAATTACCAAAGTGTTTGGTGAACAGAATGGTTTTCAAAGACTTGCGAAAGGATGAAAGAGAACTAAAACTTCGCAAAAAAAAAAAGTGGAAGATCATTCCAACGTTGGGTGAACTTGAAGGACAGAGATTGACCAAAAGCTTTGGTTCTTTTAATGCAATAATATTTTATTACAATGGTCGAGAAGACTTAGGGCTCCTTTTTACAAAGGTGCGCTAGCATTTTTAGCGAACGCACCAGATTAGCCAAAAAATTACCGCAGTAGCAGCTAGCACATATGGCATTTTGCGTGCCTTTGTAAAAGGAGCCCTTAGTAAAAGAGATTGAACCAATAAACTGGAAGCCAGTGCAGTGCCTTTAACAAAGGAGTAACATGATCATATTTACATTTACCAAAGATCAATTTTGCCGCTGTATTTTGAATAAGTTGCAACCTTTACTGGTTGCATTTACTCAAACATATGTAAAGTGGATACGCATAATCTAATTGGGATAGAATTAACTGCTTGAGCCAGCACACCAAAGTGTTGTTGAAAAAAATTAATTCATTCATTCATTCAATTTTCTATACCATTCTCCCAAGGAAGCTTAGAACGGTTTACATGAGCTTATTCAGGTATTCAAGCATTTTCCAGTCTACACATCCAGAGACTAAAAAAAAAGGGATGGGGCATATTTAGAAGATCCTTATATGGAAAGAGGATGGAATAAAAAGTGTAGAGCAGGGGTGCCCAATGGTCAATCACGTTGCCTTTGCGATCATGTTCTTCCTGCCTCCCTGAGATAGGCCAGGTGCGTACAAGCGCTGGACCCACAAGCCTTCAGAGGAAGTTCCAGGCCAGCCAGCCAGCGATTGGCTGGCCCAGAACTTCCTCTCCGACATCAGAATTGACGTTGGGGGGGGGGGGGGCGGCTTCTGGGTCCAGCGCTTGTGTGCACCAGGCCTGGTTCGGGGAACCAGGGAGAAATCGGCATGGTGGCGTGGGGGGGGGGGCAGGGGGAGAGAGAAAGAAAAATAGGCAGGGGGAGAGAGAAAGACAGAAATAAAGGAGGGGAGCAGGGGAAGAGACTGAAAGAAAAGGGGAGGGGGCAGGAAGAAAGAAATATTGGATTTGCAGAAGAAGGAAGTGCAACTAGAGATTCATGAAATCACCAGACAAAAAGGTAGGAAAAATGATTTTATTTTCAATTTAGTGATCAAAATGTGTCCGTTTTGAGAATTTATATCTGCTGTCTATATTTTGCACAATGGCCCCCTTTTACTAAACCGTGATAGCGGTTTTTAGCGTCGGAAGCTGCGAGGGGCATTCAGTGAAGCTTCCTGCGCTAAAAAACGCTATCGCGGTTTAGTAAAAGGGGAGGGGATATATTTGTTTTATTTTTGTATAGTTATTACTAAGGTGACATTGCATATTTTAAAGTCATCTGCCTTGGCCTCTGGAAAAAATACCCCAATAGAAATGATAATTAACATTTTCTCTGCGTACAGTGTGCTTTGTGTTTTTTTTTAAATTTTATTGTTGGTAGATCATTTTGACTTGGTCATTTTAAAAGTAGCTCGCAAGCCATAAAAGTGTGGGCACCCCTGGTGTAGAGTATTTCCACTAGTATAACATAACTGACAGACACAAAAAAAAGGGAGGGAGGAGGGAGAGAGAGAACTAAAGGAGTATTCTGCCACAGAGCACCAGATACAACCCTAACAACGAAGGGGGAAGGGTAACAGCATGGAGTAACAGATGCCACCCTGGTCACCTATCTGCAGACTAAATAGACCATGCTGGTCTTTATCTGCCATCATTTACCATATTACAATGCCATTCTGAATAGTCATCAGTTTATTTACGTTTCAGTATTACAAATCAACTCCTTGTTTAGCTTAAAGTAATATATTGTTGGCTTAGCTTGAATCTGCTTTATAGGGTGGTATTATCTATTGCTACCATTTACTTATTTTGAACCCTGCCTTGTTTTTGCTCTAGCAAACAGCCCACCTGTCAGACCTAAAAGCCACGCTGGGATGTGAAGAGAAGTTGGCGTCCTTTGGCGATCCCCAGCTTCATGCAGAAATCTAGTCGTAACAGATTGTGAGCCCACTGGGACAGACAGGGGAAAATGCTTTGAGGACCTGAATAAAGCCATGTGAACCGTTCTGAGCTCCCCAGGGAGAACAATATAGAAAATTGAATAAATAATGGGAAATGTTTCAGCCTCTGATATAACCAGGGCTGGTATTGTGACATCATAATACCTCATTCCACCAATGCTTAAGAGCCAACCTCATCAGTGATGTCACAATGGCTCGATTGGCTCACTTTTACTACATATTGATTTCTAGAGTGGTGCAGCCTCAAACACCCTGAGGTGGTGGGTTCAAACCCACGCTACTCCTTGTAGGCAAGTCACTCAATCCCCCCATTGCCCCAGGTACATTAGACAGATTGGGAGCCCACCGGGACAGACAGGGAAAAATGCTTGAGGACTTGAATAAATTCATGTAAACTGTTCTAAGGGTTCACAGTCAGAAACGTGCGAGACAAATCCGTGCCGACATTTGAGAGTGGACAATTGAGCGCAAGACTTCAGCGAGCCACTCTAAAAGCTTATTTTAAAGGGCTCCGACGGAGTGTGTGAGGGGAAACCCCCCCCCCACTTTACTTAATAGTATTGGTGCTGCCGTTGGGGGTGGTTTTGGGGGGTTGTAACCCCCCCCCCCAATTATTCAGAAAATTTAGCTTTTCCCCGACAAAATAGGTAAAAAGTTAAATTTTCTGTATAATGTGGGGGGTTACACCCCCCACCCCCTCCAACACGGCAGCACAAACATTATTAAGTAAAGTGGGGTGGGGGTTCCCCCCCCCCCATCGGAGCCCTTTAAAATAAGCTTTTAGAGCGGCGCACTGAAGCCTTGCGCTCAATTGTCCGCTCTCAAATGTCGGTGCGTGTTTGTCTCGCATGCTTTTGTCCCGCCACCGTTCTAAGCTCCCCTGGAAGAACAGTATAGAAAACTGAATAAATAAATACGTGCCAGACAGCAATGCAATTATGGCCCTTGACAGCTGCATGTTCCGCTTTGTTCATCTACTTACTACCAGAGCCAAGTTCCACTTTCCTGATGGGAACAGGCCAACTGCAGAGCCAGCGAGGAGATCTTTGGACCTCTGCGCCAATTATTTCATAAGCTGGTCGCTGGCCTCACATGCCTGTATGAGGAAGTGGCCAGACTAGAAACACTGAGAGGAAAGCCTGCCCAGGGAACAGTTGCTCTCTTACTGTCCAGCTATGGCGTCATCCCTCCTATGCGCTTCCTCCCTCAAGTACCCTGCACGCTTAGTACCGACATTCAGATTGTACCTCTAAAGAACTTACTAAGAGTTCTTTGCACAGTGCAGACCCTGAAGGCACGCCAGACGATCTTCAACCCAATTTAACCAGTCAGAATCAGCTTGCCAACTGGTTCAGTCGTTTGGTCAGGGCTATCTACTCATTTTAGGCAGCACTTAACCGGTTGTCGTCACTGAAAAGTGAAAAACGGCTATGTCGGGGCGTTCCAGGGCAAATCAACCTATAACGGTACAACCTATCTAATAGAATAAAACCCTAAGCGCGCATGTGCACTCCTACCTGCATGATCCGTGAGTCCGTGGCAGCAGGGCTGTGGAGTCGGTAGATAAATGTTCCGACTCCGACTCCTCAGTTTTTTGTACTTCAGACTCCGACTCCAGGTACCCGAAATTTCCTCCGACTCCGACTCCACAGCACTGGTTAATTTTCAGATCGTTAAAATGGAATGTCAAGTTGAGAGAAATGAGCATTTTCGACACCACCTTCTTTTTGCTTTTAATCAAGATTCTAAGGCCGCAGAAGCTGCTCGCAACATATGTGCTGTGTATATAGTGGGTGCTATAGCTGAAAGAATCGCTCGTGATTGGTATGCCAAGTTCAAAAATAGAGTCGGTCGATAATTGTTCGACTCCTCAGTTTTTTGTACTTCTGACTCCGACTCCCGACTCCAGGTACCCGAAATTTCCTCCAACTCCGACTCCACAGCCCTGCGTGGCAGGTAGGAGTGCGCATACGCGCTTAGGGTTCCATTAGCTTGGGAGGAAATACGACAACGGCCCCACACTCGCTGACCCCCAAGGTAATGTTCTGCAGTCTGGCCGGCTCCCTTACACTCCCTGGCCGAAATTATTTTTAAGTTCAAAGCCGTCGCGGCTGCTCCTCTCACAAGCCGCACCTGCGTCAGAGAAGGCTTCCGACGCAGGCGGGGATCGTGAGAGGAGCCGCCGCAGCAGCTTTAAACTTAAACATAACTCCAGCAAGGAACTAAGGGAGCCGTTTTAGCTGCGTATTTGTTGGGGGAGGGAATGATGTTCTTCTTGAAATTGTTGCTAATGAATATAAGATAAATGCCACAGTCTTTGTTTCCTGATGTAAAAACATAAGCCCTATTACAGCAGCAAAACTGTCGACAGTCGACATGGGCCTCGTAGTCTTTATCGGTTGTCAAAATTTGTTCTCTTGGCTTAGAAAACACATCTAGAACATAACATAAGAACATAAGCAGTGCCTCCGCTGGGTCAGACCACAGGTCCATCTTGCCCAGCAGTCCGCTCCCGCGGCGGCCCGAACAGGTCACGGCCTGTCTGAGTCACCAGAAGGGGCCCCCTTGCCACCTTGGTTTCCCATTGAGTCTTATCTTCCCATCGAAGTCCTAACCCTCCAGTCTTGCACATGCACGACCTGGTTGGATTTCTATACTTATTACTTGGTTTGCTTTCTATACCTGTGTTACATCTCAGCACCTCTCTCAGTATCCCACGATCCCCCTATCCCTCAGGAATCCGTCCAATCCCTGTTTGAAACCCTGTACCGTACTCTGCCTGATCACTTCCTCCAGTAGCGCATTCCAAGTGTCCACGACCCTTTGGGTGAAGAAAAACTTCCTTGCATTTGTTCTGAACCTATCTCCCTTCAGTTTCTCCGAATGCCCCCTCGTGCCTGTTGACCCCTTCAGCCTGAAGAATCTGTCCCTATCCACCCTCTCTATGCCCCTCATGATCTTGAAGGTCTCTATCATATCTCCCCTGAGCCTCCTTTTTTCCAGAGAGAAGAGCCCCAGCCTATCCAACCTCTCGGCGTATGGGCAGTGTTCCAGCCCTCTTACCAGTTTCGTTGCTCTCCTTTGGACTCTCTCAAGCACTGCCATGTCCTTCTTGAGGTACGGCGACCAATATTGAACGCAGTATTCCAGATGTGGATGCACCATAGCTCGATACAATGGCATGATGACTTCCTGCGTCCTGGTTGTTATGCCCCTCTTTATGATGCCCAGCATCCTGTTGGCTTTTTTCGAGGCTGCTGCGCACTGTGCACTGTACTTTGGTATCAAACAGTTCATTTTATTCTTGTGATGAGGGTCTCCTTCATACAAGTTTCCCTCAACAAATCAACCCACAAACTGGTGCTCCTTGGGTACCACTTCACCACGCTGGTATGCGCCGGTGTTTTTATACCATCCACTATGAATACAGGCAGTCCCCGGTTTAAGAACGCCTGACTTACGTCAGACTCATACTTACGAACCGGGATCCTGCTTCTCCCTTCATGTGCCAACGCGCCCCTCGTCCTCCCTTCCGTGTCCCAACGTGCCCCTCGCCCTCCTTCTCACTTGCCTCTCTCCCATGGGTGTTACCGCCTGTGGCCGGCTCCCTCCTCCCCCCATACTTCTCAAAGCCACGGCCGCAGTTCCTACACGTGACCCACAGCTGACTCGGAAGCCTTCCCTTCCTGTCCCAACATGCTCCTCTTCCTCCCTCACACAAGCATTATATGCCATAGCATAAAAACTTGAAACCTAGAATAATTTTCTCTTCACACGCTTTTTACTTAAAACTATTATGAGGAAATAAAATGTAAAAACGGTAACAAGGCTTAGGATGTGGACAAATGAAAGATGAAATGTGAATGGCTGATGAGGTTTTAATGCTATGCTACCTTTCATTTACTGCATTTCTTCACTAATATCCTTAACAAGAGTGGCAGACACACACACCT
Organism: Geotrypetes seraphini; assembly: GCF_902459505.1. Lineage (NCBI taxonomy): Eukaryota > Metazoa > Chordata > Amphibia > Gymnophiona > Dermophiidae > Geotrypetes > Geotrypetes seraphini. Next base: position 12,285,796 of record NC_047091.1, read on the forward strand.
ACCACTAGGAGTCAGAGGTGCCATTTAGATGCCAGCAACCTACATGGAAGGAGTGACTGGGAATTGCATCTATCCCCCACCTAGAGGTCTGCATGGGAATGGGGATCGCAGGAATCCCGTGGGAATCCCCCCTAACCCAAGAGACTCCCACGAGGACCCCCCTCTGGCCCACGGGACTCCCACGGAGACCCCCTTCTAGCCAACGGGACTCCCACGGGGATGGAAGGCTTTGGAAGCAGGGTTCATCCATATAATATAATGGACACGTCAGTCTTAGTAAAAGAGGGGGGTTTATAAGTTAATTACCTGAACAGAAAACAAAAAAAAGGTTCCACTAAAGAGATTCCACAAGGAAAACAGCAGCGCAAACACAAAAGAAACTGTGGAATTGATGATCCTGTCAGAAGAAATTGCTGCTTTTTATGGGGACGGGGGGGGATGGAGGTAATTCCTTGCGGGGATGGGTGGGGACGGAGAGGATCCTGGCGGGGACGAAGAGGATCCTGACGGGGACGGAGAGGATGGGTGGGATTTCTGTCCCCGCGCAACTAGACACCAGCATAGCCTTAGTAGGTCCAGGAAGGGGGGAGAAGGATTGGGGCATCTGATCTGTTTTTAAGGACGGTGGGTTGTCTTTGGGGAGAGCTGATAGGGGAGGGTCTTTTATGAGGGGGATTCTGGCAGTGGGCATGGAAATTACATTCATTCTGGCCCCTTTAAGAGGGCCCCTAAGAGCATCAGGCCAGAAGTAACGTAATCCTTGCAAGATGAAAAATAATGCCAGTTTAGAGTTGGCATTATGTTTTTACAAATAACTCCGCTTGTGAAGTTAAAAACGAGCCACATTATCTGATTTGCATAATAGCAAAGTACTTTGCATGCATTTGCATCTCATTTAGCTCACACTACAGTAAAATAATAACATGCATTCAAGTTTAATAACACAGTTGTGACATTTAGCATGTGTTATTTGGCAATAATTATGCATTATGCCTTTAATGCATGTTAAAACCCCAGAAAGACAGAAGGGCAGGAGATTACAATCCACTGATATACTGTAAAGAGGACAGAAACAAGAGGGGTAGATAGTGAGGAATTTCTATAGATGACCCTATATGAAAAGCAGAAGAACCAAGTCTCCCCTTCCCCCAGCTATGAATTTGAGGTAGGAGTTCTCATACCCTATGCCAGAAGTTCTAGGGTTACCATATTTTGAGATGCAAAAACCTGGACACATAGCCCCACCCCCAGCCTGGCCTGGCCCCTCGCCCCACCCACAGAAAGCCTCATCTCTTCTTCCCCGGCCTCCAGGCCCCGTCTGGAGGGCTTTGAGCATGCGCGGATGTGCGAGACATAATGGCGGAATAGAAATCACTAATGTAATGTAATGTAATGTAATGTAAAACATCAACTGCACATGCTCAGAGGCCCTCCAGATTGCAGCCGGAGCTCGTCGGGGCTTTCCAAAACACGGACCATCCGGGCACCATGGAAAGTCCATCCGGGACATGTCCGGTAACCCTAAAGAGTTCTCAACCCAGTCCTCAGGATTTTAGGGTACTCAGTCAGGATTTTAGGGTACTCACAATGAATGAATATGCATTAGATAGATTTGCATACAACGAAGGTAATGCATATTCACTGTGGGTATCCTGAAAACCTATGTAACTAGCTGGCCGTGTCCCACAGACTGGGTTGAGAATTTCTGCCCTAAGCTCCTGGGGAAATGAGTTCCAAAGGACAGAGAAATTAAGTAACAAAAAAGGTGAAACAATATCTCACCTCAAACTTAATCCTAAGAGGTAGGGGTAGAAATCTAGGTTACCCTATAACAGGTCTCGGGACACATCCAGCCAGTCAGGTTCTCAGGATATCCACAATGGATATGCACGAGATAGATCTGTATACAATGAAGGCAGGGCATGCAAATGTATGTCATGCATAGTAATTGCGGAATCCTGATACCCTGGCTGGCTGTGTCCCAAGGACTGAGTTGAGAACTGCTGCCCTAAGATGGATCTATGAAATTGCATGAGAGAGGGGTAGGTAAGAGAGGATGCCATGGAGCAGTGGTTCTCAGACCAGTGAGTTGGGCTTTCAGGAGATCCGTGATGAATATGCATGACATTGAATTGAATACAATGTAGATTGGGGGAATCACATTACCCCTGATCACTACACTCCAGGTCCAGGAAGGGGGAGAAAGATTCAGGGCATCTGTTTTAGGGAGAATGGGTTGTCTTTGGGAGGGGGGGGAGCTCTGAATGGGAAAGTTGTGGGTGTGGAAATTACATTACCTCTGGCCCTTTAAAATGGCCCCCTGGGAGCATCAGGCCAGTGGTAATGTAATTCCCACAGGAACAAAATACCACCAGCCACAATGAGTATGCATGAGATAAGATATAATGCATATATTGGAAGCAGCAGACATGCAAATCTGAAACCATCCTGTGTCATTCTTTAATGTTTGTTTCAACCAGCATTCTTTAATGCAGGGCTTGAGGGTCAGTGGCTATGCCCATTCATACTTTGATCCTTATGCGAGCCAAGTATAGGAAAATGAACCTATTGTGACATCATTGATGAGGTTGGCTCTTAGGCATTGGTGGAATGAGGCATTATGACATCACAATATCAGCTCTGGATATAATGCATATATTGGAAATAGCAGACATGCAAATCTGAAACCATCCCGTGTCATTCTTTAATGACAATTTCAACCAGGAAGATGTAACAAGGGGGGGGGCAAGAGAAACAGGCATTTTTTAAAACAATTGGGGTGGCAAGAAAGTATCAATTTCATGCCCTGGAACAGGGGTTCTCAACTAAGTCCTCAGGACACACCTAGTCAGTCGGGTTTTGAAGATATCCACAATGAATATGCAAGAGAGAACTTTGCGTGCTCTACTTCATTCTATTTAAATCTAGCTCATGCATATTCATTGTGGGGATCCTGAAAATCTGATTGGCTAAGCTGTGTCCTGAGGCTGGAATTGAGAATCCATGTCCTGGAAGCTATGCTAGATGTTTAAAATACCTACGTGGCGCAAATGCAAACAAGTCAAGTCTTTTTCATTTGAAAGGAAGCTCCAGAATGAGAGGGAGTAGGATGAAGTTAAGAGGTGATAGGCTCAGGAGTAAATCTAAGGAAATACTTTTTCACAGAAAGGGTGGTAGACGCGTGGAACAGTCTCCCGGAAGAGGTGGTGGAGACAGAGACTGTGTATGAATTCAAGAGGGCCTGGGATAGGCACGTGGGATCTCTTAGAGAGAGGAAGAGATAATGGTTACTGCGGATGGGCAGACTGGATGGACCATTTGGCCTTTATCTGCCAACATGTTTCTATAACCATAAAGCTCTATGACCTCACAATGTAGGTGTAAAGAGCCTTAGCCAATAGAGAGAGGAGATGCAAATATTAAGAGCCTTAGCCAATAGGGAGAGAAAGAGATAATGTTTACTGTGGATGGACCATTTGGCCTTTATCTGCCATCATATTTCTATGTTTCTATAACTATAAAGCTCTATGACCTCACAATGCAGGTGTAAAGAGCCTTAGCCAATGGAGAGAAGAGATGCAAATATTAAGAGCCTTAGCCAATAGGGAGAGAAAGAAATAATGTTTACTGTGGATGGACCATTTGGCCTTTATCTGCCATCATATTTCTATGTTTCTATAACTATAAAGCTCTATGACCTCACAATGCGGATGTAAAGAGCCTTAGCCAATAGAAAGAGGAGATGCAAATATTAAGAGCCTTAGCCAATAGGGAGAGAAAGAGATAATGTTTACTGTGGATGGACCATTTGGCCTTTATCTGCCATCATGTTTCTATGTTTCTATAACTATAAAGCTCTATGACCTCACAATGCAGGTGTAAAGAGCCTTAGCCAATGGAGAGAAGAGATGCAAATATTAAGAGCCTTAGCCAATAGGGAGAGAAAGAAATAATGTTTACTGTGGATGGACCATTTGGCCTTTATCTGCCATCATATTTCTATGTTTCTATAACTATAAAGCTCTATGACCTCACAATGCAGGTGTAAAGAGCCTTAGCCAATAGAGAGAAGAGATGCAAATATTAAGAGCCTTAGCCAATAGGGAGAGAAAGAGATAATGTTTACTGTGGATGGACCATTTGGCCTTTATCTGCCATCATATTTCTATGTTTCTATAACTATAAAGCTCTATGACCTCACAATGCGGATGTAAAGAGCCTTAGCCAATAGAAAGAGGAGATGCAAATATTAAGAGCCTTAGCCAATAGGGAGAGAAAGAGATAATGTTTACTGTGGATGGACCATTTGGCCTTTATCTGCCATCATGTTTCTATTTTTCTTATCCACCGAAATTGTAACCAGCGCACAGAACACCAAAACCACTAATTTGTCTCTGGTAGATCTGTCAGTATTTCTTTCTAGGAAGGGCACGCCACTGACAGCCTCAAATCAGGCAGATTATATGGCTTTAACTCCAAATGCTTCAAAATAGCTTCACACAGTTTAAAAGAATCACCTTAAACTGCCATGTCTACTGGCAGAAATTTAATTTCACACAGAAGCTATAACTAATGAAATGGGAACGTGACCAGCATAGATTTCCCTTCCGATACTGTAGTTGCAGAAGCAGAGTCTGGCTTGAAATAAAGAGTCTTCACTCCATAATTATTGATTTATGCTGATTCACAGAAAGATTACAAAGAATCTTAAGAGACAATGCCAACTGGATTGCGCAATTGATGCTGGTTACCTCTGAATCCTGTTTGTTTTCCCCCACTCCCTTTGCCCGCGCTGTCGGAGGGGCCCATGCAGAAAAGTTCACAGTAGTATAACACTATGCCATGCAGAAAGCTAACGGCACGCAAATTTTATAAGCAGAAGATTTCCAACCAATGGGAGGGGAGCATGCTGGATAAATGCGCATGCTAGAGCCCGAGAGCTAGTCCTGATGGATGAATTTAACATTGGGTTGCATGGCCCTTGTTGATCACCCACTGATGAGTGGGTGCCAGAAATTTCGAAGGTGGATGAGGGAGGTTGAGGGTAGTAGCCAGGTTAGGGGGAAGATTGAGGCTCAGGGGAGGGGCGAGTTTGAAGGCGGCGGGAGGCAGTACTTAAAAAATGAGCTTCCCACTGTGGAGTTGCATGGGGATTGGAAATAGGGCATAGAGTAGTGGGCTAGAGGGAAGGTATTAAATAATGAGCCACCTCTGAGTCACAGGGCTTTCTTCCTGTTCTTCGGAGGCAGTTTACCCACCCATCCACCCTATAGGGACAAGGGGATATAACCTGTTAGGGGTTTCTGGTTGAATCTGCTGTTGCAGCGGCAGGAATCCAAGCTACAAATATTAGCTCATCAGGTGATGAGTGGTCCTTTGGTAAGAAAGCTCCCCGAGAGGCTTATCTCACCACTCAAAAAGAGGCATGGTGTTCTGTGCCATCCTCAGGCCCCAGTTGACAGGGCAGGGCCAGAGGAACAGGAATTCAAAATGTTAATGGCTTGTTTACTAATTGTAGCTCGGAGATGTTAATTGTTTGTACAAAATCAATAATGTTGTTAGTCATTGCAAAAGAAAGCTACAGTCAGGTTTCATCAGCTTGGAATCTGTCTGTTACACTCTTTATTACTGAAGGATAAAATGCAGGGTGAGGAAAGATAAGACAAAGAGTTCCTTTAACAAAGCCACTGTAGTGATTCTCCCAGGGCAAATGCACCGAAACCCAAAGGAACTGAATGGGTTTTGGTGCGTACGCTGCGGGAAAATCGCGATCGCAGCTTTGTAAAAGGGGCCCAAAGTGACCAACTGGTGTAGACTTGGGGGTAGGAAAGCAGTGGGAGGGGACTTCCGGAAGGGGGTTAGATGCACGAGGGCCAGTCCAGACCCAGGAGTTTTAAAAAAAGTCCGATGTTAACAAAACCTGAAAGTGTCAGCATACATCTGCGCCTTATCTTCTGCCCCTAAATAGGAGTCTCGCAAAAGCTGTCTCAGAGAGCATGAAACTTTTGCAAGGCTCACATTTAGGCACAGAAAAACAGGCCCCGGTGTGTGCTTTCATTCTATTTTGTTCGGACCCATGCAAGTTTGTTACTGTATATACTCGAATATAAACCGAGATTTTGGGGACCCAAAAAAATGGCCCAAAAATGAGGTCTCGGCTTAAATTTCTGGGTCATCACCCACTCAACCACCCCCCTCCTGAACTTCTTGCAGGCCTCCGCCAGGCATGCCGTATGGCCTGGTGGAGTTGGCCAAACAGGAGGGATCCCGGCCGACTGCCAATTTTCTTTTACCTCCCTCCTACCTCTCCTGCGTACTTTTTTGAATCCCTGGTGGTCCAGCGGAGTACTGAGCTTTCTGCACTCCTGCCCCATGCTAAGCCCCACCCTAAATGGCTGCCTAGAGCTCTCGTGGCCCAGCAGTGTACCGGGCATGAGCGACCTTTCCTCGCTCCTGCCCAGTGCTAAGTCGCTCGCTGAAAGGCTGCCCTGAGTTCTCGCAGGACTCATGAGAACTCGCGGCAGCCATTCAGCAAGCGGCTCAGCACCAGGCAGGAGCAAGGAAAGGTCGTTCATGTCCAGTACACCGCTGGGCCACGAGAACTTGAAGTGGCCATTCAGGGAGAAGCTCAGCACGGGGCAGGAGCACAGAAAGTTCGCTCCTGCCTGGTATATCGCTGGATCACCAGGGTGTCAAAAAGGTACGGGGAGTTGGGGGGGGGGGGGGAGGGAGGTAAAAAAAATTGACAGAGTCAGCCGGGACAGGAGACAGGGGGAATCCCTCCTGTTCCAGCCCACCATGTCATCTGGCAGGCCTGGTGGAGGTCTGCAGGACATTGGGAGAGAGGGAGGACAGGGCAAGGTGAGGGGCTGGGTGCAGAGCCTGGCAGGGGAGGGAATGAAGGAGGGGGGCAGGCACAGATCCTGGTAGGGCATATGACTATTACCCCCATCTTATATTTGAGCCAACCTTTTTTCCTCCATTTGGGGGAGGAAAGAGGGTACATCATCTTATATTCGGATCGGCTTATATTCGAGTATATACAGTACTGTACCTCCTATCTGTAAAAACAAGACAAAACTAACCAATAAATTTTAAAAACTAACATGAAGCTCATTCTGCAAACCCTTCTAGACTACCCAGACCTGGCCAAAAAAAAATTTCAGCTCATTACCGTACATTTTTAATAAAGCATGCAGCCAAGTCTTCCACGCTCAAGCCCTCTCTGCTTTCTGCACCCAATAACACGGGCGCCCACGCCACAGTAACCGTGCAGTTAGACTTGTGGTGACTTTCTGCATGGGCCCCAGAGTGAGGTCCTGAACTAGGCCCTCCCAATTGAACTTTCACCACCTCCCCACACCAACTTTGCACGGCTGTGTCCTTCCTCCATCTGACAGGGAAGGCTTAAATGGACCTAGGGAAAGCTCTACAACAGTGGTTCCCAACCCTGTCCTGGAGGACCACCAGACCAATCGGGTTTTCAGGACAGCCCTAATGAATATGCATGAAGCAGATTTGCATGCCTGTCACTTCCATTATATGCAAATCTCTCTCATGAATATTCATTAGGGCTATCCTGAAAACCCGATTGGCCTGGTGGTCCTCCAGGACAGGTTTGGGAACCACTGCTCTACAACACCCCTCCCTTGCCCACTTTCAGCTCCTGGAGGCTGTTCCAGGCAGCCTCTCATATTGCCACATTCCCTGAAAAACACAAAAGTCTGGGGATTAACCCAGCATGCAATGTATTGAGCCCTAAACAACTTTTGCCTCTGAGTACTATTTCTGTCCTCAAATTATGGTTCATTCGCTCAACACTCTACACAGAAAGATACCGAAACATTTTTTTCCCCCGGAAAGGGGGGAGGGGGTGTTTGAGGAGAAGAAAGGCTTTCAATTTTGTTTGAGTTATAGAAGCCTTAAGTTACACTTGCCTTTTGCTTCCACTCAGTCCCCTGTTGTGCATTCCCTATTTGATGCTAATAACAGCTTAGTGGACACAATTAAACCTGTCAAAATCTGCTTTTTGCTCAAGGAAGAGAAAGGGGGCAACCCATAAACACCGCTGAAGGCTCCCCGAAGGTAGCTGCCAGCTTACAGCATTTCTGGAGGTCTCTCTCCTGAAGATGAATGGGCCGAAAGCCAATTGGTGTATCACAAAACTCTAGATTTATGGCAGCCCAATGTGACTCCTATGAAAATGTTAAAGGAGCAGCCTCTGCCATTACATTACATTAGTGATTTCTATTCCGCCTGTGCCTTGCGGTTCTAAGCGGATTACAAAATTAGAAGAAATCTGGAAATTTCCAGGAAGTTTACATATCAAGTACATATCATGATGAGCAAGAAGAGGGCATTTCATCTGTCTACTGAATGGGAGGGAGGGAGAACATTTTAAGCTTATCAGTAGTCTCTAGCACGCATTGAAAGGGACGGCGATTCCCTTTTAGGCACCAGTAGCTCTCGAGACAGACAACCCCCCCCCCCAACCGAAAATAGCAACTCCTTATTTTAGGAACAAGGTGCACGTCGCCTCCCCGCAAAGGAGGCTTTAAACCGCTCAGTTCTCCATCCTCGTCCCTTAAAGGAGAAGAGAAGCAAGAACAGTTTGCTTTCCCATTAAAGGCGTGCCACTTAAGATCCACCTGTACCCCCAAATCCACAATATACCCCTCATCAGCTCCAGCAGAGCCCCTTAACCTCCCCCCTTTTTTTTTTTTTTTTTTTGCAATCTATAGGCATCAGATGGGCCACTGTCACATTTCGGAGCCAGTCACCGAGAGCTACAAAATGACACCCCCCCCCCCCCCCCCCCAGTAGCAAGTCTCAGCTTTTCTCTGCAAAACCTAATAATGATGATGATAGGAATAACATTCGGGAAAACGCTTGCTTACCTGACCCAGGAAAGAAAAAGCCTCCGAATCCTCTAGAACCAGCTCCAAGAGGTGCAGGAAACGCAAAGGCACTTCCAGAAGGAGAACGAAGTGGCTCAGAAGACACGATCCGGCATCCTCGTCCTCGGCAGCAACCTGGAGCGCTCGGTACTGGGAAAAGCTTGGCAGGAGCGTACCATGTCCGGGGGAGGGGGAGAAAGCTTTCTTCACGTTCTCGACCGTTCCAGCTTAACCGCAGTTTGGGATTTTTTTTTTTTTAATCAAAATCTCGCTTGCGGGGCTCTGAAAGCGTCTGGGCGGAAAGGTTTTGCCGCTGGGGGCACGCGAGGCCTCCGCGCCGGTCTTCTCGCACCCCCCCGCAGCCCACGGATGGGCGTGCTCCCGGGCTGCTGAGCTCGCGGGCGGCGCGCGCGTCCTGGAGGGGGCTCCGCCCACTCGCGCCGCTGGAGCCGAGGACGCTGAGCGCTTCTTCCTCGGTTTCTGCCCATCTGTTGCTTCTGGTGATTTCGGGCCCCTGCTAAGCTTTTTGATTGGGAAAATTGCAGAATAATGAAAGGAATTTTCACGAGAAATAGCTAAGAAGGAAAACATTTAAAAATTTAAATTGGAATCAAGTTGGGCAGACTGGATGGACCATTCGGGTCTTTATCTGCCGTCATCTACTATGTTACAAAGGCGCGGTAGCGGTTTAACGCGCGTAATAGCGCACTCTAAACTGCTGGACGCGCTAGCCACTAATCTAATCTAATCTAATCCTTAGGTTTGTATACCGCATCATCTCCACGCTCGTAGAGCTCGACGCGGTTTACAGTAGGAGAAATAGGAAGGGACTACAACAGAGGGTTAGAGGTAGAAGTGTGAAGAAAATTTAAAGGACTTGGGATGCCAAGATAGAAGAGTTTCCTTGATTCCTAAGTTGGAGGGAGACTTACATTTTTTGAGAAAAGCCAGGTTTTCAGATGTTTGCGGTGATGAAAAGTCGCGCGGGTTAAACCCGCTAACGCGCCTTCGTAAAAGGAGCCCTATGAGTGCAGCAAATCTGAAGCTGCTGTTTTGGGAGATGAATAATATATATATTTTAAACAACAAAAGGAAAATCCAACGAAGACTGCAGTGCAGGAGCAACAAGGGAAAAACAAGAAAAAAAAACCCCGGTATTCGTTTTACTCAGGAACTGTCGGTTCGTGATCACTGTACACATAGGCTTTTGTTCATTATCAATTTAAATTGCGGTTTGTCTTAAAACCTTATCAACCATGGACCCCCTGAAGAAGGCGTGTTTACCGAAACATGGACCGTGTCAGGTCCCTTATTAGTGACCGCATTTAATATTTGATATAATAAACACAGCCTGCATTTTGTACATATTGTCTGCAGTTTTTCGCTTAATATTCATTTTTTAAAATCTGAAACTCCCTTTTGGATTAAAAAAAAAAAAAATCCCAAAGACTTGGAATCTGAAGTATGCATCAGATCAAACTGAAATAATCTGACATTTATTTTGATGGGGTTGTGGGAGGGGGTTTGGAATACCCTGAGATAATTTGTCCTCTTCTGTTTACACTACTTTTCAGCATGAAAGTTGAACACAAAACTGACACCAAATAGTTTCAAAAATCCTCCGGCAGAGTAAAAGAAAAAGGGAAGAGGTCATCAGAATGAGCCAAACATCAACTGACGTCGGCTTCTATGTTCTGGGAATCTCATCTTTTTGTGCATTCTGTTCTGACCTAAGGAAGAAGGTGTTAGCTTCTGAAAGCTAGCCAAGAAATACATTAAGTTTAGTCCCCAAAGATGTCTCTGATATATATATACAGTAGAACCTTAGCTGCAGGAAATCAATCTGCAGTTACCTGGAAATAAACTCTCTCTTGTTAGTGGATCAAAAGAGAAATTGCAAAAATTTAAGAGCAATAAATGGTTAGCTACTTAAAGCATAAAGCACATAATTTTCATACGTCCTCAGACACCAGTGGCTCCAGACATTTTAGAGTTTTTAGGGAAAAAGTTCAGTTTACAGTAAAATGTGGAGGGTTACAACCCCCATAACACCAGCGCGATGTCTATTAAGTAAACTGGGGGGGGTTCCCCAACAAAACCCCCCGTCGGAGCCCCTAAAAACTATAATTTTGTGCGGCACGAGCCTCCGCACTGCGCTCAATTGTCGGCGCGCGCTTTTGTCTTTCGCGCCGTTGTCTATGAACCATCTAATATATGTCAATTGTATTTTCCCTTTTTCACATCGCTTAGAAATTTTGATAAGCGATTAATCAAAATTAAATAAAACTTGAAATTCCCTCTCGTCTCCATCATAAAGTGATAAAATGGACCAATGGTGATTATATAATAGACGTAACCATTGAACTCCTCATAGAATACGGGAGAATATCTACCAATCTGTCGTCATAAGAACATAAGAATAGCCTTACTGGGTCCATCAAGCCCAGTAGCCTGTTCTCATGGTGGCCAATCCAGGTCACTAGTACCCGGCCAAAACTCAAGGAGTAGCAATAATTCCATGCTACCGATCCAGAGCAAGCAGTGGCTTTCTCAAGAACCGACTATGTTATAATTTAGCAGCAAATCCCTATTGGCATACCTAGCTCATATGTAAGCTTTCTTGATCTCTTCTAAGGGATATCCCCATTCCAAAAATGTGTCTGATAACTGATGAATATAAAACTTAAAGTCTTCAACGTATTTGCCATATATGTAAAAACTGGCTTATAGGCAAGCTCGCTTTGAGATGGTACGGATGAAAACTTGGGAAATGCAAATAGGAATTCCTTGCTACTGGTTTTTGATAAAGAGTGGACATCAGTTTCTTGCCTTTACTTACTAGATGTATACCCCCCAAAAAATCTACAAAGGTCTCATTGATGTGATCATAAAACTCAAGTGTCTATCCATTTATCAATCCCAAAAATTGACATATCTTCTCCCTTGTGTCTGTCCATATGAACAAGATTGCTTTGGATAGGTACTTGGAAGACAAAGGGATTGAGGGGTACAGATAAGAGTAGAGGTAGATTATAGGGATGGGATTAGAGGTAAGTTACAAAATTAATCAGGGACCACTGTTCAGGCACTAGGCCTGATGGGCCGCCGCGGGAGCAGACCGCTGAGCAAGATGGACCTCTGGTCTGACTCAGCGGGGGCAACTTTTTATATTCTTATGCTTCTAAAATATACAGGGTGCCCACAAAAATTCTCCTTGATTTTAAATGGTTACAAAATCAAAATTTATTGGAATATGTTTATAAATAAGATGACAGCAAATACAAGTCCCAAAAAGCACGGTTAGCAAGATCTGTCGCAATCGCTTGCATTTTCACCCTTATAAGCTGCAATTGGGGCAGAAGTTACAACCTTCAGACAATGCAACATGACAAAATGACCAGGTGTTCCTCAAGCGCCCCCCCCCCTCCTCCCCCTCCCCCCGATCACCAGACATTACTGTTTGTGACTTTTTACTTTGGGGGTACGTGAAAGACAGAGTGTATGTCCCTCCACTACCTGCATCTATGGATGATCTGCAGGAACGCATCACTGACGCTATAAACGCGATCACGCCGGATATGCTTCGGAGAGTCTGGTCCGAGCTCGATTATCGCATCGATGTTTGCTGAGTAAGAGGTGGGGCTCACACTGAATGTATATAATCAACACCATATGAAACTTTATGAGTTGATGAAGCCTCAGAAGTGAATGAATATTCCAATAAATTTTGGTTTTGTAACCATTTAAAATCAAGGAGTGTTTTTGTGGGCACCCTGTATGTACAATGGTACCTTGGTTTGCGAGCATAATTCATTCCAGAAGCATGCTTGTAATCCAAAGCGCTCGTATATCAAAGCAAAGTTCCCCATAGGAAGTGATTGAAACTCGGACGATTCGTTCCACATCCTCAAAACTGGCTGGTGTGAGGGAGAAGTTGTGTGCGTAAGATGTGCATATAGGCTGTGCACTGGTTGTGCGACTGAAAAAAGAGGGGTTCAAGGCACAAGCACCGTGCCCAGTCCTGTGACTTAACCCCTGTCATCCTCGTCGAAAGAGTTCATGCAGGGGAAGTAGATGGCCAGAGCCTCAAAGGATGCTGAGAGGCTGATCCGCCTCTGGGACTGCTCCATGAAGAGGCTGCTGGGGACGCTCCCGGGCTCCACTGTCAGCTTGGCCAGTTTTGCCGTCACATTTGCTGATGATGTCATCAGGGACGTGGCAGAGTAAATCAGGGCAGTAAAAGGCCCCGAAGCAGCGTGTGTACAGTGCTGCACAAGCTGCTGGAATCGGCAGGTTTGTCGGACCGCGGGAAGGGAAGGGTGGGGGTGGCAAGGGACTAAGTGAGCAGGTAAGACCGAGGGAAGGGAAAGGGGGGGGGGTAAGGAAACGCTGCTGCTGCACAGGGAAGTGGTGTGAATGCTGCTGCTGTGGCTGCTGCACAGGGAAGGGGGGGATCTAAATGCTGCTGTACAGGGAAGTAGTGGAGGGGGAGGGAATGCTGCTGCACAGGGACATGGAGGGAGAGGGAATGCTGCTGTGGCTGCTGCACAGAGAAGTGGGGGGGGGGAGGGGGAGAGACAGATAGATAGAAAGAAAGCCAGACAGCGAGAGGAAGAGAGACAGAAAGAAAAGAAGAAAGGCACAGGGCAGAGAGAGACACAGAAAGACAGACAGACAAAGGGGGCCAGGGAGAGAGACAGACAGAAAGAAAGACAGCGGGAGGGTGAGAGACACAGAAAGAAAGACAGACAGACATATATTCTAGCACCCGTTAATGTAACGGGCTAAAATACTAGTATATATATATATATATATCTATCTGTCTATCTCAAAATGAAAGTGTAGAGCTTTGCAGTTAGTTTTGAATGCTGCAGCCGGGTTGATCACAGGTGCTGTACACGATCAGATCATGTAACCCTGGTTTTGAAGAATTTGCATTGGCTGCCAGTATTGCAAAGGATACAGTTTAAAGGTATTATCTATTATTCATCGGGCTTTGTATCATCCTGCTCCATTATATTCTCAGCAATTGTTGGAAATACATCAACCAGGGAAGAGGTTAAGGCCAGAGAACGAGATGTTGTTGTCATTGAGTAGATGGATGAAGATCCATTATGTTAGTGTAGGAGCATCGATGCTCTCAAATCGCAGAGGTGAAGACTTGGAACGCTCTTCCCTGGTCAGCTGCGTTCATGTGCTGAGTGGGTAAAATTTAAGAAGATGTTGAAAAACTCTGCCTTTTGTAACTGCATTTATGTGAATTGCTCACATGGGAAACCATTGGAAACCATATAGATAATTTAGGCCCTCTTTCAATGGCATAGTAAGAGTGAGCGGCACTCGCCCACCCCCCACGCACCCCCTTCCCCGCAGCATAGTGTCGGCTCGCCTTTGACACCACTTCCAAGGTGCGGGTCCCGGACGTGACGTCAGAGAGAGAGTGGCAAAAAGATAAGGGGGAAAGCAAGGAGCCCGCATGGCAAGGAGAGGAGCGGGGAGTGGGCGAATGAGGGGGGTGGAGAAGAGGACGGGTACCGCCGAGCCCTTAGGAAGACCGCGCCCAGGGCAGACCGCACCCCCTAACCACACCACTGTCCCCTTTTATCAAGCTGCGGAGCTAAAAGCTCCAACGCTCGTGGGAATTCTACGAGCGTTGGGGCTTTTACCATCGTGGCCGGCAATTAAAAAAACAAACAAACTAGGCCCTCAACTATCAAACTGCGCTAGCAGTTTTTAGCGCAGAGAGCCGCGCTGAATGGCCCGCGCTGCTCCTGACGCTCATAGAACTAACACCAGCTCAATGCTGGCGTTAAGGTCTAGTGCGCGTGGCAATTCAGCACGTGCTGAAACCGCTATCGCAGGTTAGTAAAAGGAAGGGAGTTCCACAGGTGAGGAGCCACAACATTATAAAGTGTTTTTATGAGATGATGCCAAAAGAAGCTTCTAGAAAATCCAATTTATTAGGCTGTGACTGTCTTTTAGGTTGAGATCTAGAACATAAGCCTACGAGGGGGTGCTGTAAAGTTCTCGTCCCAACCAACCAGCTTTCTAAATTCTGAGCGTCATTTTGCCACTGTAGCTGAAAAGAGGGTTATCTGATTTCGTTAAGTGCCAATTTGCGGAAACAAAATTCTATGTTCCGCCATTGTTTCAGATCATTGATTGAACCATATCCACCTCAATCTCTTCTTGGTTGGGCTGATAACTTTTCCTCAGTACCCCCTGGTAGTGTAGAGTTTCAGTCTTTGGTAACCAGAGCTGAGACTGTGATGTCATAATGCCTCATTCCACCAATAAGAGCCAACCTCATCAGTGATGTCACAATGGCTTGATTGTCCTGTACTTGGCTCACTTTTATTACATATAGCAGTGATTTTTTTTTTTCTTTAATTAACAGGGGAAAGTTATTAACAATGGCTACTGTTAAAACATCTTATTGAATTGTTAACACTAGTTATTAATAACTAGGTCTTACTACATAATATGGGACCAGTTAATGGTAAAATGACCAGTCTTAATGATGGCCCATACTGATAACTTTCTCCACCTACAAAGAGGTGCTGAAAAGTTCTCAGCCCACCCAAACCAACTTCCTAAATTCTGAGCATTATTTTGGCACCGTAGCTGAAAAGAATGTTATTTTATTTTGCAAAGTGCAAATTTGCAGAGTTCCAATAGTGAGGGACAGGCAAACTCTTGCAATACGCCTGGCTGCTCCGGGAAGCATGCTTGTCTCTAGCTATTGAAAACACAATATTGAAACACCACCCCCTAGTGGTGGCAGTGCATTTGGAGGACTCCTGCTCAGCTTAAAGCAGCGTATCACAAACTGTGTGCCTCCTGAGACTCCAGATGTGCCGTGCGATGCTGGGGAGGAGGAGAGGCGCAGTGAGAGGCACATCCTGTAGGCAATCAGCCGGCACCAGCGCCTCTCCTCTCCGTGCGTCTTTCCTGTCAGCATCCCCCTCCCCCCCCTTACTGATGGCTCAGGGCCCATCTGGAGGGCCTTTGCGCATATGCAGACATTGATGTGATGATGTCACACATGCGCGTGACATCACACCAACATCCACGCACTTTTGGATGCCTCGAGCCGCGGCCACTACATCTAGTGCGCTGTGGCCCAACAAAGTTTGCGAGAAACTGACTTAGAGGGAGCAGTGCAGGCTGCAACCTTTATGAACTTGTTATGCAGTTTCCCACTGTAGATGGGGGCGGAAGGTGGAAACACCAATAGCACTTGCTCCACCCTGGCAGCCTATTGTAAGAAAATCACCACTACTCCTCATTTAAATTTTCCTACAAACAGTGAGACTACAAGTCCATGCATGCAATAATGTCTCTTAAACTTATTATTGTTTGACAATGTATTCTATTCCAATTTCTGTAAACCGTCTCGAATCCCTTTGGGAATGATCCGCTATATAAGACTTAGATTAGATTAGAAACAGCGTTGTCTCTATCTCGCTATTTATCTATCTCTTGCTTTTTCTTAATCTTTCCCTCTATCTCCCTTTCTCTTATTCACTCTCTTTGCTTTTCTGCTTCTCATCTATCTGCTATTAGCAGTTACACATACCTTGCATTCTTTTATTAATTTGGTTATATATTATTGATTGCAGACATGGTTTTATTCTATACCAATGGTTCTTATTCAGATTTTGTGTGTCTCAACTGCTTTCTGTATATTTTTTGAAATTTTCAATAAAAATCATTGAACTTAAAAAAAAAAAAAGAAACAGCGTTGTCAGCTTTGGAGACCCCTTGGCAAAGCCCCAGCAAGCAACGTGATAGCTGTGCTGAAATTTTTCAGACTGCAGGGCTCAAAATGTATTAGCCGCTATGAAACCTCCCCCCCCCCCCCCCCCGAGTTCTGCTCAATTGCAGCTTTTGTTCCCATCTTTTCTGCAGACACTCAAACTGTCCTCTCCTCTTGCTCTTTCACTGACTCTGTTCTTTGCTTTGCCAGCTTGAGTAGAGTTAGCCCCTCCTAAAGACAGCTAAATATAGCCTTGGAATCAGCAGCAGTGAAAGAGAATCCTGGGTGGAAAAAAAAAAAAAAAGCCATATTGAAAAATTGAATTGTTCTCAGACAAGGTGCTGAAACACCGCGTCACCAAATGCAGGAATGGCAATGAAACTCTCCAGAGATGGGGGCTAGATTCACTAAAAACTCACCTAAGCAATCCGGACCGTGAGCGATCCGCGGCCGAGTCTTCCTGGGCGACCGATTCACAACATGTCCTCGTGCAAATTGCAGCAATCGGAGGCACGCCCCCACAGCGACCCCAGACTGATCCTGCAGAGCGAGCCTGACGCATGCGCAGACCATCTTCTTTGCCTGTAGATGGTCTGCGCAGGCGCTTGCTCTCCGTGACATGAACGTTTTGCGAAAAAAATTCTCCATCTGGGACAGTGCTTCTCTCGTACTTTCGGGTGCATAGGTAGAAGTTACTTCTGTCAAAACGTCACTGGCTTCCGGTGATTTCTAGGTTTCACTTTAAATGTACCTGCCTAATTTTCAAGATCCTACATGGCATTCTTCCTCCCCTAATCCCACTATCCTGGAATTCTTCGAGACCTGACACTACCAGATCCGCCCACAAACTCAAACTATCTTTCCCCTTGTTAAAAGGCATCATGTATGCAGGTAAATTAGGGAAATCCCTTGTCTTCAAATTCACTGAGCTTTGGAATAACCTCCCTGTCCCACTGCGGAACCTAGGCTCATCCCAATTATTCCGAAAGCATCTGAAAACCTGGCTTTTCTCCAAAACGTAAAGCTATCTATTTAAAATGTAAAGCTAGCTATCCTCTTCATAACCTCCAATTTCTTATTATGTCCTTCCCTCATTTATTGAATGACCTGTAAACCGTGCCGAGCTCTATCTTTATGGAGATGATGCGCTATACAAACTTAAGGTTTAGTTTAGTTTCTCTTCCTCTCTTTTTTTTCTCTCTCTATTCTCTCTTTTTATTCTTTCTCTCTTCCTCTCTTTTTTTCTCTCTCTCTTCCTCTTTTTTTCTCTCTCTATTCTTCTCTTTCTCTCTTTTTCTCTCTCTTCCTCTCTCACTTTTTTTTCTCTCTCTCTTTTTTCTCTCTCTATTCTTCTCTCTCTGTTTTTCTCTGTCTTCCTCTCTCACTTTTTTTTCTCTCTCTCTTCCTCTCTCTACTTTTTTTTCTCTCTTTCTCTTTCTCATTAAAAGGCATCATGTATGCAGGTAAATTAGGGAAATCCCTTTTCTTCAAATTCACTGAGCTTTGGAATAACCTCCCTGTCCCGCTGCTGAACCTAGGCTCATCCCAATTATTCCGAAAGCATCTGAAAACCTGGCTTTTCTCCAAAACGTAAAGCTATCTATTGAAAATGTAAAATGCGCTATACAAACTTAGTTTCTCTTCCTCTCTTTTTCTCTCTCTATTCTTCTCTCTCTCTCTTCCTCTCTTTTTTCTTTCTCTCTTCCTCTTTTTTTCTCTCTCTCTTTCTCTCTCTTCTTTTTTTCTCTCTTTCTCTTTCTCATTCTCATTAAAAGGCATCATGTATGCAGGTAAATTAGGGAAATCCCTTGTCTTCAAATTCACTGAGCTTTGGAATAACCTCCCTGTCCCGCTGCTAAACCTAGGCTCATCCCAATTATTCCGAAAGCATCTGAAAACCTGGCTTTTCTCCAAAACGTAAAGCTATCTTTTTAAAATGTAAAGCTATCTATCCTCTTCATAACCTCTAATTTCTTATTATGTCCTTCCTTCATTTATTGAATTACCTGTAAACCGTGCCGAGCTCTATCTTTATGGAGATGATGCGCTATACAAACTTAAGGTTTAGTTACGTTTTACCCTTCCAAGTAAATAAGCTGCTGTTCCTGGACTGTTGCTTTGACTTTTACTCACGAGCCCGTGATTTTAACCCGCGTGTTTAAAGCGGGGCTGCACTATGGCGTGTTCTGTTCTGTTCCAGATTGAGAAAGTTTGTTGGTTGCAAATTTGAATTTCAGCAGGAAAACCCAAATTTGAATTATTGGCAGGAAAGCCCTCTGTCGCTTACCAACGTGAGCTGAACATCAGCCTATCGGCATTCAAATGGCAACTCCATCTCCATTCTACGCGTATTTGCCAAATAAAAGTTAGCACCTTTTTAATAGAATTGCCCTCCATATGCACACCTAACTGCATATAGGGCGGGTGATTATGTTAAATTCCTTTTCTGTGAGTAATGC
This sequence comes from Geotrypetes seraphini, assembly GCF_902459505.1. NCBI lineage: Eukaryota > Metazoa > Chordata > Amphibia > Gymnophiona > Dermophiidae > Geotrypetes > Geotrypetes seraphini. The sequence goes on from NC_047091.1 coordinate 12,304,911, forward strand.
ACTGTGAACGACTTTTAAATTTGCCTTCTAAATTATGAGGTAGGAATGCTTGGATGGTCATTTTTAACATCTCTCCTAAATCTACTGACTGATTTTCCAGATGCAAATAGCTTGGAAAAAGAAAGATGATTGATGAACAGGTCCTGAGTGAGCCCTACACTTTCCCCCTTGTGGAACATTGATTCCTAGAACTTCCTCTTTACCTTTCTAGCACATACAAAAACAATTCCCCACACAGCTGGACTGTAACTGGACTGCCATAAATTAAGGGATACAACACAGCCTTCATTATCCTGCAGCTGTATGCCCATGACAATGCTGGATGTTCACAAACTAATCTTTGTGACTATAGTTTTCTGGTTCTCCTAAAACTGTGCAACTATCTTGATCTCTGCCTGCATTGGTATTTTCCCCTGTCCTGAGGCCTTCTTGCTTGTTCAGCGCTTCTAATTACAAAGCTGTTCCTCACAATGCCACATGTGATCAGAAATATCATCTTTGACATGTGACATTGCTTTAACCTTTTGGCGCCATCTAGTGTTTACTAAATAGACTTGCAAGGTTTGGGGTACAGAGCACAGTTTTAAAGGTATTTTTTAACTGGGTAAAATGGCTTGGCTGAAAATTGTTCTCATGAACTGGGCTAAAAACACTCCATCTTTCACATAAATCTATTTTTAGCTGTAGAAAAGTTGTTGGAAGTGCAACCTGCCTGCGTTTGGTTTTCACCAATTGCTGGCTCCTCTTTGGTATTTTATTCAACTAAATCCCTTTTGGGTTTTGGAATATACCTGCATTTGATTTTTGACATAGAAGCTTAACACTGGATGGGGTAAAGAGGGGAGCAGTTTCACGCATTTGATATACTGCCTTGCTATTCTATAGACAAAGCAGTTTACATTTATTATATGCAATTCCATTATGGGCTCACAATTTTAAGTTTTATGTATCTGGGGCAGTAAGGCTAAGTTTACCATATTTTTCTTCAGGAAACCCTGGACATATGACCCTGCCCTATTCCGCCTCCAGCCCCATCATGTTTGGGAAGATTGAAGGAACCAGGCGAAGAGGGTGACCTGCAATAAGATGGCTGGACACGTTGAAAACAACCACGGGGGCTGGAGGACCTTTCCGGACTAGCACAAAACCGATTTCTTTTTAGCTCCGCAATGCATTAAGTCGCAAGGACTCGAGCACGAGTCAATGGCACCTGACGACAACAACATGAAAGACAGGTAATATTACTATTTACAGAATAAAATTTTGGCATGTATACACAAATGGGGCAAAAATTCACCCACATCCAAAAGGAAAAATTAAAGAGAGAAACTATTGGAGGGAAAAAAGGGCCTCAGAAGCCACGGGGTAGAATTTTGCACCAGGGCTAGGAGAGAGTGCTAAATATGTTTATCGGCTCCCCCGCCATGCTTTGATCTTCGACCAAAAAACACCTTTTAAGCATGATATATTTCAGAGTTCAAATACTCTAGTGCAGGGGTCCCTCCTTGAGGGCCAAATCCAGTCGGGTTTTCAGGATTTCCCCAATGAATATGCATGAGATCTATGTGCATGCACTGCTTTCAGTTCATATTCATTGGGGAAATCCTGAAAACCCAACTGGATTCCGGCCCTTGAGGACTGGAGTTGCCCACCCTTGAGCTAGACACACACAAAGGGACAGTCAAAAGAGATCATGCTAGAACTGAAGAGACCTTCTAGGTCAGGGGTGTCAAAGTCCCTCCTTGAGGGCCAAATCCAGTCGGGTTTTCAGGATTTCCCCAATGAATATGCATGAGATCTATGTGCATGCACTTCTTTCAGTTCATATTCATTGGGGAAATCCTGAAAACCCAACTGGATTCCGGCCCTTGAGGACTGGAGTTGCCCACCCTTGAGCTAGACACACACAAAGGGACAGTCAAAAGAGATCATGCTAGAACTGAAGAGACCTTCTAGGTCAGGGGTGTCAAAGTCCCTCCTTGAGGGCCAAATCCAGTCGGGTTTTCAGGATTTCCCAATGAATATGCATGAGATCTATGTGCATGCACTTCTTTCAGTTCATATTCACTGGGGAAATCCTGAAAACCCGACTGGATTCGGCCCTCAAGAAGGGACTTTGGGGACCCCTGCTCTAATGGATATCTGAGCAAACTGAATGTATTGTTAAAGTGGAAAACAAAAGTAACTTATCTTCAATTGTTTCACTACATTAATTCGCTCTCGTGTCGCCACATCTGTCCAGGAATTGTAACGCTGGAAAACGCTGCTATAATCCGACGACGATTGCCATTTCACGATGTCACACAACATTTAATCAGGGCTTTGTTCTGCCATGGTCTCCAGTAGTGATGCCCGATTCAGGAAAAATATTTTGATTCGATTCAGCCTATTGAATCAATTTTTTGATTCAACTCGATTCGATTTTCCTGCCCAGTTGGGTGGGTTTTTTTCCCCCAAACATCCTGAGTGGGTTTATTTTATAACCTCTTCACCCACCCCACCCCTTTTGCCCTCTCCTACCCACACTGGCGCTGTGGTGTAAACAAAATAAACAAACAAAAAAGACTTTTCCTTTCTCTGTTAAATCCTAGCTCACATTTGCGGTCTAACAACAGCTCTGGAAGGATACACATATTAAATCTGACATATTGTAATCGCAAAACAGAAAATACCAGTGCTGTAGCGATCCTAGCAGGCTGCCATTGGCCTCCACAACACATTCCTTCTGCCGTGGTCCTGCCCCTCCTGTGACATCAGGGGCGGGATCGCGGCAAAGGGAACGTGCTGCGGCAGCCAACGGCAGCCTGCTAGGATCGCTACAGCACTGGTATTTTCTGTAGGCTGCCGTAATTAACTTTGAAGGTGAGACCGGGAGGCCAGGGGGAGGGGAAGCCAGAGAATGCTAGAAAGAAGGAGGGAACATGCAGGCCGTCAGGGGGGCCCCCTAAATCCACGGAACCGAGGGTACCCAGTTCTGGCGCCTATGCAGCACTTCCTGATTGACCCTCCCCCTCGCCCCCTAAAGCAGGAGTGACAGTGGCAGTGGACGGCCAGCAAGAGGCAGCGCTGCAGCTCCTGCTTTAGGAGACCTGAAGGTACGGGGAGGAGGGTTGGTCACTGAATCGGCGAGCCTAATTTTGTTTTTTTGAAAATGAATCAATTCACCAAAGTGAATCGATTCGAAGCGGTGAATCAGGCAGTACTAGTCACCAGTCCTTTTTCTCTAGTTTTGGTCCCCTGTGGCTTGGCGACAAGTTGTTTCTTCACCGGGCTCCTGGACTCTCTCTCATAGCCCTGGCGCAAAATTGTACCCCGCGGCTTCTGAGGCCTTTTGCCTCTTCAATATTTTCTTTAATTTTTTTTTCCTTTTGGATGTGGGTGAATTTTTGATATAGCATCTATTTAACTGAAGCTTGTTTTGAATTCTTTGGTTAACATGTGCTCCGGTTCCTCTACTTTTTGGAGTTGTGATTTGTGATACATAATTGGGGAATTCATATTACCTCCCACCTTCTACAGTTACCCCCAGATGGGGGGAAGGGGGGGTGGCGCAGTGGTTAGAGCAACAGCCTCAGCACCTTGAGGTTGTGGGTACAAATCCCTCGCTGCTCCTTGTGATCGTGGGCAAGTCACTTAGGGCTCCTTTTACTAAGGTGCGCTAAACGATAACGCCTCCAAAGAGCTTGCATTAGTATTTTTCATTTAGCGTGTGCTAAAAACGCTAGCGTACCTTAGTAAAAGGAGCCCTTAATCCCTCCCCCATTGCCCCCAGATACAGTAGATTGTTTGAGCCTGCCGGGACAGTTAGAGAATACGATAAAGTACCTGAATGTAAAACCACTTAGGATATAAGTGGTATAAAAATAAAAAAATAAAAATTTAAAAAACATTAATGGATAGCGGACCTTATCAGCTGCCACTGTATGGATAAATGCTTTGAATAACCAGCCCTTTGATTTCATGGTGTGCATTCCAAAGGCATGTATATTTTTTATAATTAAATTTAAAATCTATAATAACAAACACATCATATTGACATAGAAACTAAACTAAAACTTAATTTTATAGACCGGGTCTTCAACCAACAAGGTGCTCGACTCGGTTTACAATAATGTAAGTATAGTACATAAATAAAGAATTGTAAGCTCTTCTGAGCAGGGACCGTCTATTGTATGTTAAAATGTACAGCGCTGCGTACGCCTTTCAACGCTATAGAAATAATAAATAGTAGCAGTAAGAAGAATGTAATCTAGAATGGCTTAGATTCCAAAGTCTTTAGTAAACAAAGAAAGTTTTCAGAGCTTTCCGAAATAAAACGAAGGGGACAGCGTCACATGGCATTCAGCAGTCACTGTCTATTCCCAACAGCCATGCACGACAATAGGGTGGACAGACAGACAATTCCTGACATCATTCATCTCATTTCTGGGTGGGGGAGCGGACTGAATTACTCCCCCCCCCCCCCCCACACACACACACACTTTGTATCCAGGATGTTTCTAGCAAGGCCCAAAATATTGAGTTTTTCCTTCTTCCAGAGAGAAATGTAATTGAAACCATCCCACTTATTCTGGGGAAAAAGAAAATCCTGTTTGCTTTCCTTCCCTCGGGTCCTCAGCAGATGTTTTCACTTTTGAGGGATCTGACATAAAAATTTGTAACGCTGCGCAACTGGAGGTGGATGGGATTTGGTCCATTTAGAAAGGATACACTTATTTCCTGAGAGCAGAATTGCATCAATCAACTGCTGTTTGGCCCACGGCTTGGGCTTAAACATAACCATAGGAGCTGTAGTTGTTACTTTGAGCACTCAATTGATGTGAAGAAAAGACTTGCCAGGCAGCTTTTCACTATCCGTTTATGGGCGAGGGACTCACGCTAGCTAACACCGAGGGCCAGCATTGCTTCTTTGCATTCATAAGGCGCAAGACCAGAAGACAAACAGAAAATCCACCAAAAAGGTTCCACCCAGAGAGCAGGAGAGCAAGTACAAGGAGAACAATTGTGGAAGTTTTATGGATCTGGGGCAGTAAGGCTAGGTTTACCATCTTTTTCTCCAGGAAACCCCGGACATAAGACTCTGCCCTGTTCCGCCTCCAGCCCCATCACGTTTGGGAAGATCGCAGGAACCAGGCGAAGAGGGCGACCTGCAATCGGGTGGCTGGACACGTTGAAAACGACCACGGGGGTGGCGCTGGAGGACCTTTCCGGGCTAGCACAAAACCGATTTCTTTTTAGCTCTGCAATGCATTAAGTCGCAAGGACTCGAGCACAAGTCGATGGCACCTGACGACGACAACATGAAAGACAAGCGGAACTGTGGAAGGTAACAAGTTAGAGGCGTTTATTCAAACAATCATAGTGTACATGGCGCAGTTCGGAAGCAGCAACATAGGAATACACAGTAAATGAATTGTGGTGTGGACCCAACAAGGGCCGTGTTTCGGTCACGAAAGACCTTCTTCCAGGGTCTGGTGTTGCTAAAATCCACAAGAAATGGATTGCAAATAAGCTAAACAACGTACTGTGTGCAGCTAAAACATTTCTCTCATGAATAAGCGTGGGATTTATTTGCATCTACTGCTTCCATGGTATACAAATACAGGGATGCCTTGGAATCCGAACTTAATTTATTTATTTATTTAGATTTTTATCCCGTCCTCCCAATAGCTCAGAACGGTTTACAAATGAACATACACAGTAGGAAGTAACTAGACATATAAGTAGTACAACAGGTTTAGTGATTGGATTTATAGTTTTTGGAGAGAATTAAATACAGGGAGAGTAAGCAGAAAGAGAGAAGGGGGAAATACAGTAGTTTAGTTTAAGGGAAGTTAAAGCGTTTAGGTACAATTTGTTAGTGGATAGAGTAAGAGAGGGTCATACTGGAATTTCGGGAAGGTGATAGGAGAGTGGAGGGTGGGGCTTATGGGGGGGAGAAGACAGAGGAGATCTTTAGTTGAAGAGGAGGGTCTTTACCGATTTACGGAATGTTAATAATGAGTTCTGTTGTCTAAGTTGGGGGGGAAGTTGGTTCCAGAGGTGTGGAATGAAGTGGCTGTAGGATCGTTTGTGGGCAGTTTCTGTGAGCAGGGATCTTCCGGGGGGGGGGGGGGTGCATAGGCGTATCTCTGACTTTGAGCGAAGGGTGCGAGTGGGGTTGTAGATCCAGAAAACCTGTTCGAGTTCCAAAGCGTTCGAGTTCCAAGACAATTTTTCCCACTGGATTAATCCGTTCCTGGGCCCCACAAGCTCAAATTTTAACAGGAAATACACTGGATTTTAAGGTAAAATATTAACAAATATTCCAAAGCGACATTCAGATTCTGGGGCAGAAACACACACATGCAATGTGCAGGGCGTTCGGCTTCCAAAGCAGAGTTCGGATTCTGGGGCACCACTGGACATTGTATACATTATAGATCTTACTCAAATTCATTGGGAAAATCCGGAAAGCCTGATTGGGTTGTGGTCCTCAAGGACTGAGGCTGCCCACCCCTGCATTATACAATACCAGTGTAACCTGGTATTAGGGTAACTAACATCTGCACACCCGCAGTAACAGCAGCCATAGACCCGGTGTAACTTTGATTGCACAAATGAGACAGGGACACGCTTAATTCCAATATTCTACAAGGTACCTGTGAAAGTAGGAGCCCCACCTACATCCTGTCTATGTTGCGGTAAGGGGTCTCTGATCCTCAGATCCAGGGTAGCATAAGAACATAAGAAATGCCTCTGCTGGGTCAGACCCGAGGTCCATCGTGCCCAGCAGTCCGCTCACGCGGCGGCCCAACAGGTCCAGGACCTGTGCAGTAATCTTCTATCTATACCCCTCTATCCCCATTTCCAGTAGGAATTTGTCCAATCCTTTCTTGAACCCCAGTACCGTACTCTGCCCTATTACGTCCTCTGGAAGCGCATTCCAGGTGTCCACCACACGTTGGGTAAAGAAGAACTTCCTGGCATTTGTTTTGAATCTGTCTCCTATCAACTTTTCCGAATGCCCTCTTGTTCTTTTATTATTAGAAAGTTTGAAGAATCTGTCCCTCTTTACTCTCTCTATGCCCTTCATGATCCTATAAGTCTCTATCATATCTCCTCTAAGTCTCCTCTTCTCCAGGGAAAAGAGACCCAGCTTCTCCAATCTCTCACAGGAAGTAAGACCTGGTCTCTAAGAAGCTTTTCAAAAGCCAGACAAAGTGGCAGGTTTCGAAACGCCGTCCAGATGCATGGACAGTCCTTTAAACAAAGGACGTTTGGTAACCCTGGTCTAATCTCCATCCTGGATGTCTTTGGAAATGTTTGATTACCACTGCAAGCCATCCATGTGCTAAGCCCGCTCAAAGCCCGCCCATAACACACCTGCAACACATCCCCTCAAACTCTGGATGCACAGTGACTAAGACGCCTACCAAAATGCCCAGAAAGTGGGTTTCGAAAATCGCCACTTGGATGTTGTGGTGAGAAAAACATCCAAGTGCCGATTTTTGCTGTTCTTTGGACTTAGCGTTTTGAAAATGAGCCCCAGAGCATCTAAGTCCTTCAGACTTTTGAATTACACTTCCCCCTCCGTATTTGCGGTGGTTAGGGGCAGAGCCGGCCCGCGAATATTAAAAATCCATGAATAATATTCGGGCCGGTTCTGCCCCAACCCCCGCTTCCCCCAGCTATTTTAAGCCCTGTAAGCCCCCGCTTAAGCCTTACCTGGTGGTCTAGCGGGTTTTCGGGGCAGGAGCGATCTTCTCACGCTCCTGATCCGTGCAGATCCCTCACAGGAAATGGCTCGAGAGACTACGGGAGCTCAAGGCAGCCATTTCCTGTGAGCGATCTGCACGGGGCAGGAGCGTGGGAAGATTGCTCCTGCCCCGAAAACCCGCTAGACCACCAGGTAAGGCTTAAGGGGAGGGGGGGGGGGCTTACAGGGCTTAAAATAGCCCAAAAAAAGAAAAAGGGATTTTAGGTTTAAAATCACGAATAAGTGAATCCGTAGATACGGAAACCGCAAATACGGAGGGGGAAGTGTACATCATTATAAATCCACCAAGGGTTCAGAAGTTTGGCCCAAAGACACCAACATAACGATGTCAACATTTAATGGCAACACTTTTGGTTGAAAGTGACTCGCCCAATACATTCAGCCAATCTATTACAGTCCCTTTGCGTTTTTGCCACGGACGCCACAGAAAAATGTGAAGAGCAGGATAACAAGAGCAGGATCAAACAAGTGTTGGCACCGTGGTCTATGCATTGCGCAATCTTAATTCTTATGATTTATGAATGTTTTCAGCTGCATTCTTTTTGATCTTCAATTTGGAAAGACGTCCAAAAGATCTTTAAAACTGACTTCCAGTTATCCTCTGATCTTATTTTTTTTGATCTCGGAGGAACAGAAGAGTCTCTTTCATTTATCAATTGCTGTAACCATAGAAATGATAAGTGCTCATCGGAAAATGGCTTCTTTATTATCCAAATCTCTGTATTAGGCAAAAACGTCCTCATATGAAAACCAATCCAACCCACACACAAGAGGACTAAAACTAAAGTCAATCCTTGCTAGTTGTAATCCCGCTCTCAGAAACCTGTGCTGTCCTCACACAATGTTCGGGACCATATTCACAGGTAAATGGTATCTTTTTCATTGAGACAGTATTTTATATGTAAACACCACAATGCGAGCTCATATAAAGTGCTGAGTGCAATAAATAAGTGACTTTAAAACAGATATCAAAAAAACTTTTTGCACTTATCTTATGAAGAGCTGGCTTGTAGTTCAGTTCTTAGTTATTCATAACATGGCTAAACGCCCTACGGGACCCGTTTGGCCAGCGCCATTTTTGTGCTAACGGTAACATAGTAGCACGTTCTTATTTAAAACACATGACCCCTGAAGAAGCCCTTTTAATTGTGGCGAAACGGGTCCCGTAGGGCGTTTAGCCATGTTATGAATAACTAAGAACTGAACTACAAGCCAGCTCTTCATAAGATAAGTGCAAAAAGTTTTTTTGATATCTGCTTTAAAGTCACTTATTTATTGCACTCAGCACTTTATATGAGCTCGCATTGTGGTGTTTACATATAAAATACTGTCTCAATGAAAAAGATACCATTTACCTGTGAATATGGTCCCGAACATTGTGTGAGGACAGCACAGGTTTCTGAGAGCGGGATTACAACTAGCAAGGATTGACTTTAGTTTTAGTCCTCTTGTGTGTGGGTTGGATTGGTTTTCTTTATTATCCAGCCAATTCTGGTGGAACGCTTTTTTGTCAATTTTATAAATATGAAAAAGATCTTCTTGACAATATTTCCCAGATTTAGAAACTTACCCAGCTAACATCTAAAGGGCTCCTTTTACCAAGGTGCCCTAGCGTTTTTAGCGTGCGCTAAAGATTAGCACGCGCTAACCACGCGCTAAATGAAAAATACTAATGCAAGCCCTATGGAGGCATTAGCGCTTAGCGCATGCGGTATTTTAGCGCACGCTAAGTGTGCGCTAAAACCGCTAGCACACCTTAGGGCTCCTTTTACCAAGGTGCGCTAGCGTTTTTAGCGTGCGCTAAAGATTAGCACGCGCTAACCACACGCTAAATGAAAAATACTAATGCAAGCTCTATGGAGGCATTAGCGCTTAGCGCATGCGGTATTTTAGCGCACGCTAAGTGTGCACTAAAACCGCTAGCACACCTTAGGGGTCCTTTTATCAAGCGGCGGTAGGGGGGGGTTTAACGTGCGTAATAGCACGCGTTAAACCGCCTGCCGCGCTAGCCGCTAATGCCTGCATTCGTTTTTTAGCCGGCTGGCGGGGGTTAGCGCACGATGACATGTCCGACGCGCTAACCCCGTTAGCGCGGCTTGATAAAAGGACCCCTTAGTGAGAGGAGCCCTAAGCGCTCACATTACCTATTGCCATATTTTTTTTTCTTCATATCATTATTTATGCCTTTCTAATCCTTTCTTTCCTATTATTAATGTTCTTGTTTTTGTTATTTATATGATGCAACTTGAAAAAAAAAAAATCAATAAAAATATTTTTTTGGGGAAAAAAGATGAACCTGTCAGAAAATCCAGGGCCGGCTTAAGATCTCCCTCCTGCAACTGGGTAACTTGAGGCCCTGCAGTAATCCAAAATGTAACTAACGCTGGGTTTTGCTAGACTGCAGAACAGCTTCTTACCACGGGCCGGCGAGGTCAATGCTCCGACGCTCATAGGAATTGAAAAAACATTGGAATATTGACCTTGCCGGCCTATGGTAAGAAAAAGGTTTAGCAAAAAGGGTGACACGTTAAAATCGTGCACAGACAAAGCCGGGCCGACAATCACGCGCAGGACATCTGAATTTTAAAGTGCTCTGATGGGGTGGGGGAACCCCCCCTTAACTTAGTTGGTGCTGCTGTTATAGGGGTGGAGGGAACCCCCCACATTGCAAAGGAAACTGAACTTTTTCCCTTAAAAATAGGAAAAAAAACCTGTTCCTTCTATAATGGAGGGTTCCCCCCCCAACACCCTCACCCAATGGCAATGCCAACACTACTAAGGAAAGTGCGGTGGTTCCCCCCCTCCCCCCGAGCCCAGAGTTAGTAGTTCTCAGTGGTGTAGCAAGGGGGGGCAGTCCGCCCCAGGTGCCATCTTGGCAACGGCGCAGGCACCCGCCCCCCTCTCCGCCTCCCTGCACCTTCCCCACCTCCCCGCTGCTGCGCCTGTGCATGCCGCTTCCCTTCCTTCATACCCCTGTAACGTTCCTGGCACGAGCAGCCGCCCCCCCAACCTGCTTTCGCGCCAGTGTCGGCTCTTCCGCTGATGCCACGTCCTGGACCTGCGCCTAGAAAGTGATGTCAGAGGAAGAGATGACGCAAGCTCGCACAACAGCAAGAACGTTACAGAGGGGGCAGGGAAGCGGCGTGTGTGTGACAGAAGGAAGCGGAGGAGGGGCTCTCCCATCCCCGGCGCCTCTCACTTACACTACGCCACTGGCAGTTCCTTCATTGCCAGGTAGTAGGCGACCTAGGCCCATCAGCCCCTCCAATGTCTAAGTTTAACAAGTTACACGAAACACATTTTCTTTAGTTCCTGCTTTTAAGTTTGCTTATCCAAGATTTGGTCACATCAATCTCTTGCATTCAGGAAGCCACAGCTTTTGGATAGTCTGCTCTTAATTAGCTGCACCTGGTTTCAGTTAGCAGAGCGCAGCCTGCCTATGAGCCCTGCAGTCCCGTTTGGTTCATGCCATGAGATGGTTCTTTTTGAGGGTGGTGAGTACTGACCCAGCTCGTGAATTTCTGTCTGGTGGAATTTTACCTGGGCAGTTAAGCGTAAAATGAGTTCCCCTGAGGTGGCTACTTGGTTCTATGTCTGCTTTAAACAGAGAAGCCCCTCTTTTCCACAGCGTTCACAAAGACCTGGAGTGGAAGGCGTGAGAGACTGGACAGGCAGTGCATCGCAAACTGTGTGCCTCCTGAGATTTTAGGCGTGCCGTGACACACTGGGGAGGAGGAGAGGTGCCGGCTCCGGCTGACTGCCAACGGATTTAGGATACGTCGAAACCCTCAGCTCAATGTGTAGCAGCAGCTAAGAAAGCAAATAGAATGGTAGGAATTATCAGGAAAGGAACGGAAAACAAAGGTGAAAATGTCATACTGTCATACGGCCACACCTCGAATACTGTGTGCAGTTCTGGTCGCCATATCTCAAAAAAGATATAGCAGGATTAGAAAAGGTACAGAGTAGGGCGATAAAAAAAGAATAGGACGATTACATCCTTCATTTAAAACCAAAATCATCATAACATAGACGTAAAATCCTCAGAAATCATATCTACAAACTAAAACCATATTAATAAAGGTCATAAATAATTCATCAGCTTTGCCAGGAAGGGCAATTAGGGACTAGAAAAAGACTTCTACAAATACACTTCCCCCTCTGTATTTGCAAATTCCGTATCTACGGATTCGCTTATTTGTGGTTTTAAACCAAAAAATGCATTTTCATTTTTCAGGCTATTTTAAGCCCTGTAAGCCCCCCCCCTTAAACCTTACCAAGTTTCCAAGTTTATTGGTTTTTAATATCCCGACCATCAAACAATTGTCTGGCCGGTTAACAATCAGCTTAAAAAAAAAGAATTGATAGTAATAGGATGTGAATGGGAATATCTTAAATTAAACATAAATGACAAAGACTTGACATACTTGAATGTGAGGAAATTGTGGGGGAAGGGAAAAAGTTACATTGTATAGAAGAAATGGAGAGAGTGGGGAGGGGATGAACATGAGGAGGGGGGAACGTTAATGTAATGAATAATGGATACTTGTCTAATGAATGAAAAAAGGATTCGGCAAAATAGAGCAAGAAACATCGTTATTCACCTTGTCCAATGTGACTCGGACAAGAGATCACGGACTGAAGCTGAGGGGCACCAGGCCCAGGACAAATATCAGGAAATTCTGCTTCGCACAACGAGTGGTGGACGCTTGGAACGCACTCCCGGAGGAGGTCGTGATGGAGACCACCATTCCGGGATTCAAGGGCAAGTTGGATGCACACCTTCTCGCAAATCTGGACCTGGTGGTCTAGCGGGTTTTCGGGGCAGCAGCGATCTTCCCACGCTCCGGCCCCGTGCAGATCGCTCACAGGAAATGGCTCGAGAGACTACGGGAGCTCAAGGCAGCCATTTCCTGTGAGCGATCTGCACGGGGCAGGAGCGTGGGAAGATCACTCCTGCCCCAAAAACCGCTAGACCACCAGGTAAGGTTTAAGGGGGGGGGGCTTTCAGGGCTTAAAATAGCTGGGGGAAGCGGGGGTTAGGGGCAGAACCGGCCCGAATATTATTTGCGGTTTTTTAATATTCACGGGCCGGCTCTGCCCCTAACCACCGTGAATAAGGAGGGGGAAGTGTAGTTGCGTCTTGAGTAATTTCCTAAATGTGTCCTTTTCATGACAATTTCGTATTTGGCCCACAAGTTCCATATTTTAACTCCTGCGTAGCAGAAAGTCATTTTACCAGTCTCAACAAGCCTTGGGTTCACACTCGTGTTCAGGAAACCTAGATTTTCAGAATGTAATGATCTGTTTGGTGTATAACTTAGCATATTATTTTAAACAATTCTGGAATGTTTCCAGATGAGAATTGATGGCAGATCATTACTACATAAGAACATAAGAAATGGCTTCGCCGGATCAGACCCTAGGTCCATCCAGTCCGGCGACCCGCACCCGCGGAGGCCAAGCCAGGTGTTCCCTGTTGAGAAACCTTGTTTACTCGTATCCCTCAATGTGATTTGCGAGAAGGTGTGCATCCAACTTGCCCTTGAATCCCGGAATGGTGGTCTCCATCACGACCTCCTCCGGGAGTGCGTTCCAAGCGTCCACCACTCGTTGTGCGAAGCAGAATTTCCTGATATTTGTCCTGGGCCTGGTGCCCCTCAGCTTCAGTCCGTGATCTCTTGTCCGAGTCACATTGGACAAGGTGAATAACGATGTTTCTTGCTCTATTTTGCCGAATCCTTTTATATTGTGTTCCTATGAGGAAAGGCTAAAGCGGCTGGGGCTCATCAACTTGGAGAAGAGATGGCTCAGGAGTGATATGATGGAGGTCTATAAAATATGGAGTGGAGTGGAAAGGGTAGATGTGAATCACTTGTTCACTCTTTCCAAAAATACTAGGACTAGAAAGCATGCGATGAAGCTACTAAGTAGTACATTTAAAACACACTGTTGAAACTATTTCTTCACACAATGTATAATTAAACTCTGGAATTTGTTGCCAGAGAAGGGGCTGAAATGAGTTAGCTTAGCAGGGTTTAAAGTAATTTCCTAAAAGACAAGTCCTTCTGGAGTAGAACCTGCTGGACAGATTGCCGAGGCTTTTTTTTCTATTGGTGGGTCCTGTTTTTATCTTGTGAAATGCATTTTTTTTTTTTTTTTTCCTTTTTTCAAATCGCAGGGTTCCTACACTAGAGGGACGTGTGGGGCGGAAGAGTTTAGTTTGCTCAGGAAAATCAAATTTATTGTAGAAAATTAGCAGGTATGCTAGTTCTTTTAGCGAGTCATACAAGCCCCCCACTGAAGTTAAATAGTAGTTTAGTTACACAGCTGAAACTAGCATTTAAATTTCGGTGGGGCCCAGTGGCAGTGCAATTCTGCACATTTGCAAACTAGCATTTACCTCCTGGTGTTTAAAAAAAAAAAACATTTAAAAAAATTGAGTTTTCCCCCCAATTAGCCATTTTGTTGCTTTATACAGGTGTAAAAGTGGCTTTCAGACTGTGCGATAGAGAGTTGCACGGGGACAGAAATCCCACCCATCCCCGCCCGTCCGCATCAGGATCCTCTCCGTCCCCACCCATCCCCGTCAGGATCCTCTCCTTCCCCGCCAGGATCCTCTCCGTCCCCACCCGTCCACATCAGGATCCTCTCCGTCCCCACCCATCCCCGTCAGGGTCCTCTCCTTCCCCACCCGTCCCCGCCAGGATCCTCTCCGTCCCCACCCATCCCCGCAAGGAATTACCTCCATCCCCGCCCGTCCCCATAAAAAGCAGCAATTACTTCTGACAGGATCATCAATTCCACAGTTTCTTTTGTGTTTGCGCTGCTGTTTTCCTCGTGGAATCTCTTTGGTGGAACCCTTTTTTTGTTTTCTGTTCAGGTAATTAACTTATAAACCTCCTCTTTTACTAAGGCTGACGTGTCCATTATATTATATGGACGAACCCTGCTTCCAAAGCCTTCCATCCCCGTGGGAGTCCTGTTGGCTAGAGGGGGGTTCCCGTGGGAGTCTTGTGAGCCAGAGGGGGGTCCCCGTGGGAGTCCCGTGGGTTAGGGGGGATTCCCACGGGAATCCCGCGGAACCCGTGGGATTCCCGCAATCCCCGTTCCCGTGCAGACCTCTACTGTGCGAAAGACCCAGCCATTTGACAAGTGTACGTTTGATAGCAGACGGCGTTACATTTTTTTAAAAAAGCAACTGTGTGGAGATTCTTGAGTTGCAACATGGAGCACATGCGTTTATCGTTCTGTTGGTGAGAGAAGTTTTAGATTGACAATTTGCTCCATCTGCATGAGTCTACATAATGTATGTGGCAGAAGACAGAGGGGGAGGGGGGAGAGAGAGAGCGAGAGAGGCATGCTTAATATTTTACAAGATCTAATTGTAGTAACTTAGGAGAGCTTTTACTGGTGCATTAAGCATTTACCCCCATTACTTGTATTTGGGTACACAAATGACGCAGATCCCAGATCTGCACATAAACTAATTAGTCAATTAGGCACTAAAGAATGACACGGGGAAAAAAATTTATCACTGTTCCTACTCCATCCCCGCCCCATCCCCACGAGCTCAGTCCCTGTCCCCGCCATGCAAACCGTCAGATCCCACCCGCACAAGCCTCGAATAGTTATGATTTTATACTGAACTTATTTTATTAAAGTATAGAAAGAGACTATTCTGTACAATTGTCATTTTATAAACACAAATAATCCAGAGCAAGGATCAACAAAACCCCTGTCTCCCCTCCCTTTCACAAGTCTCTCCTCTACTATTGTGAAAACTGAACAAACCAAATTATTACAGAATGCTACATTAAAAAAATCAAGCTAACAGAATACTTCAGTCACACATGGCAGGAATAGTGTTACAGGAGTGCAACTAGGGCAACTGCCCCCTGGTTATAGAGAGAGACCTAAGCCAGCTGGAAGCTAAAGAAGCACAGCCTGGGCTTGCGGTCCCCAGTTATGTCTAGCAGGATACAGATTTCAAATCTGAAATATTCTAATCACAAAATATAAAATAATTTTTTTTTACCTTTTGTTGTCTGGCAATTTTATTCTTCAAATCACATTGGTCTCAGGCTTTGGTTTTGGGTTCCTTCTGTCTTCATCGTGGCATGGCTGGCTCCTGAAGGTAAAATAGGCACAAGAGGAGCTGGGGAGGAGATGCCGAGTCTGACATAGGCGTAATTTTTTTACCACAGGAGCAAGACTTTTCACCACTTCCACGGGGCGGTGAAAGGTCTTGTCCCCATTCCTGCGGTAAACCAGTTGCAAATGTCCCCGTTACCGCAGTGACCACGGTTTACCGCGGTAAACGGTCCCCATGTCATTCTCTATTAGGCACTAACAATCATCGTGGTTAACAAATACTTAATTGGTAGTAACTAGGAGTTGCACACACATCTACTCTACATTCTGTTCTATACCATGCCCACCTAGATTGAATAGGTCAACTCCATAAGGGGTGTGACCTTGGGAGGGGCATGAGGGTCAGAAGCGTTCCCAGAAATCAGACGTGATGTTATAGTATATAATGGATTTGCATGCCTAACTGCTATCAGTTGGGCACCGGCATATACACCAGTCTTTGGAATTTGAAAGTTAGGTGCAAATGCTGGCTAAGCTAGCCTTCTATAAACGAGTCCGCGAGCCAGTCTCGATGGGTGTAATTAACACTGGGCTGGTTGGCCCACGTCGATCGCCCATCAGAGACTGGGGCAGGAAATCCATGAGGGGAAGGGGTTGCAGGCTACAGGAGTAAAGAGGCCGGGAGGAGAGGGCGAAGGGTAGGTGGTCAACGGGAGCAATTTTTAAAAAACTTGAGCTTCTTGCCGAAGGTAAGGGTTGGGATTGTACAGCGCAGTTTTAGGGGGGGTGGAGGGTTTGCTAAGGATATTTAAAGCAGCAGCCTCCAGGGCACAGGGTTTTTCCCCTTTCCCTTGGTGGTGGATTGTCACCCACCTGGACTGTGTCGGGTCTGCAACATTGATTGTTTTTTTTTTAAGTTCAAAACTTTATTGATTTTATGATATTACAAACAGCAATATAATACAATGAGGATATGCTTCAAAGAGCATAAAGTAAACACTTTGTCCTAACACGAAACATAGACTGTTTTTATTTGTTTTAATAATTTTAAGTATATTATCTCTGATTGATGTGCACAGTTTCTTGCCCACGGTGTCACTGATGCGTGCTTATTGTGGAGTCTTGTTTCCTTGCTTTTGGTCAATATTTAATTCCAGTATCAGGGGAGGGACAAGCTAATGGGTGGGGTAGGGAAATAAGCAGAGATGTAAGAGGCAACAGGGACACAAAAGGGTGGAAGTGGGGTGGGGGAAGGTGGGGGTGGGGCGATCTCGGTGTTAAAAGTACGCTCCACACAGAGCACCCATTACAGAATATTAGCCTAAATTTGGGTGCCTGTTTATTAAATTTACCTCTCAGCACACATGACCTGCCGTCACACCAACTGTTACCATGGTGGGTTTGTAGTTTGTGAGCACTAATTCACACTTTATGTCCTCTTTGTGTTGAAGGAGGGAACTAGGCGGGATATGGGTAGAGAATGAGCATGGATTGCATACTACAAGTATTAGTGTGTGTGTGGGGGGGGGGGGCACACTGTGAATAGAAACAGTGTAACATAGAAACATGACGGCAGTCGGCAGATAAAGGCTAAATGGCCCATCTAGTCTGCCCATGTGCAGCATCCACTATCTCCTCCTCTCTCTATAGGCTAAGGCTCTTTATACCTGCATTGTGAGGTCATAGAGCATTATTGTTATAAGTTAAAGCCCTTAACACTTGTATTCTGAGGTCATAGAATTTTATGATTATAGAAACATGACGGCAGATAAAGGCTAACTGTCCCATCCAGTCTGCCCATCTGCAGAATCCACAATCTCCTCCTCTCCCTATTGGCTAAGGCTCTTAATATTTGCATATCCTCTTTCTATAGGCTAAGGCTCTTTACACCTGCATTGTGATGTCATGAAGCTTTGTGGTTATAGAAACATGTTGGCAGATAAAGGCCAAATTGCCCATTCAGAGCATCCACTATCTCCTCCTCTCCCTATTGGCTAAGGCTTTTAACATTTGCATCTCCTCCTCCTATAGGCTAAGGTTCTTAACGCTTGCGTTATGAGGTCATATAATTTTATGGTTATAGAAACATGATGGCAGATAAAGACCAAATGGCCCATCCGCAGCATCCACTATCTCCTCCTTTCCCTAAGAGATCCCACGCAGTGTTATAGTAAGGGGAGGAGGGGGGTGGACCGCTCGGGCGCCATCTTGGTGAGCACAGGCAACTCTCCTCTTCTCCGCACCCCGTTTCTTCCCACACACCTTCCCTTCCCATCCCCCCGTACCTTTAGTTCTTCGCCGGCACGAGCAGCATCTCCAACCTGCTGCTCGCGCCAGCCTCGGCTCTCCCTTTAACCTCACTTCCTGGTCTTGGGACCAGGAAGTGAGGTCAAAAAGGAGAGCCGAGGCCAGCAGGAGCAGCAAAGGGTGCAAGTGCGCAATGGGGGTTAGGGAGGGAGCGGGGACTGGAGAAGATGCTAGAGGGGTGCTACCGCCACAGGCATCTCCCTGCCTCGCTATGCCACCGACTCCACGTGCCTGTCCCACGCTTTCTTGAACTCGGACACAGTCTTTGTCTGCACCACCTCTACCATTCCACGCAACTTCGGCCTGCATAGGTATGTGCGACTCACAACTAGGAGATTAGATTAGATTTTCTGTAAAAAGTATTTCCTTGGATCACTCTTGAGCCTATCAACTCTTAACGTCCTCCTGTGCTCTCTCATTTCACAGCTTCCTTTCAAATGAAAGAGACTCGCCTCACGCACTGCTATGCCATATAGTTATTTATACGTTTCTATTATGTCTCCCCTCTCCAGCCTTTCCTTCACCTATTGAGAACTTTTAGTCTGTCCCCTTACGCCTTATCACGTAGACCACAGACCATTTTATTAGCCTTCCTGTGGACCGACTCCATCCTGTTTATATAGGAGGCTATAAGTGCAGTCGCAGTAATTACAACCAGGTTCTGCACACGCTAATGCACATCCCCGTACATGCTGGGCATGCCATCGACAATTAGCGTGCAGCCCTTGTACCTAACCCTTGCTGATTTTTGCTGTTAGGGTACATTAAGTGCAAGAGCTAGACGCACTTTAGTAAAGACCCCCCTTTGTGTTATAATGCCATGTCACCTCTGGGAGGAGGAAAACGCCTATTTGAATATAGAGGACAGTATGGCACAGTGGCTAAAGCTACAGCCTCAGCATTAAAAGGTTGCGGGCTCAAACCCACGCTGCTCCTTGTGACCCTGAGCAAGTCACTTAATCCCCCCATTACCCCAGGTACATTAGATAGATTGTGAGCCCACCAGAATAAGAACATAAGAAGTTGCCTCTGCTGAGGCAGACCAGAGGTCCATCTCGCCCAGCGGTCGGCACCTGCGGCGGTCCATCAGGCCTAATTGCCCAAACAGTGCCCCTGTCTAATTTTTCTACTGCCTCTAATCTTCTCCCTATAACTTACCTCTACTCCTATCTGTACCCCTCAATCCATTTGTCCTCCAGGTACCTATCCAAACCTTCTTTGAAGCCCTGTAGCGTGCTCCTGCTTATCACATCCTCCGGAAGCGCGTTCCATGTATCCACCACCCTCTGGGTGAAAAAGAACTTCCTGGCGTTTGTTCTAAACCTTCCCCCTTTCAATTTCTCCGAGTGCCCCCTTGTACTTGTGGTTCCCCGTAATTTAAAAAAATCTGTCCCTGTCTACTCTTTCTATGCCCTTCATGATCTTGAAGGTTTCTATCATGTCTCCTCTTCCGCTTTTCCAGGGAGAAAAGCTCCAGCTTTTTCAGTCTGTCAGTGTACGAGAGGTCCTCCATAGACAGGGAATAAATTCATGTAAACCATTCTGAGCTCCCTTGCGAGAACAGTAAATAAAATTGAATAAATAAATGCATTTTAATACATGTTGCAGTGGTTAGATAGAATATGTTGATAACTTCTCCCTTAGCGTGAAGAGTTTCAGTCTCTGGTAACCAGAGCTGATATTGTGATGTCATAATGCCTCATTCCACCAATGCCTAAGAACCAGTTTAATCAGTGATGTCACAATGACATGATTGTCCTAAACCTGGGTCATTTGTTATCACTTACAACAGTAATTTTGATTTCTCAAGAGGTTTCTTTTTACTTTAATAAGGGGAGAATTTATCAACTTGGGCTACTGTTCAAAGACTATTTTGCTGTAAACTCCAGTTATTGGAGTTAACACATCACATAAAACAAAACCTGTGCTAATATAGCATGATTTGTGTTAAAATATCACACGTACCCCATGTTGATAACTACACTCCGTAGTGTTTTGGCTCCTACATTCTGAAATACTCTCCCTTTGCATATAAGACAAGAATCATCTTTAAGAAATGTAAAATTGGCCTAGCCACTCTTTTATTTTATTTTGAGGGCTTTGGTCTATAATTCTTCATAAAATAATTACAGCTGTGCTTTATGGTGAGCCAATGGGGAGGGATGGCTGTGAACGTTGTGGGCAAAACTGATTAGCAGCAAAATGTTTTTGCTGTAATTGTTTACTTTTATTACGGTTTTATGTTTGATTTTACTTCTTCTTTTTTTAAATTTTAATATTATTATAAAATACCGAGTTACTAATTTTGATGGGTAGTCTATCAAATATAGGTGAAACCTGAAACTTGAAAAATACAGCTGGAAAAGCCAGTGAGAGGAAAAGTCACTTCTCCGGGGCCACCCCGAACCAGTCAGTCAGGATCTAAACCGAAGCACAGGGAGGTAGTTATTTGCCTCAAGATCACACGGAATGGCAAAAGCCATAATTAGAACTGGGGTGTTGAAAGACAGTAAATAAGCCAGTGACAGAGCCAACATTTTGAACTGACAGGGAAAGATGTCACTGTTTCTGAGCCTCTTCCTGGTCAAGATTCAAGTGCAGGCTCTGGTCTGTGAGCTGAGGAGGGTATCCTGTTAATTACCAAAACAGGATTACACTTCCTGCTAGATAGGTAGGGGGTAAAACGCGGACCTCACGGATCTCAACCGCACGTCCTTAAAAATTTTCATTTATTGACAGCTGCGGTTTCATATTTCATGTGGGCAGGTCCACGTTTTAACCCCTCATTCCACCGCTGTATCTGATGCCGTTTCTGATCCCCACGGATCTATGCAGAAAGTCTTTTATTAATAACAATTAATTTGAGGAAACACTTCAGCTAACGGACCCTAATGCTTCTCCCTCCCCATGCTGAGACTAAAAGTGGCAAAACTTTTGCCCTGAGGTCTGTGCCACTTTTACTCTCAGCATAGGGAGGGAGAAGCATTAGGGCCCATCAGAGCTCCCTTAGCTGAAGTGTTATTAATAAACTAAACTAAAGCTTAACTTTGTATACCAAGTCATCATTCTGAGAAGGCTCGACTCGGTTTACAGCAGGGGTGTCAAAGTCCCTCCTCAAAGACCGCAATCCAGTCAATCCGGGTTTTCAGGATTTCCCCAATGAATATGCATGAGATCTATTTGCATGCACTGCTTTCATTGTACGCTAATAGATCTCGTGCATATTCATTGGGGAAATCCTGAAAACCCGACTGGATTGTGGCCCTCGAGGAGGGACTGACATCCCTGGTTTAATAAAAGACTGTCGGCACAGATCCGTGGGGGATCAGAAACGGCAACAGAAACAGCGGTGGAATGAGGGGCTAAAACGCGGCCCTGCCCACATGAAATATGAAACCTCAGCTGTCAGTAAATGAAGATTTTTAAGGACGTGCGGTTGAGATCCACGCTTTACCCCTTCCCGGTAGGAACCCAGAAAGTCTATGGAAGCAATGAGTCTGGAAATGAGACACAGGGTGATAAAAGTGATTTTTTTTCCATAATCCCCCAAAGGGGGAAATCTCAACTTGATGCTTCCTATCACCTCGCACATCCACCCCGGCCCTAGCTGTTGGATCTTCTTCTCTCGGGCATTTGCTGACCCTCCTCTCTGACTCTGGAAGGACTAGTTTCAGTTCACTAATTATATTTCCCCCTGATTTCTTCTCTCCATCTGGAGCCAAGACATGGAGGACGAGAGGAGTCTTAAGCCAGCAGGTGATGATCTACACCAGTGGTTTCCAACTCGGTCCTGGAGGACCACCAGGCCATTCGGGTTTTCAGGATAGCCCTAATAAATATGCATGAGAGAGATTTGCATATAATGGAAGTGACAGGCATGCAAATCTGCTCTATGCATATTCATTAGGGCTATCCTGAAAACCCGATTGGCCTGGTGGTCCACCAGGACAGGGTTGGGAACCACGGATCTACACGAGTCATTCACACTTACCACCCACCTAGGGCAGGGGTGTCCAATGTCGGTCCTCGAGGGCCGCAATCCAGTCGGGTTTTCAGGATTTCCCCAATGAATATGCATGAGATCTATTAGCATACCATGAAAGCAGTGCATGCAAATAGATCTCATGTATATTCATTGGGGAAATCCTGAAAATCCGACTGGACTGCGGCCCTCGAGGACCGACATTGGACACCCCTGACCTAGGGTTACCATGTGGCTCCAGAAAAAGGAGGACGGATTGAGAGATCCGGGTTTTACTTCCACTGAAAGCAACGAGGACGGATTGAGAGATCCGGGTTTTACTTCCACTGAAAGCAACGAGGACAGATGAGAGATCCGGGGTTTATTCCCATTGCTTTCAATGGAAGTAAAACCCGGATCTCGCAATCCAGGTTCCCAGACAAGTGGGAGGGAAAGCTAAGACACCCCACACAACCAGCAGACCGAACGCCCCGAAGATCCGGAATCAGCCGAAGACGAACCCAACAGCCGGAGGCGGAACTTTCCGAAGAGCCGGAAACAGCCGAAAGGCGACAGTTCCCCGAGGCATTCCGAGTGGGCGGGGCAGGAGCCTCCTCGAGAGCCGCCGAGATCATTGGGAGCCAGCGGAGTGGGTGGAGCCATCGTCCCGGAGGGGCGGAGTTGTGCCATCTCTCCCTCCCCCCTCCGAGCATTCTCGGCAAAGGTAGCAACGCTGGAACCTGTGCGAGCGGCCGGAGCGGAGCTCGGAGTCCTGATCCCGGAGAGCAGCCGCCGGCATGGGAGCGTGTCTGGGAATCTGCTCCGTCCTCAGTTGCGTGAGTGCCCTGTAACCCCCTCTCCCCCCCCCCCCGCTATTATTCCGCTTTCCGGGGGCTCCGTACGGTCCAAATAACCCCCACGGGGGACTTAACCCCCCGGCACCATCTCTCATGCTTTGTGATCTGAAAATAGGAGCGACTTAAAAGGGAAAAAGTTTCTTCCCATCTTGATAACTTGGTGGAAAAAGAATCGCTTTTTCCCTCCCCAATGAACTTGACTCTTTCTAGGCATTTGGTACAGTTGTCATCTCCGCCCCCCGCCCCCCCCCCCAAAAAAAAAAATAATACAAAAAAGAAAAACCCAAGGGAAACTTTCAAACTTTGAAAGACATATATTTTTGTCCTAAAACGAAATTATTCAGGAACTTTGAAAAGCTTGAATTGAATCTTGTGATAAAAAAAAAAAGATTCGGTTAACAGTTTTAAAGTGTTTTTATTTGTTCTAAACATTTTTTGAAAATTGGTTCCTTCAAATTCAGCTCCTGCGATGTTTTAGGTTTCAATTGCTTGTGCTGGGTTTATATGTTGTGAAAACAAAAGTACTTTTCGTTTGTTGTTGGGTTTTTTTTTTTTTAAATTTATAATATTTTATTGAAGAAATCCACTAAATATACAATAATATAATACAATAAAATAGTCATTACATTAAAATTCATCATATTAATTTCCATCAAATGGCTTTTTTATGAACAAAACAAAAAATAAATATATTTCCAAATTACCCGTTACATCTCTCAATACCCTCCCCCTATTTCCTTCTCCCCTTTTCCCCTCTCCTCCCCCCATAATGTTTCTTTAAACGTCTGATGTAGTGCGTGCATAACAAGGGACAAAATGATTGCGGGCGGGGACGTGAAACGAAAGACATTATTCACGATGAAGGAGTTTGCTCTGTTTTGGAAGTTCTCGAACACGTATTGCTCCCACAGAGTGAACCCCTTGTTCTTCAGAAATGTTTTGAGCCTGTATACTAAGCTGCTCTTAGCATATATAATCTGAAAACGTCATTTTAACATGGAGAAGACGGTGTATATCGGACAAATATATTATTTTTGTTAAATTAAAGTTTCTACTCATTTATCCCTTCCCATCTTTCATTGTTGGTCTTTTTTAAAAAGAAGCTGTTAATTTTGTTTGGATAGGAATGGCCTAGTGGTTACCCGCCATGGGCTAAAAAGTAGTTGTGGTAAGGGCGGATAGCATAGCTGGTTTTAAGAAAGGTTTGGACAAGTTCCTGGAGGAAAAGTCCATAGTTTGTTATTGAGAAAGACATGGGGGGAAGTCACTGCTTGCCCTGAATCGGTAGCATGGAATATTGCTACTCCTTGGGTTTTGGCCAGGTATTAGTGACCTGGATTGGCCACGGTGAGAACGGGCTACTGGGCTTGATGGACCATCCAGAGTTCAAATCCCAGTTTCTTCAGTGAAGTACAATGTGGCCTGGGACAAGTTGCTTCATCTCCCATTGTCTCAGATACCCACTAGATTGCGAACTATTGCTGTATCTAAATTCAAATCTTGTAAGTCAGCTCGAGCATCATTTGGAAAGGTGGTCAACAAGTTAAAATTGAATTACTCCAGACATCCTCAACAGTCCAGAATGCTGTTAGAATACCCCACATTGAGACTTTTAAGATCTATGTATCCCTAATTTTGCATTGTAGGTCATGGAATTGGCAACCAAACAGCTGTGTTAAAATTATGTTTATATAACAAGTGCCTGGTCTGCCATCTTGGTCTTCACCCCCAGTGGCATCCACTAGAAAGCGTTCTTGAATTGCAAAGCAATCAAGTGATCTGATTTTTGGAGGAAGACTAGCCCAGCAGACTTTCAGACACTGCTCCTGAAAATATATTCCACCATTAGTTCAAAAATGGTGGGCAACTCCATCAATAGCACCTGTGTTTTTCATCCCCGCCAGGGAAATGCTGGTCTCTTTCAGGCAATTGATAATAGACAGTTAGATGGTAGTAATTCATGTAACATTTAGTTTTGATTGGTGTTTTGTGTTAGTTTTCTTGAAGGATGAAGTCTTTATGGAGTGCATGTGTTGAAAGTGTGTCAGTTTATATACAGTTTATTGTTTGAATAGAGGTCAGTAGAATTCTAATATTTAATTATAATGTTGTAATAAATAATATGATTTAATGTATTAATAATTGGGAGGGTGGGGAAAGTGGCTGTTTTCTTTACTATTTGTGTATTATGGTGTATTTTATGCAATCTGTTAAGGTTATATTATTTGTAATGCATTGCCAAGGTTTGGAAAATAAATAAAGAATTACAAAAAAAGAATTCTAGCCTGGTCTGTGCTAAGAGCTGCCCGATTCGAATCAATTCACCGATTCACTTTGGTTGAATTGATTCGAATCAATTCGATCTGGAAAAAAAATCAGCTTCACTGATTTCAGTGCAGGCCCAGCGTCACGGTCTGGGAGCTTTTCCATAACGGCAGCCTTCACAACTCATTGCTCTTTTTGGCGTTGGGCCTTCCTCTCTGCCAAGGCCTACCTTCGTGGAAACAAGAAGTAGGTGGAACCTGATGGTGTGTGTGGGGAGGAGGTGACAAAGAAAGAGAGCAAATGAGAGAGGGAGGGAAGTGGGAAGGTAAAAGGGGGAGTTATCAAACCTCGAGGGGGGGCATGATAGATGGTACAAACCTCAGGGGGGGGAAAGGAAAAAAGATGCCTTACTACAGGGCAGGCAGGGAAGGAGATGGCCTGGAGACAGGAGAGAGATTAGATAAGGCAGTGGGGGAAAGGCTGAAGTCGAGGGAGAAAGAGAGAGATGTTGGGATAGGGGAGCTGGAAGAGCAGAGGGAAGATAGAGAGTGAAATGAGGAAAAAGGAGTGGGAAAGATGCTAAATTCACAAATGGAGAAAAGAAAGAGAGATGCTTGCCCTGGGATGAGGAGTGTAGGAGGAGAAAGGGAAAATCTGGACAGAAGGAGAGGCAAGGCTACAGGGGGAGGGATGGGACATAGTGGATGGAAGGACAGAGAGAGAGAGGGCAGATGCATGGAAGAGGTGAGAAGACTGACTCTGGATGGAAAGAAGATGATTAAAGCAGAAATGACAAAAGGTAGAAAAAAAGCTTTATTGTAACTGTATTGATAACACTTCCCCCTCCCCATTCGCAGTTTCCGCACTCGCGATTTCACATAATCGTGATTTTTTTGGAGGGAGGGGGGAACCCCCCCATATTTTTGCCTTCACCCCGGCATCCCGGCCTTACCTGGTAGTCTAGTGGGCTTTCGGGGCAGGAGCGATCTTCCTACGCTCTTGCCCCGTGCAGATTGCCAATAGGAAATGGCTGCCGATGGCTGCCCTGAGCTCCCGCCGTAGTCTCGAGAGACTATGGGAACTCACGGCAGTCAATTCCTATTAGCGATCTGCACGGGGCAGAAGCGTAGGAAGATCGCTCCTGCCCCAAAAGCCCGCTAGACCACCAGGTAAGGCCAGGATGCTGGGGGAAGGCGGGAGGGAGGCAGGGGTGGGTCAGAGCTGGATATTCGCGGTCCGGCTCTGCCCCTTTCCCCCCGAATAACGAGGGAGATGTGTAAATGTTGTTTATAAATAGAAAATGGTAAAAAGTAATCTTTTTATTAGACTAATTTTGATACAATAACAGCAGTATACTGTATTCTGTACTGACCTGAAGAATGAGGTTTTGACCTCTGAAAGCTAATATAAAAATGGATTAGTCCAATAAAATTGTATTTTCTTATTTTTGTTTTATTTCTTTTTGTTAATTTGTAAAGTGGTGATTGTCAGCATTTTAAAATTTACATCTGCTGTCTTTATATTTTGTACAGTATTAGGGGACATGTGTTACTGTTTCTGTGGTGGTGCATTGTATGCAGAGTATGACTTCTTGGCTGTTCAGTTTAACTTTTGTCTTCATATTTCTATCTTTAGTCTGTGATTACTTATTTCATGCTGTGCGAGGGTATATCTGTGTTCTGTGTGTATGAAAAGGACATCGTTTTCTGTTAACATTGACTTTGCAGGATTGATTTGCATTAATATGGCTTGTTTAACTTTACAATCAAAATCGATTCAACTTTAAACTTGAAAAGTGAATCGAATCAAAAATTGATTCAATAGGCCAAATCAAATAGAATCTAATTTTTTATCCTCTGAATTGGGCAGCTCTAGTCTGTGCATCTTAGGACCATGGTGCATCTGGTTTGGCTGACAAAATCTGGAGAAATGTCTACTGTAGTCTCCAAAGCAGTTTTGGTGTGATTTTTCTGACTGTATGTTTGTGCTTGTAACTTTATAATGGAACTGTGAATATCATACATAATAGCCCATGGCTAAGAGAAGGCTAAATTGTTTGGTATCAACTGCATTTGATAAAACAAGGCTTTGAATGTTACAAATATTTTGCAAAAAGGAAAAAAAAAGTACTTTGGAAGGCAAGGGAGAGGAGACAGAGAGACAGGCAGGCAGACAGAGAGAGACAGGCAGGCAGACTGATACAGGCAGACAAACAGAGACACACACATACAGTTTGCTCTGTGGTTACAATTACATTGTTTTTCATGTTATATACAGGTACTTATTTTATACCTGGGGCAATAAGGGTTTTAGAGCCTTGCCCACACAGTCACAAAGAGCTGCGGTGAGAATTGAACCCAGATTCCCCTGAAATTCTGTGGTTAACATCATGTGCTAACCCACGTTATTTTGCTGTACATTTCCTGCGCTGCTAGATGAATTTATACAGGCACAAATGCATTCATCTATTTATTTGGATTTAGCGGACATCTTTATTCAATAATAATTCAAGATGAGTTACATTTCAGGTTCTGTGAGTATCTCCCTGCCCAAGAAGAGCTCACAATCTAATTTGTACATAAGGCAGTGAAGCTTAAGTGACTTGCCAAGTACCTCCTTTGTGATTTGACCAAAGCTCCTCTGGATGACCAATCACTAGGGCTCCTCTTCCACTCCGTTATGTATAGAACAGTGTGTCCCAAACTGTGTGCTGTGGCCCGGCAGTTTCCAGGTGTGCCGTGAAGTGCTGACGAGGAGGAGAGGTGCCGGCACCGGATTGCTGCTTACAAGATGTGCCTCTCGCAGCGCAGCGAGAGGCACATCCTGAGGTCAGTCAACTGGCGCCGCCTCCTCCTCCTCACCGGCGCCTCTTCTCATCGCCTCTCCTTCTGCAGCACCCCCTCACCGGCGGTAATAGGAGGCTCGGGGCCGCGGCTGGAAGCATCCGCGCATGCGCGGACGTAGCCATGATGACATCTCACATGTGTGACATCATCGCGTCAACATTTATTTAAATTTATTTTAAAATTTCTATGCCGTTTAAAACTTAACGGTTTATATAATTTGCATACATAATTTTAAAACAAAAACATAATAAAATAAACCTACAAACAATCTTTAGAAAAATTTTAAAACAAAAACATAATAAAATAAACCTACAAACAATCTTTAGAAATCCTGTGTACAAAATAATACCATAGCTTGCATAGTAAAGATCATGAATAAGTGATCAACAGAGAATGACACGGGGGAAAAAAATTGTCCCCGTCACCGCCCCATCCCCGCGACCACCATCCCTGTACCCGTGACCAGCGTCCCCGTCCCGTCCCTGCGACCACCGTCCCCCGAAGCATCCATACAAGCATCATACAATATTAATTAATCATATTAATTCATTATGGTAACCACAAAATTAAAAGAAACACAAAGCACACTGTATGCAGCGAAAATGCTAATTATCATTGGTGTCACCGTTCCAGACAGAGTTAGGATTATCCTAACCCCGGTTGCCATTCCAGCAGCAATGGAAGCACCGATCAAGGCTACGTAAGCAGATAAACATCTTCTAACACTGCCTTCCCTGTCAGTTTTGCATCTCACGATCTCAAGTGACACAGCTTTCTGATATCTGAATCAAGTTTCTCTTTATTTGCTATACTGTTTGAGGGCCCAAACGACTAGGATGAACTTCTCCTTCATATTAAAAATCAATCCACCACCCTTTCTTTCAAGAAACTGCTTCAACTATCACCTCTTCTCAGAAGCTTTTGGTTCTGTGACCCTGTAGCTTTCTCCTGCCCCTCTTTCTTTTCTCAATACTCCCTACTCTCCTATTACACCCTCCTCCTCTTTTCATCTACATTTTCTTCCACCATTTTGATATTTGTAAGCTGTATTGATGCCTCTCCAGGCCCTTTGGCAATATATCAAGTGTTATAATATAAATAAATAAATATAATTAAACCGCAAAGGAGCATTCACAGAAGGGGCTTCACTGACTTCCGGTGATTTCTAGGATTCATTTTAAATGTACCTGCCTAATTTTCAAGATCCTACATGGCATTCTTCTTCCCCTAATCTAATCCCACTATCCTGGAACTCTTCGAGACCTGACACTACCAGATCCGCCCACAAACTCAAACTATCTTTCCCCTCGTTAAAAGGCGTCATGTATGCAGGTAAATTACAGAAATCCCTTTTCTTCAAATTCACTGAGCTTCGGAATAACCTCCATGCCCCGCTGCGGAACCTAGGCTCATCCCAATTATTCCGAAAGCATCTGAAAACCTGGCTTTTCTCCAAAACGTAAAGTTATCTAATTAAAATGTAAAGCTAGCTATCCTCTTCATAACCTCCAATTTCTTATTATGTCCTTCCCTCATTTATTGAATGACCTGTAAACCGTGCCGAGCTCTATCTTTATTTAGATGATGCGCTATACAAACTTAAGGTTTAGTTTAGGTTCTCTTCCTCTCTTTTTTTTTTTTTCTCTCTCTCTTCCTCTATTTTTCTCTCTCTCTCTTTTTCTCTCTCTTTCTCTCTTTTTTTCTGTCTCTCTTCCTCTCTTTTTTTCTGTCTCTCTTCCTCTCTTTTTTTCTCTCTCTCTTCCTCTCTTTTTTTCTCTCTCTCTTCCTCTCTTTTTTTTCTCTCTCTCTTCCTCTCTTTTTTTCTCTCTCTCTTCCTCTCTTTTTTTCTCTCTCTCTTCCTCTCTTTTTTTCTCTCTCTCTTCCTCTCTTTTTTCTCTCTCTCTTCCTCTCTTTTTTTCTCTCTCTCCTCTCTCTCTTTTTTTCTCTCTCTCTTCCTCTCTTTTTTCTCTCTCTCTTCCTCTCTTTTTTCTTTCTCTCCCTCTTTTTTTCTTTCTCTCTTCCTCTCTTTTTTCCTCTCTCTCTCTTTCTTCTCTCTTCCTCTCTTTCTCTTTCTCATTAAAAGGCATCATGTATGCAGGTAAATTAAGGAAATCCCTTGTCTTCAAATTTACTGAACTTTGGAATAACCTCCCTGTCCCGCTGCGGAACATAGGCTCATCCCAATTATTCCGAAAGCATCTGAAAACCTGGCTTTTCTCCAAAACGTAAAGCTATCTATTTAAAATGTAAAGCTAGCTTTCCTCTTCATAACCTCTAATTTCTTATTATGTCCTTCCCTCATTTATCTTTATGGTTTCTTCACCGTGCCATTGAGGAAAATTATTGACTAGAAAAAGGCACCTACAAATAACTGCGTCTTAAGTAATTTTCTAAACATGCCCTTTTCACGGCAGTTTTGTATCTGAGCCACCAAGAAGTTCCATATCTTAACTCCTGCACAACAAAAAGTCATTTTTACCAGTCTCAACAAGGCTTGGATTCACAGTCGTCTAAAGTAAAGCTAGATTCTCAGAGCGCAATGATCTTTTTGGTGTATAGCTAAGTATATTATTTTTAAACAATTCTTGAATGTTTCCATATAAGAATTGATGACAAATCATTACTGCTCATTTACGGGTGTCCTCCAGCCACGGCCGCAAGATTAGCGTACCGTATCTTAAAATGTTTGCGACACACTGGTCCAGAAAGTTTGCTTTTAACGTGAGCGAGAGCCAGATCAACCTGGGGGGAAGGGACGGGCTTATATTTATAAGGAAAGGGGCATAGTTTGATTGCTAATTTGGATAAAATTGTCCATAAATGTGGACAAAAACAACAAGGAAAGACAAAGAAGATACCTTAAACAACCCAAATAAGTCCTTATTCAAAACAATAAGTCCCAACAAGGATCCCAGTTTCGGCCCCCAAAGTCCTCCACTGCGGCCCTCAAACAGTTCACCGACGTGCTCTTCAAATCCTGTAAATGCGTTCATTTCAATCTCGCCCACTTGATATAGTGACGGCAAACAACCTCTTTAAGTGGGTTACTCGGGTGTCTCAATTATGGAATTTTCTATTGTTGACAATCCAAAATAAAGTGAGAGGGTTTTAAAAAAATATATCCTTGAATTGATATGCAATCGGTCTTAATTTTGAATGTTTAATACCCAGTCTGAACAGGTAGGCCAAGGCGGTTTACAAAATTAGTAGCTTATGTAAGCTTGCGGGCTCTCGGAGCTTTCTCGTATTCCTACTGCAGTCCTTTATATGAAAAGGTTGGCGACCACCACCTTAAATCATATATGATTAGGACCGAACAGCATGCCAACTTGTATGGATATATTGGCAAAATTATGTATCGAGATAGTCATAACTTATATGGATCATAGCCAGCATCTGCAACGAGAGAGTTGAGGGGTGAGAGGAAGAGAGAAATGTTGGCCTTTCTGTAAGCCAGTTGTCCATAAACCTGTCCTGAAGGAATCCCAGCCAGTCAGGTTTTCAGGATATCCACGATGAATATTCATGAGTTAGATTTGCATGCGCTGCCTCCGTTGTAAATCTGACTCGCAAGTATAATATTCATTATGGATATCCTGAAAACATGATTCGGTACATAGAGAATGACACAGTGGCAAAATTAGCCCCCACGGATAACTGCGGGAAACTAACTCCATGTCATTCTTTAAGGAGAGAGGAAAGAATCGGGATCTGAATGGGCACAACCACTGACCCTCAAGCCTTGTATTGAAGGATGCTGGTGTAGGAGGGCTGAGGTTGAGATAGACACTAGAGAATGACACTGAGGGGAGTGTGTGCTGCAGTGGTTAGAGCTACAGTCTCGGCACCCTGAGGTGGTGGGTTCAAATCCCTCACTGCTCCATGTGATTCTGGGCAAGCCACTCCCCTCATAGAGCCTCCCAGGACAGATAGGGAAATATGATAAAGTACCTGAATGTAAACCACTTAGAATATAAGTGGTATAGAAAAAATAAAATAAAAATAAAGACCATAAGCGTTGCCATACTGGGGCAGACTCAAAGTCCATCAAGCCCAGAATCCTGTTTCCAACAGTGGCCAACCCAGATCCCAAGTGCCTGGCAGAAACCCAAAGAGTAGCAACATTCCAGAGCCGAGATTGTGATGTCATAATGCCTCATTCCACCATGGCCTAAGAGCCAACCTCATCAATGATGTCACAATGGTTTCATTATCCTATGCTTGGCTCGCATAAGAATCGGAGTATGAATGGGCCCAGCCACTGACCCTCAAGCCTTGTATTGAAGGATGCTGATGTTGATAGAACAGTGGTCTCAAACTCAAACCCTTTGCGGGGACACATTTTGGATTTGTAGGTACTTGGAGGGCCACAGAAAAAATAGTTAATGCCTTATTAAAGAAATGACAATTTTGCATGAGGTAAAACTCTTTATAGTTTATAAAACTTTCCTTTATAGGAAAGATATATAAACTATAAAGAGTTTTACCTCATGCAAAATTGTCATTTCTTTAATAAGACATTAACTATTTTTTCTGTGGCCCTCCAAGTACTCTTATTTTTTTCTGCAGCACTCACATTTAAAGTTCAATATCTTTTCTTTCTCAAAACTGGCACATTTCAATCACTAAATTGAAAATAAAATCATTTTCCTACCTTTGTTTGGTAATTTCATCAGTCTCTGGTTGCACTTTATTCTTCTGACTGTGCATCCAATACTTCTTCCCTTCTTTCAGCCTCCTGTATGCTTCCTCTCCTCCAGACCTCATTCCCTCCCCCAACTTTTTCTTTCTTTCTTTGTCTGTCTTTCTCTGATTCCGTGCCCCATTTTTTGCTTTGTTTCTGGTTCCCTGCCCCCCTCCTTCTTTCTTCCTTCCTCCGTGCCCCATTTTTTGCTTTTTTTTCTGGCTCCCTGTCCCTACCCCACCTTCTTTCTTTATTTCTTCCTTCCTTCCTGCCCTCCCCCATGCCACCGCCGCCGCGGAATAGGCTGCTGCTGCTGCCGCTATCGGGAACAGGCCATCTCCCTGCTTCTCTTCTGCACGGGGCCGACCAACTCTCGTTCCTGATGTCAATTCTAACGTCGGAAAGGACATTCCGTGCAGCCAGGCAGCGATTGGCTTGCCAGAACGTCCTCTCGACGTCAGAATTGACGTCGGGCTGCCAGAGTTGGTCGGCCCTGCAGGGAAAAGAACAGTGGACCGCCCCCCCCCCCCCCTTGGTACGCCACTGGAGCAGCAGCGTGTCTGGCCAGCTCGTTCGTTCAAAGCCGCGGGTGGCGGCTCCTTGCGAGATCTGATGTTGTGACATCAGAAAGGCTTCCGATGCAGGAGTGGATAGCGCAAGGAGCCGCCAACCCGCAGCTTTGAGCGAACGAGCCGGCTGCTGCTCCAAAAGGAAGAGAATGATGGCCTCCAGACCGCGGGCCGCAAATAAAACCTGGAGAGCCACATGCGGCCCGCGTGTTTGAGACCGCTGATGTAGAAGGACTGAGGTTGAGATAGACGCTAAAGAATGACACGGCATGGTTATCCGTGTGGATTGGAGCGGTGATGAATTTTGTCACAGTGCCATTCTGTCCTAGGGTTTCGCCTAGGTTTGGGAACTACAGCTCTAAGCAAAAGACTGTAATGTTATTCCCCATATTTATATAAGTATTCTTCCTTGTGTACGGTTAGAGACATTTAATTACAAGCTGCAGCAGTACCAGGTTTTCCTCTGTATTAGTCCTGCCGGGGGGGGGAAAAACAAAAGACAGGTGACCAAACAGGTTTTTTCCTCGTTCCACAGAAACTTAGTCAAGTCGCACTGATCTATATTTTCTCAGACACAGTAACCTGCCCTCTTTTGCCCCACCTTGGAAGCAGAGTACGTTCCTGATAGCAAGATGTGTTCATAGTCTCCTTCCGCTTTCAGTCACATGCGCTGGCTTGTGAAATCAGTAGGTCACAGTTCCTAGTGAAATATTATCAGTGTTCAGGAAAGGGCAGAAGGGGGTGTGACCGTTGAGCGTGTGCCTGTGACGAGCTGGTGCACTAAAGCATCCGAAATTTTTAATTGATGCCGAGAAACAGGTGTAACAGATCTCCCTGTTGTACTTGGTCGCTGTTGTAATGCGTAGGTAGGCGTGTCTCTGACCAGTGTCGCATTACCACGGCTGGGCTGATTTCAGCTCCTGATAAAAAAATGTCTCTAGGCAGGTTGTCGGCTTCCCCCCTGCCATCTTGTGCAGTATTTGACTCTATTGCAGACCGTTGGCCGCTTTCAAATTGAGAATGCGTTTTCATGTGTTCTCGAGGGTGGAGGTTGGTCTGGGGGTGGTGAAATAAGCAGCTCAGTGGTGAGGAATCTACTTAGTTTTTCAAAGTAAAAACTTAAAAACATTATAATATATGGTAAATAATTAATAGTGTACATTTATTTATTTGTTCAGGCTCTGGGGAAGGTGCTGCCTCTGCACCCAGAAGTCATGAGATCAAATCCCAGTACTGTATGCAGAGAAAATGTTAATTATAGTTTATACTCGGGGAGTTTTTTTTTCCCAAAGAGGTCAAGGCAAATGACTTTAAAATCTGCAATGTCACCTCGGTATCGACTATAGAAAAACAGACAAATACTCTATAGTGTAAAATATAGACAGCAGCAGATATAAATTCTCAAAATCGACACATTTTGATCACTAAATTGAAAATAAAATCATTTTTCCTACCTTTTGTTGTTTGGTGATTTCATGAATCTCTGGTTGCATTTCCATCTGCCTTCTACACGCTTTCTCTCCTCCAGACCTCATTCCCTTCTCCAACCAACATCTCTCTCTGTCCCTCTATGAGTCCAACTTTTCTTCCTCTCTCCTCCACCCCTGTTGGTAACATGTTCACTCTCTCTCACTGTCCATCTGTCCATCTCTAATTCCCTCCCTTGCTGCAAAGAGAGAGAGAGAGATCCAGGGTGCATTTCTCCCATCCCTCTCTTCTGCCACATACAACATTTCCCCTCTCAACATTTCCCGCAGATCATGTGCATTTCTCACCACTCTCCACCAGCTCCTTGCCCATTTCTCCAACACCATGCCACATCTTCCCTCCATGACTATGTCCAACATTCCTCCACCTTGCATCCTCTTCAATCTGTCCCTCTGTTCCTTCTCCACCACCATATCCACCACTTCTCCCTCTCAACCTTCTCTTCCCCGTGTATCTCTGCCTCAATCTTCTCTGTCTCTCTATGCCCAACAATTTTCCTCTTTCTTCCTTTCCCCATGTACACCATCTCTTTCCCTCTCACTCACACACTCATGCCCAACAATTCTCCTTTTCTATTTGCCCCCCCCCTTCTGTGTCTCGAGTTTGTGCCCCTTCCCTGCCTTCCAGCCTTTGTCCCAAATTTGTGCCCCTCCCATGTTCCAACGCTCTCCTTCTCCTCCCCCCCTTTCTCCCTTTGTTCCATGATCATGTCCCCTTTCTCCCTTACTTGCTCGCTCAAAGGCAGCACTCGCTCCCTTCAGGGCCGTCCAGCTGGGATGCTCCTTCCTGACTTCAGACATCAGAGAGAAGGCTTCTGGGTCAGCCACGTGCAGTGTCTAAGAGCTGCTACCCCGCATCCCTGCAACAAGTGCGGCTGAAGGCAGGAAGGAACAGCCCACCTGGAAGGAAGTAACTGGGATCCCCCACTAATCTGCAAGGCTTCCCTCTGATGTTAGCTCTGTCTCCGGAGGGAAGCCTTCTGGGTCAGCTTCAGCCCGGAGGGGAGCATTAAGTTGGAGGGCATGGGATCCCTGGCAGCAGTGTCCATTAAGAGAAGAGGGGCGAGAGACCCACGCAGTGCCATGTATCCCTAAGGGTACGTGTACCACATGAGTAGGGAATTTTCAACACAATCCTTGGACATATTAACCAGCTTGATTTTCAGGATATTCACAATAAATACAGAGGAGAGCAATGTATATATAATATATGCATTCATTGTAGGTATCCTGTAGTGTATACCTGTTGGGTTGAATGTGTCATGAGGACTGGGTTGAAAATCCCTACTCTAGAACCATGCTGTCAAGAAATGCTTGCTTTTGGGTGGATGCTTGAGCACCCCTAATAGTTAACAAATTACTTGATTGTGTCCAGAGACGGGTGACTTCCGCCGGGTTTAGCACTCTGAGTCATTTTGAAAAGTTGGCTCCTATGATGGTGTATATGTTGAGGTTTATTGAAATATTTCTCTCATATTAGCTTCCGAGTGTGATTTAAAATAATGTGTGATAACAGGCACTTTGGGTTATCACATTGCTTCGAAAACCTGACCCAGTGACCTGAATAGCCTGTTGTGTTTTCAGGCTGAATATAGATAAGAAAAATTTGCATACGGTGGGAATCCGAATATGCAGATCTATCCCATGGTTATTGAGGCCAGGATTTTCAAACACCCGCCTTAAAAAGCGACGGTCTGCTACCGCAGCCGTTTTGATACCGAATCTAAAAACCCGAGACATTCTTAAAAAATTGCACATGCAAATAAGATCGGCAGCGAGGATTTCCTATATTTGCATGTGCCCATCGTTGATAGGCACATGCGCAGAAAAAGGCCATTAAAAGAGACCCCCTACTCTCCTGCTGCACTATTGGATGAATGGAAGGGAGAGGAGGGGAGAAGCAACATCAACTTTTTTTCAATTGCGCATAAAACATGCCTCTCTCTCCAAAAAACTACTGCAATTCAGGTAAATCTTGTAATTTTGTTTTTAATGTAAAATTTAATCAAGACCCGCAGCCAGAAACACACCCGCTGGCCCGGAACGTCCTTTCCGACGTTAGAATTGACGTCGGGCAGTGAGAGTTGGTTGGCCCCGCGGGGAAGAAAAGCAGGGAGGGCAAACTCGGCACCGGCCTGTTCCTGATGGCGGCAGTGGCAGCCTTTCCCCGGCGGCGGTGGCAGCAGCATGCTTCCCAATGGCGGTGGCATGGGGGAGGGCAGGGAGAAAGGAAGAAAGAAAGGAGGGGGGACAAAGAGCCAGAAAGAAAGAAAGGGGGCAGGGTGAAACAAAGAAAGAAGGAAAAACATGGGGCACGGAGAGAGAGAAAGACAGACATAGAGAAAGAAAGGGGGCATGGAGAGAAAGAAGGGGGCAAAGTGAAAGAAAGTTTGTTTTTAGTTTGTGATTATTCCATATTGGGCGAGGGTGTATCTCTGTTCTGTGTGTATGAAAAGAACATAGTTTTCAGTTGGCATTGACTGCAGGATCAATTGACTGTGTGGGATCTGGCTTGTTTAGTTTTACAATGTATGTGTTGGTGTTCTAGTGCTCACTGCAGTGTTTAAGATGCTGCCTTTTCCTAGGTACACTCTTGTTGTGCGATATGTGGATTGTTACTAAAAATCATATTTTTCATATAGATGGGGAGGGTCAAAAATTGATGGGCCCCGGGTGTCACATATGCTAGGTACACAACTGCCCATGTGTCACCTTGAATTTAGTGTTTATTTTAAATTCTTTATTGGTTTTATAAAGCATATAAAAAGTGCAACATTGAAACATTCAAATTATCAATAAACAGCACTTATCACTCTCTCCTCTCTTCAGGTCACTCATTTTGTACCTCTTGTAATCTTTTGTAAACCGCATAGAACAGATCTTATTCTAGAGACCAGACTGGTCATAGCGAAGAGTACTAGGAGAAGTATATTGAGGAGGCAGTTTTTAATGGCCCGATTGGTGGAAGAGGAAGGTCTTTACTGCTCTGCGGAAGGTCATTAGTGAGTCTAGCGACCTGGTCTGTGTGGGTAGTCGGTTTCATAGCCGAGGTAGGAAATGGCTGTAGGATCTTTTGTACGCCGTACTTATTTGGAGGGATCTCCCTGTGGGAACGCTGAGTCTTTGTTCCGCTTTGGAGCGGAGGGTGCGGTTCCCTCCCCATTCTGGATGTGCCTGCATAAAAATAAAAATAACTAAAATCTGGCGGGTAAATTAGTAATCGTTAAGGCATTTAACAAATGTATCCAATGGACTCCAAATGTCTTCAAAATTTTTGATCATTCCTGATTGCTCTGCTAACATTCTTTTATATCGGTAATATAAACAGAGCGTTTCCCACCAAAAAGTAAATTTTAGATGATCCCAGCTTTTCCAATTTCTAGTAATTAATTGTATGGCCACTATCTTTATTGCTATCAGTTGGACTTTTAGGTATCAACGATGTCCCAAATAGAATCACCCCATAGGACAATGGAATAGACACTCCTAACGGTCCTAAGACACAATTTATTTTGCCCCAAATTGATTTCCAGAAATTAAGTATCAGTGGACAATGAAATAAGAGATGGTCTAATGTCCCCAATTCAAAATGACAGTGCCAGCATCTATTAGATTTTGTATTGTCTAATTTCTGTAATTTTACTTACCCCCCTCATCTACGAAACTGCGCTAGCAGTTTCTAGCGCAGAGAGCCGCGCTGAACGGCCCGCGCTGCTCCCGACGTTCATAGGAACTCTGTGAGCGTCGGGAGCAGCACGGGCCATCCAGCGCGGCTCCCTACGCTAGAAACCGCTAGCTCAGTTTCGTAGAAGAGGGGGTTAATGTTAAAAGTAGCATTGTCTTTTATTTATGTGCACTGATCTTTTGTTTCTGTTTTCTGGATGTTTGGAGCTGAAACTCCAGAAATAAACTCCAGCAAATGCTTATGCAGACAGCACAGATGTGTATACATCTGTGTCGCTTCTCTACCCATTTTGTTGCTAAGTGTGGAATTTATTAGTATATAAAGTCTACTTGAATTTAGAAATTACATACTTGGCAAGAAAGAGTTCCAAAGGGCACTGCTTGACTAGTTGTTGGAACATTGGTTTTGCTTATGGTTGAAAATAGTCTGGTGCCTCTCGCTTTTAACCCTTTCAGGACCATAAGGATCGTAGGCCAATTTTTGTGGTTTTGATGACATTTTTATGGTAAAAAGGGCTTGCAGATGCCAAAAAATTGATTTTTTTTGTGAAATATCATTATTTTTATTTAAAAAAATCACACTTCTGGCTTATGGACAGTGTGGCAAGTGAATCTTCTCGTCAATCTAGCAACGACGCTAATGAATGAATGTCGGAACCAGTTTGTTTACATAAAGGCAGTATCATATGGAATCCGTACATATCAAATTTAGAAATGTAGACTATCCCAATCAAAATTGATAGGATTTTAAAGTTATGGGACAAATATGTCCCTTGGTCCTGAAAGGGTTAAGCCATTCTAGAAGCAGATTGGCTGCGTCCTGAATATAGCGAGACTTAACAGAAATATTAAGTGGAGCCAAAGGCTCCTTTTTTTTAATTTTTATTCCATGGGAATGAAGCCCAGTCCTACAGCTGGGCTTCGTTAAGGCACTTTGCCGCTCCAGTCTTTCTTTGACCTTTTCTTGGTTTCAACAAGTATTGCCCCATTTTCATCAGCTTGAGGGTATCAGGATGGAATGGAACAGGAATCAGTCCCTGCCCTAGATGGCTGCTTTGGGTAGCCACACAAAAATAGTTTTACATAATTTTATAAACCAAATAAGATCAGACAGACATGAACAAATAATCCTCAGAAAATCAACTGTAAAAAGAATGAAAGTCAAAAAAGGCTTATATCAAGAATCATGGGAAAGTTGCTGCTTGTTGAAGAACTTTCTTGCAAAAGCAATCAAAAATTATATTCTGTATAGCAGGGGTCTCAAAGTCCCTCCTTGAGGGTCGCAATCCAGTCGGCTTTTCAGAATTTCCCCAATGAATCTGCATGAGATCTATGTGCATGCACTGCTTTCAATGCATATTCATTGGGGAAATCCTGAAAACCTGACTGGATTGCGGCCCTTGTGGAGGAACTTTGAGATCCCTGCTGTATAGCAGACTTAAGTTTTCCATTTTAATTGTTTGGCTGTAACTAGAGTCTACTACTTTCTTGCAGAAGAAAATAGAGCAAGAGGTAAAGATCCTGAGAGGGGCCAGTTCCGTGCTTTGCTAATACTCCACCTGCTGTTACGAAGAAGGTTCTGGCTTCCTGGTTGGCTTTGGAGGGCTGCATTCATAAAGCCATCCTTGCAGAAAGTTAGTGACTGGGTGTAGAAACCATGAGACGGGATTCAGGAAGAAGCCCTGGTATATTTTCAGCCCGGGAACCATTGTTGCAATGATCAGGCTAGGGAGAAGGAGAGGAAAGATTTATTGAAACGGGAGGGGGGGGGGTCGGAATCACTAGGGAATTGTGAATAAGGTTTCATGGCACCAGGATCCTAATACCAGTTTTTAAAATGAGCTTGGAAGAGAGAGAAGTAAATACAGAAAAATATAAATAAGTAAACCATTAAACCCAATGAGGATTTGGAGACAGGAAATGAGCAGGTTGATATTTTGAATGAATACTGTGCTACACTTGAATTGTTCTAACAAGTCTTATCGGTGTTTTCAGTACCAGTCTGACTCACTGTTTTCTGTTTGCTTATGCTAAGTGAGCTCTGATTTCATGCTTGGCAGTGGTGTGTATCCTTCATGGGAGGGGTGAGAGGTATCCAGGTTCAAGCTTTCGCCCCCTTGTTGTCTTTGAAAAATTCTTCTCTGTTCTACTAGACAATTTGAGGAAATTGGACCTCAAATTGATAGCAACCTGAGCTTTTTGGAAGAAATTATACACTTTTTTGAGAACTTACAGGCAAAATAAAATGTTAATTAGCATGCATTTTTTTCCTATTTGACTTTGTTCCCAAGTCAATCTCTAGTTTTCAGGATATCCCCAAGAAATGTACAAATTTTATGGCAAAGGTGTGTGTGCGCAATTGAGTAAAATTCCTGAAATTTGCCAGTTAATTTTTCTTCTATAACTAGTTTTTAGAGCTTTTGTGATTTAACACCACCCTCTTTTTTTTTTTTTACAA
This sequence comes from Geotrypetes seraphini, assembly GCF_902459505.1. NCBI lineage: Eukaryota > Metazoa > Chordata > Amphibia > Gymnophiona > Dermophiidae > Geotrypetes > Geotrypetes seraphini. Next base: position 12,345,882 of record NC_047091.1, read on the forward strand.
AACCGTGATAGCGGTGTTTTTAGCATAGGCTAGTGCGCTGAATGCTGTGCACCAGGAGCAGCGCAGAGCATTCACCATGCCGATCTGCGCTAAAAACCGCTATCACAGTTTTATAAAAGGGTGGGATTAATTAACTTAATTATGGAAGTGCAGTTGAGCAAAATTAAAGTCGATTAGTCTTCTAAACTAGATAAATTCACAGTAAAAGTTGTTAGGTTGTTTTTTGTTTCAGTTTTACGTAAATAAAGGTTATTGATGATCTTTTCTAGATTCTCCCCGTAGCCCCCGAGTAATTGGTTTTATTTCAGTTCACTGGTTTTATTGGAAGCAAAGGGCACCTAAGGTTAAATATTTTCCTTTTAACTATTTCTTGTTAATAAGTTATGCCCTCACTACTTGCATTCGGTAATTCGCTTTATTCGGGTAATTCGCTTTATTCGGATAATTCGCTTTATTTTGTAATTCGCTTTATTCGGGTAATTCGCTTTTTTCGGTAATTTACTTTATTTTGTAATTCGCTTTATTCGGGTAATTCGCTTTTTTCGGTAATTTACTTTATTTTGTAATTAGCTTTATTCGGGTAATTAGCTTTATTTTGTAATTCGCTTTATTTGGGTAATTCGCTTTATTCGGGTAATTCGCTTTTTTCGGTAATTTACTTTATTTTGTAATTCGCTTTATTTGGGTAATTCGCTTCATTCGGTAATTCGCTTCATTCTGCAATTCGCCTCATTGTCCAGCTCTATTCTAAAATTCACAGATTGTCCCGCTTTATTCCTTGGGTTGCATACAAGAGACCTATAATACATACTTAAGATTCATATTTTCCTTTTATATATTTCTTATATAATAAGTTGTACCCTCACTTCCTGCATTCTGTAATTGGCTGGTTGTCCAGCCTTCTTCAGTGTGAACCGCCTAGAAGTCATTCGACTGTGGCCGTATAGAAGAATAAAGTTGTTGTTATTATTATTATAACTTACTCCTATGAGCATTAGAATTTTTACTACCGCGGCCAGCAATTAAAAAATGCTAACACAGCTTCATAAAAAGGGGGGGGGGGCGGTAATTGGCAAAATACCCCTAATAACCTCAATAATTGAAGGGAAAAATGTAATTGGGTGTTACGTGCCTAATGCCTAAGTGGGTGTTTCTATTGGCAGAGTATGACTTAGACGCCACCAAACATGATTCTCCAAAGGCCCCGAAGCCCATAGAGATTTAAAGGGCTTCGGGGCTGATGCCAGGCGGCAGCCGCTGGGGTGGCTTTGTAAAACAGGCCCTTAGGCACTTGAAATATAAGCCTTTAAAACCCTCGCCTACATTTTAGGCACTGTTCGCCATGATTCTGTAAATGGAGCCTAAGTGTGATTTTTCTAGGCGCTGATTGATTTAGGCGCCATTTATAGAATCAGTCTTTTTAAAAACGATTTTTTAAAAATTATTGTTAGCCTGTCCTCCCAAAGGAGCTCAGAATGGGTTACAAATCAGCATTTTCCCTCTCTGTCCCGGCGGGCTCACAATCTATTTAATGGGGCAGTGGAGGATTAAGTGACTTGCCCAGGGTCACAAGGAGCAGCGCGGGGATTTGAACCCACAACCTCAGGGCACTGAGGCTTTAGCTCTAACCATTACACCACACTCTCCTCCAGATAAGAAGAATGTAACTGGGATGTACATAAGGAAGGGAGGGTAATAAGTGTAAAATAACAGAATTCATAAACAGGATGAACACGTTATATGATACGTATGTCAAATTGACATCGTCTTGAGGAATATGATATGTGTGTATCGGAACTAGTCACCCTGCACACATATAAATGGGCTGTGATTCACGCAGTATTGTAAGGATGACAAATGGTAATATAAATTCACCAAATGGCAATGTACGGGCTGCAGTGGAAAGAAAACACTGGGGCCGGCGGCAGAGTGATGCTGTGACTCGGTTTCGCCGCCCGGCAAGTGTTACAAGAAATTCAGGATGGACGCAGGAGTGGGGTGGGGGAAGAAAGGAGTAGATGTCGGGGAAGGGACCCGGCAGAGAGAGCTGACCAGTAGGTATACTGGCTGGCAGCATGGGGGTGGAGAGGAGGAGGTGCTGCGCCCTCAGCAAGATGACATTCAGGGCGGTCCGCCCCCTCCCCCCCTTAATACACCACTGAGTGTATCGTATTGTACTGTATTATTGGTATGTCAAGTAGTAAGAAAATATGTCAAATTGTACTCCGTCTTGTCTACACATTATGCATGTTCACCTGTAACCCGCCCTGAGCTCATTGGTGAGTACGAGACAGAAAATAAATTTAAATTAATAAATTAAATATATTAAATTAAATTAAATAAATAAATTAATAAAATATATCAATGGTAATTGAATCTAGCCAGTGGCTCCAAATATGACAATGTTATCCGTTTCAGTCATGTTCAGCTCGTGTCTGTATGTGACCATCACCAGATTCCACCAGTAATACAAGGACATCAGGTTACAGGAGTTCAGATTGCGCAATATTTACCAGTACTCATTAGTCAGTGAAAAGTGAATTTTACAAGCACAGAGATGGGCTGAAGAGGACAGGTAACTTGTTTTGTACCGTGTTATACGCTGTGGTAATTCTCTGCTAAAAATGAATTGGAGCTCTGAGCTGGCGCAGTGACTAGGCAGTCACCTAGGGTTATAGGTTGTTTTGTTTTTGTTTTTTTTTTGGGAGGGAAGCGAAGCTCTAGTCAAAATAAAACAATAGGTCCTGACAACCACAACCACACTTATAGGGAAGGTGGATAGTAATCAAATAGCCCACTTATCCTGATTGTTCTGGGAGAGGTACTGTTGGAAAAGGAAACGGGGAGGGCAAGGCTGAAGATTTTCCAGGGCCACTATTATCCTTATATTTGCCCTGACAAGGCTTAGTAAATTGACTCCTTTCTACTAGCACAAAACAGTTGTGTGTATCATAGGCATTGGAACAGGGGAGGCCACAGGGCCTATGGCCTCCCCCAAAATTGCCGGCAGTAATAGGGCCGACAGGGATCCTGCGTGCAGAGAAACACCAACTGAAGTGGTGGCCTCGGCTGGTCAGCTCTCTACCACGTCCCTTCCCTGATATCTACTCCTGCCCCCCTCCTCACAGCTACCCTGAATTTCTTGTAACACTTGCCGGCGGCAGAACCCATTCACAGTGTCGACCCCGGCGTCTTCTCTCCACTGTTGCCCACCCCAGCGGAAACAGGAAGTTGTCGGAGAGGGCGGGCTGCATTGGAAAGAAGACACTGGGGCCGGTGGCAGAGCGATGCTGTGATTCGGTTTCGCCACCTGGAAAGTGTTACAAGAAATTTAGGGTGGACGTAGGGGGAGGGAAAGAAAGGAGTAGATGTCGGGGAAGGGACCCGGCAGAGAGAGCTGACAAGGAGGTATACTGGCTTGGCAGCAAGATGCTGCTTCCACCGGAATGCTGCCTAGAAATAAGGCCTCTATCAAAACATTTCAAATTCGGAGGAGGGAAAGAAGTTAGAGAGGGAGCGATGTTTGACTCAAATGAGGGAAGGAGGGAGAGATGTGAGACTAAGGAATGTGATAAGGGAAGGGAGGGTGGGATGGAAAGATGTCAGAATGGTAGGAGCAGGGAGAGATGGACTAAGTGGGCTCATTATGCTATATCGTCCCATAGGAATAGCATGGCAGTAGCAGGAAGAGGTTGCAGGAGAGGTGGGTGGAGTTTGGAATGGGGTAAGGGGTTCCTGGTTTGGTTTTAATCTTGGCTCAGCTACTAAGTCCTGGCTTTCCATTCTCATTCCCTCGATTTATATTCGAGTTAATCTTTTTTCCCCTTTTTAGGAGAAAAAAGGTTACCTTGGTTTTTATTCAAATCGGTTTATATTCGAGTATATACAGTAATTTTAAAAAAAAAGTTGTGCATGGATTTTGGCTAAGCATTGCTGATAAAGGCACCATTTATAGAATTATGCCCTTATTATGCACCCTTACAGAACAGCATTTAGGTCAGTGGTCTCAATGTCAAACCCTTTGCAGGGCCACATTTTGGAATTGTAGGTACTTGGAGGGTCTCAGCAAAAATAGTTAATGTCTCATTAAAGAAATGACAATTTTGCAAGGGGTAAAAACTCTTTATAATTTATAAATCTTTCCTTTTGGCTAAGTCTTAATAATAATATTGTCATTTATAGCTAAAGAGACATATGATCAAGAAACTTTTATTTTACTTTTGCGATGATGATAAACATACCGAGGGCCTCAAAATAGGACCTGGCGGGCTGCATGTAGCCCCTGGGCCGTGAGTTTGAGACCACTGGTTTAGGTGTTCTGCTGTTACTTAAGCACATAAATGTGCACTCGCCCACGAAAGGAAAAGTGACAGGGGTTCCAAAATGCTTCTGACATTTGATTTTTAGGATTAGGACAATTTTATTGCATTTTGCCTTTTTTTTTTTTTTAGCTAAGCTATACTGGCTATTTGTGCGAGCCTGAATCTTTTTGAAAACAGCCTGTCTCGTTTTTCAAATAATCTACGGTCTAACTTCTGAATTTTGTAACTAAGTTGATGGATGTTCCATTGTCTAGTTCAGTGGTTCCCAACCCTGTCCTGGAGGACCACCAGGCCAGTCGGGTTTTCAGGATAGCCCTAATGAATATGCATGAGAGAGATTTGCATACCTGTCACTTCCATTATATGCAAATCTCTCTCATGCATATTCATTAGGGATATCTTGAAAACCCGACTGGCTGGGGGTCCCCCAGGACAGGGTTTGGGATCCACTGCTCTAAATATTCACCGACTTTGCTTTAGTATAGACTAAAATGCTGTGGGTGGCTTTTTCTAGGTGTCCTGCCTTTGCGGCACTGCTCCATGTCTCCTGTGTGGTTGCTGTCCTTCCACAAAGAACTCCACGGTGACACGCCTGATCTTCACGTTCTTCCTGCTCCTGGGGACTCTGGTAGCATGCATCATGATCATTCCAGGGGTGGAAGATGGACTTAAAAAGGTAACAGACCCCTGCATAATGAGTTGGTTTTTTAAAATAAGAATAAGTTGGATTGTGTGAAATGAAATAGGATAAGTTTACTTTTAACATACCGAGAAGCGAATATAATAAGCTGGAGAAGTTGAGGGCACCAAAAAGTTTTGTGCTAAATTCAGTAACAGTCATATGCAAATAATGCGCACAAACACGGGAGTGGGTTTTGGTTGCTGTGGAAACGGAATCGGTATTTTGCGCAATAAGAGACCAAAGCAGTGCCTGCAGATCTGTCTGCATTGCTGGCTTGCATGTGCAACTGAGTTGGTTAGCAAACCAATCAGCGCAGATACTTGCCAATTAACAAGCAATTATTGGCACTGCCTGGTTCAAAATGCGGCTGTTCGTCTGATCTTGGAATTAAAAAAGTTTGACCATGTAAGCCATTTTTACGTGCAACTTCATTGGCTCCCTTTCAAAACGAGAGTTATTTTTAAATTCGGCTGCATTTGTTAGAAAGCACTCTTCGGACTACTGCCATCCTACTCATCCACCCAACTAAAATTGTTCTCATCAAATAAGAACACCAGAAACTCGGGTATGTTTATGTACCCCGCTCTGAAAGCCTGTTGTTTTAAAAGTTTCTTAGACAAAACTCTGGCTTTTCAAGCGGGGAAAATGAACTCTTGGCTGTGTCCTCTAATTGCCCAATCCCAATCTTACCTTGACATGGCAGTACTTGAGGGAGTCCAGAGAAGAGCAACTAAACTGATAAAGGGAATGGAAAATCTCCCATATACCGACAGGTTGAAGCAGTTGGGACTTTTCTCACTGGAAAAGCGGAGACTTAGAGGAGACATGATAGAAACCTTCAAGATCCTGAAGGGCATAGAAAAAGTAGACAGGGGCAGATTTTTCAAATTAAGGACCACCACAAGTACAAGGGGGCACTCGGAGAAATTGAAAGGGGACAGGTTTAGAACAAACGCTAGGAAGTTCTTTTTCACTCAGAGGGTGGTGGATACATGGAACGTGCTTCCAGAGGCTGTAGTAGACAAGAAAACATTAAATGGTTTCAAAGAAGGTTTGGATAGATTCCTAGAAGAAAAAGGGATTGAAGGGTATAAATAGGTATAGACCACTACTCAGGCGATGGGCCTGATGGGCCGCCGCGGGAGCGGACCGCTGGGCAGGATGGACCTATGGTCTGCCTCAGCGGAGGCAACTTCTTATGTTCTTATGTTCTTGAGTTCAGAAAATCGATAAAAACCTATTTGTTTGGTAAATGTATGCGATGATTTCACATTATATTACATTTTACTGCATCATATTGTATTCCACTGAATTCTACTGTATTTTGTGTCTTCGCTGATATGTCTCAGTTCTCTTGCTGTGAACCGCCCGGAACTTCCGGTTGGGCGGTGTAGAAGAAAATAAATTATTTATTATTATTATTAATTGGCAGAGCCGGCTCAAAGGGTTATGGCATCCTGAGCAAACTTCGATGGCGGCACCCCACCCCCAAAGCTTAAGCTTTCTCTCCCCCCTCCCTCCTCCGTCAAACATTTCTCCCTTTCTCTCTTCAGTCCCTAATCTGGCATTTCTCCCTCTCTTCTCTCTTTCCTTCCCTCTCCCTCCTTCCCCTGCAGCCCTCTAAACAGTACTTAGTTGCTGGTAGCGACAGTTTGCACAACAAGCTGCTTTCAGCCAGCTCTGGGTCTTCTCTCTGCTGTGTCCTTAAAAACTAGAGCCCTCATGCTCTAAACTTACCATGCCTTTAATTCTTGTCGCTTAACCGGTTTAGCGTCAAAAGTATTTTAGGTTTCAATGCTCAGAATGGTTTTACGCGGTCTCTTCCGTGCCCCGTAGCAGCCTCCAAGAATACTATGGAAATGAAGTATAATGAACTCATTAATATAAAAATGAGCACGCTAGGTGATGGCACAAAATGAAGCACTGACCTTTTCACGCCACACATTGAGCCACGTGTCTTAAAGTTGCATTTATTTAAAACCGTATACCAGCAAGACTGGGGCTGCTGATTGCATAGCGTAAGTTTAAAATAAAAAATATATACAGTCAAACCTCGGTTTGCAAGTAACGCGAACCTTAACTTGCAAAACGAGAGCTGTCCCGATAAACGAGCACATACTCACACATCACGTGTAAGCGCGCACGAACGTGATTGCTTATCGGGACGGCACTCATTTCAAATTGCCCGCCTGACACATTGTGTCGCACCAGAAGACCCCCCTCACAGTCCTCCCATCGCCTCCATGCCCTCCTACCCCTGCCGCAGGCGGCGCCCTACGTTCACTCTGCCTTTGTGCCCACCCTGAGGAGTGTTTGCCTGATGGCTACAGCAAGATGTGGACCCAACCCCAAAACTCCTCTGTAGAAAGCAACAAATATGTCCCCAGCTAGTGGCTGCATGACCAGCACCCCTCCTGATTGCTACCTAAACCTGGCTGATGATCCACACAAGCCTATCCCCGTCTACTACTACTCCCTTCCCCTCTCCTTCAAGCATGCCCAGTGCCCTTTCCGGCCGCCTGCTCTGCGCCAAGGACTCCTCTTCCTCCTTCACCAGCAGCTGTATGGGGACCCTGAGACAAGTAAACATAGAAACAGAGTATGACTGCAGAAGAGGACCGGTGGCCCAACAAGTCTGCCCACCTAAGAACCCTCCCTCCCTGGTGTACCCCTCTTTCATGCATAACTTTGTAGCACTCCCACCTGTTTGTCCCATCGACTTTTGAAGTCTGGTACACTACTGGCCTCGACTACCTGGCGTGGAAGTTTATTCCATCGATCAATCACCCTTTCGGTGAAGAAGTATTTCCTGATGTCACTATGAAATCTTCCCCCCTTAAGTTTTAGTGGATGCCCTCTTGTCGCCGTGGGACCTGTAAGAAAAAAGATTTCTTCCTCCGCCTCAATTCGACCCGTGATGTATTTGAATGTTTCTATCATGTCCCCCCTTTCTCTGCGCTCCTCGAGAGAATATAAGCGTAGTCTGGTCAGACGTTCTTCATATGGAATGTCTTTAAGTCCTGAGACCATCCTAGTGGCCATTCTCTGGATCGACTCCATTCTTTTCACATCCTTTCGATAATGTGGTCTCCAAAACTGGACACAGTACTCCAGGTGAGGTCTCGCCATGGATCTGTACAGCGGTAGTATGACTTCAGGCTTCCGGCTGATAAAGCTCCTTCCGATGCAACCCAGCATTTGTCTAGCCTTTGCTGAAGCTTTCTCCACCTGATTGGCAGCTTTCGTATCTTCCCGGATGAGAACTCCCAAGTCCCTTTCTGCAGTGGTTCTTGCTAAGTTTTCGCCATTCAAGGTGTATGATCTGCATTGCCATTGCTTTGGATTACGAGCATGCTTCTGGAATGAATTAAGCTCGTAAATCAAGGTACCACTGTGTGTGTATATATTAATTATGGTTTGCTGGTAGTTCTCCATGCCCCCCCCCCCCCCCCCCGCCCTTGGAACTTATGATGTGCTACAGTAAGGCATGCCTATGATTTTGTGCCTTTATAATGTAGCTTTTCCTGGCACATGTGTCTTTCTCCGTGAATTATTCTACGCATGTGTCGGTCACTTTCTCCAACAACTGATTGGATGGTATTTCTGCAGACCTCATTTGCATGCGAAGATTTTGGAGCATCGCTTGTCGTTTTAGAAAGCAGAAAATTTACACTACAGCAGCTCACAGGATTTTAAGGGTGACTTTAGAGCAGGGGTCTCAAAGTCCCTCCTTGAGGGCCGCAATCCAGTCGGGTTTTCAGGATTTCCCCAATGAATATGCATTGAAAGCCTAGCTCTCATGCATATTCATTGGGGAAATCCTGAAAACCCGACTGGATTGCGGCCCTCAAGGAGGGACTTTGAGACCCCTGCTTTAGAGCATGGGGGGGGGGGGGGGCGCTAGCAGATTTGAAGCATGACTCAGATAATTTGACAGTTTTACATTAATGACTTTTTTTTTCTGCTTTTTACTTTTACAAGCCCAGTGAGCCCGTGGTTTTAACCCGCTTTAAACCCACGGATTAAAACCACGGGCTGGCAGTATGGAAGTAAAGAAGTTAAAAAAAGGTACAGGAAAAGGCAAGGGTCATGTGCGCCAAGGTGAGGGGCGTGGGGGCGGAGAGGAGGAGGTGCTGCGCCCTCAGCAAGACGGCGCCCAGGGCGGTCCGCCCCTCCCCACCTTACTAAACCACTGAGTCTATATAATAAACATTTCTGTCTCATGCCGTCTTATACCTGATGTATCGTTTTTAAAAAAAATTGTTCTCCAGCTTTCTTTCATTCCTTTCAGAGACAAACCTTACTTTATATGCACGGCTGTTGAGACAACTTCCCCCGATAATATTTATTTTAAAAAATTTCTAACCTGTTTGAAACTAAACGATTTACATAATTTACATACATAATTTAAAAACAAAAACATAATAAAATAGACATGCAAACAATCAATGTAGTTAAAGCATTAACAAGCCTCCGAGAGGAACAATGAATGTAAGAAAATACAATGATTTTTCTTTTGTCCGGTTCTCATGATAGATCCCTTGGTTTTGCGAAACCTCCACCACCATCCATGGTTCTGTGAACTGCGACATTGTCGTTGGCTATAAAGCAGTGTACCGCATGTGCTTCGCCATGGCTGCTTTCTTCTTCCTGTTTGCCCTGATCATGATTTGTGTAAAAAGCAGTAAAGATCCCAGAGCCTACATACAGAATGGGTGAGTTCCCCTGTCATGTCTCTAGAGACCCTTTTTGGGTCTATATCACGAGCTCTGCCTTTTCAGATGGAGAAATTTTCCAGGCTGTGATCAAAATTTTCAGATTTGAGATGGTTCCTGGACCAAACTTAGAAAATGCTGCCATGAGTTCCCGACGTAATCTTGAGAGACTATGGTAACTCACGGCACCATTTCGTATGAGTGATCTGCATGGGGCAGGAGCATAGGAAGATCGCTCCTGCCCCAAAAGACCGCTAGACCACCAGGTAAGGTCCAGGATGCCTGAGGGAGGCGGGGATGGGTCAGAGATGGCCCAAAAGTTATTCGTGAATTTTCAGTATTCGTGGGCCGGCTCTGCCCCTAACCCCCGCGAATGTTGAGGGAGGAGTGTAGAACTAAAATCAATTCTATATATACATTTACACTAATAGATGAACAGTTCAAAGCAGGAGGTTTTTTTTGGGGGGAGAAGTATAATAATAGGATAGGAAAGCATAGAGAGCATGTACATAAGTGCATATTGTGGGTCTCCAGTGTGTGCAATTAGCTCATGTTTATTCACTGTGAAGATCCTGAAAACCCAACTGGCTGTAGGGGCTTCAGGACAGGTATAGGAAGCCCTTGTTTAGATTGGTAGGCATAAGAGTTACCATATTGGGACAGACGGTCCATAAAGTCCATTTCCTTGTCATCAACAGCAGATGAATCCAGAGACTAGTGGGATTACGTCCATCAACCAGCAGGTGGAGATAGAACTGAGTTGTCCTCTGCCTTATTGGATGCACAGCCTCCTGGCCATTCAGTATACTCTATCTCCAGCAGGCTGAATGGATGTGTTCCTCGCAGCTCCTGCCTTCGGCTTGTGGATTTAGGTCCAGGCCAACCTAGTTCACAAGTACCTGCCAAAATCCCAAGAAATAAAACAGAATTTGTGATGCTTATCCTAAGAATAAACGGTGGATTTTTTTTTCCTCAGGCTCACAGCCTCCTAACCTCCTATTAAAAACTAGTTGGAGACTGGGGGGGAGAGAGTCCCCAGCTGCTCTGTGCCCTTAGGCACTGCTCCATGGTCTGTTTGCCCATGCCTCTTTTATATACAAATTTAGCTTATGCATATTAATTAGGCATATCCTGATAACCTGATTAGCTACTGGTAGCCCAGGACAGGTTTTAAATCCATAGCTCTGATGCTTATAGGAATTCTATGAGCATCACAGTTAATATCGCCACAGCCAGCAATTTAAAAAAAAAAAAAAAAAGCCTTACGCAGGGGATAGTGTTTTCTGGCATCTAATTCCTTTTGGTTGGATAGAAAAGACCCAAGCAAACCCAAATGCTTTTGGAGCCACAGAGGATTGTGTAGCTGTGTTTCTAGATAACGCAGTTGCACTTTCTCTCGTCTGTGGTGTCAAATGCATAGGTCTAGCATTGCCACAAAAAACAGGGAGGAATGGAGGGAAGTATAGTATAAAGATTCAAACTATCACTCCAAAACAAAAGCACCACACAAGCCAAGAAAGCTAGCTTATTTACTTAAGCGAAAGAAAAGCCACAGACAAACGGAGAGGTGGACCCACACTCTTCCACCCAAGCATCATAGGCAGTTAGGATCTGCATACTGATTGCCTGGATTTGGCGATAAGGCCCTGAAGCAGTGGTTACCGGCCACGAAACGATCGTCGGCCTGGCCTGTTGGTGTTCAGTGGTTTTTACCATTAATCATTTATTTATTTATTTATTTATTTTGCTCCCACCTGCTAACTTTAAACTTGTGCGAAAGTTTTTGGGCCTATGATGCTTGGGTGGAAGAGTGTGGCTCCACCTCTCCGTTTGTCTGAGGCTTTTCTTTCGCTTAAGTAATAAGCCAGCTTTCTTGGCTTGCGCGGTGCTTTTGTTTTGGAGTGATCGTTTGAATCTTTGTAGGTCTAGCATTGCCCGTAACCAGAGCTTCAATGTCTAGTGGGTCACATGGCTCTTCATAACCTTTTTTTTTCCCTTCCCTTTCTGATGTCTGTTTTGTCCGTCCTTGGCAGGTTTTGGTTCTTTAAGTTCTTGATTTTACTGGGCATCACCGTGGGCGCCTTCTTCATTCCCAATGAGCCATTCACAACAGGTAAGCCCCCGCATGGATTGCAATTCCCCCCCCCCCCACCTTAATTATTTTAGAGTACCAAACAAGAGTTTCCAAGTGACCTGGTTTCAGGTTGGAGGCGAAAGGCCAACTTTGACATCTCTGCGTTTTGATGCTTCAAGATACCATGACCTGCTGGGTGTATGCTTATGACGGCTGGTGCGTTAGGGGCTTGTCCCCACTGCAAGCTGTGTGACTGAGGGCTTCCCTTCCCCTTTCTAATACTTTTGTGTGGTGGTTTGTTGTTCAGGCTGTCTCTTCCCCTCACCCTTTCTTTTTGGGGGGGCTGGGGAGATCTGCTCTTTCTATCAAGATACCATTTTGCATCCAAGCAAAAGGCAAATCCTGGATGTCAGCCGAAGCAAGGAAATAAATTTTATTTGGTTTGTATACTCTTGAAACTATGCCAAATTGCACATTAGCAGGAAAAAGAAATACACAGGACTCTGGGCTAATTACACAGTTGAAGTGGATCTGTATTTTTTTTTTTTTTTTTTTGCCAAGGAAACCGAGATCAAAGTAAGGTTAGAAAAAAGGATGCATAACGCAGCTACAAAATTACAAAGAAGCTGCAACACTTGATAATTCTAAAAGCATTCCCAGATGCACATCTAAGTAACGCTCCACAATCACTTGTACTGCAATCTGCATATCCTGTCGGTTCATATCGGGTCCTTTTAATGATGTGTGGTAACCCCCAAATGTTTTGCTCTTCCAGTAGAGAATAAGGAATCTACATGCAATCGTGTTTGTCTTCCACAACCACTATTTAATCACGTTTTAAAACACACATCCTGTTGCTGGGTACCTGTGGCTTTTTTTTTTTTTTTTTCCTTCAAGTGCCACGGCAGCTGCAGGTGATGCAAGAGACAGTATGCTGAGGACACGCCCAGGTTCTGCCACCATCATTTGACTCTTGAGTAGAGGATGACATGGGGACAAGCTTTTCCCTGTCCCCGCAGGAACTCATTTTCCCATCCCATCCCAGTGCATTCTTTTCCTGTCCCTGCCCCATTCCTGCAAGCTCCGTCCTCATCTGCACAAGTCTCAAACACTTTAAAATCATAAGTAGCAACATTCTAGAGCTCAGATTGTGATGTCATAATGCCTCATTCCACCAATGCCTAAGCTCTGTCCTCATCTGCACAAGCCTCGAACACTTTAAAATCATAAGCAGCAACATTCTAGAGCTCAGATTGTGATGTCATAATGCCTCATTCCACCAATGCCTAAGCTCTGTCCTCATCTGCACAAGTCTCAAACACTTTAAAATCATAAGCAGCAACATTCTAGAGCTCAGATTGTGATGTCATAATGCCTCATTCCACCAATGCCTAAGCTCCGTCCTCATCTGCACAAGTCTCAAACCCTTTAAAATCATAAGTAGCAACATTCCAGAGCTCAGACTGTGATGTCATAATGATGTTTTTCATTTTGTTCTCTTCCTCTCTCAAGTCTGGTTCTATTTTGGTGTGGTGGGAGGTTTCCTTTTCATCCTCATCCAACTCATCCTGCTGATTGACTTTGCCCACTCATGGAGCCAGTCCTGGCTGGAGAAAGCAGAGGAAGGCAACGCCAAGTGCTGGTATGCAGGTATGTGGACTCAGATTGCAATGACTAGGAAACAACTGAAGTGGGCGCAAGTGAGGCACTGCGTGTGTGTGTGTTTGTAAGAAGTTGTCACTTAGCATCAGCTCCAGAGCAGTGGGCTACAGATCGTAAAAGAAATCAAAAGTAGAAGCATATCAGGCCCAGTATGAAAAAATAAATGAAAAGCTGGGCTCCTATAAACTTCCCCCTTCCTATTTGCGGTTTCAAGGTTCACAGTTTCAATTATTTGCCATTTTTTTTTTTTTTTTGGGGGGGGGGAAGCATAGTTTAGGGCCTTCCTGTCTCCCTACAGGACTTAAAATGTCTAGTAGCGCTATAGATTACTCCTTACTTGGTGGTCTAGCGGGCTTTCGGGGCAGGAGCGATCTTTCTACGCTTTTGCCCTGTGTAGATCGCCGATAAGAAATAGCTGCCGTGAGTTCTCGAGAGACTACAGGAACTCATGGCAGTTCGCTCCTGCCCCGAAAGCCTGCTAGACCACCAGGTAAGGCCAGGATGCCGGGAGGGAGGCGGGGGTGGGTCAGAGCTGGACGAGAAGTTATTCGCGGTTTTTCACACTTCGCGGTCCAGCTTTGCCCCTATCCCCTGCGAATACTGAGGGAGAAGTGTATTACAATTTACACTCCTAAATTTTTTCATGATTTTCAGTCAAACTTAGGGTCTTAATTTTTTTTTTTTTTTCTGCTGAAAATTCATCTTAATTTAGGAGCTTTAAAAGCTGTGATTCTATAACATGGGCCTGCCAAACATTTTGCCTATATTTGAGTCTAATTTATGAGCCTAGTGCTGAAAATACGTGCAGCACTATTTCCCCCACCCCCTCCCATCCCCACCAAACACCTTCCCTTGTTATCCCCCACTTCTTATGTTCCTAAACTTTGGAGTTCAGTGAAATTTTGATGATAAATTGAGGCACTCAGCCCTAATGCATTTTTAAGGAGGCCAGTTTAGAAGCATAAATGCTTTGCCTGCTAGACCCAACATGTTAGACTTGAGTGACTTCACTGATGGCGCTTGACTGATAACAATTTAATGGATTTGGCTGAGAACATTGCTTGATTTGCTCATAACACATTTATTTCCTCCTTTTGGTGATTGAATTGTTTTCTACATTAAATATGATTTTGCTTTTAAAGGTCTAGAGACTAGGGGTGTCTAACCTTGGCCTTCACTAGGTCAGGTTTTCAGGATTTCTCAAATGAATATGCATTAACAATATTCCAACGAGACGTATCAGTTACTTTCAATAGCTTCAATAGTATCACTTACTCAGCATATAAAAAGCTATTCATACATGTTATAAAACATTTTATTAAATAGTCATTCAATAACATCACATTTCCCAATAACGTTTTAGACATTACCAATAAATAATCACATTAATCACACATCATACATACAGAACCTTTCCTGTCACAACAGTTCTTATTATCGTTCCTGAAATGTCCAGGTATATCATGTATTTTTTTTTTTTTCCAGTCTTTTATCTCAAAGGAATGGTGCTTTGAGATAAAAGACTGGTAAAAAAAATACATGATATACCTGGACATTTCAGGAACGATAATAAGAACTGTTGTGACTGGAAGGTTCTGTATGTATGATGTGTGATTAATGTGATTATTTATTGGTAATTTCTATTTATTTGATTCAATTTCTATCCCGTCCTCCCAGGAGCTCAGAACAGGTTACAAGCCAATATTCACAAAAGCTAAATTGGACAGTACATTTGGTGATACAGTACTGGCGGAATAGAAATCACTAATGTAATATATACAATATTATACAATACATATATACAATATTATACAATACAGTCATAAAGACCAAAGCTGGGCAGTACAGTAGTTTAAGGACATTCATAGGGAATTTCTGGAGGGGCATTACAGAAGATTGAACCAGGGGGTCGCCAGCTGGTGGTTGTAGGCGGAGAGAGATCAGAGGGAACTGTTTGCGGTTGGCCCTTTAGTTGAAGAGAGATTCCTTCACTGCTCTTCGGAAGGTCATCATTGAGTTCTGTGATCTGATTTGAGGGGGGGGAGTTGGTTCCAAAGCTGTGGGCTGAAGTGGCTGTAGGAGCGTTTTCGGGCAGTTTCCAACAGGAGAGATCTTCCTGGAGGGATGCACAGTCGTCTTTGCTTTAGAGCGGAGGGGGAGGGTAGGGGCATAAAGATGTAGCTTGGAGTTTATCTAGGCGGGGGTGGTGGCATGGAATCTTTTTATGTGCAGCATTTGTTGATCAGTAGCCAGTGTTCTGTGCGGAGGGCTAAAAAGTTACTGGGAAATGTGATGTTATTGTGTGACTATTTAATAAAACGTTTTATATCATGCATGAATAGCTTTTTATATGCTGAGTAAATGAATATGCATGAGATCTATTTGCATACAATGGAGGCAGTGCATGCAAATAGATCTCATGCAAATTCATTGGGGAAATTCTGAAAACCTGACTGGATTGCGGCCCTCGAGGACCGACGGACAACCCTGGCCTAGACCAATAAATGTACAGAAATGCACCATGTTCATCACCTCAGTCAGTAGCATGAAATGTTGCTACTATTTGGGTTTTTGCCGGGTGTTTGTGACCTAGATTGGCCGCTGTTGGAAACAGGATATTGGGCTAGACAGATCTCTGGTCTGACCTGGTCTGGCTAAAGCCCTTTCACATCCTGCTTAGTCAGCAGAGTTGGCATTCCTTTGTTACATCTGCATTCATGCAGATTGAGTCATCACCCACAGGGGGCAGCAGTGCTCCTCTTCACGCCCTTCTCCATCACTCATGTCCCATGAATGCTCCTTGTTTGTCATTTCAGTCCCCTCTGGCTCAAAGAGCAATAACCTGCTTCTGGAAATTGAACCCAGATCTCTCACAGCAAATAGCATCTTGATGCACCCTGGCCCAAAGACATTTAGAGCAGGGGGTGTCCAACCTGCGGCCCAGTGAAGTATTTTGTGCGGCCCCGGTCAAGGGCGATGCAGTGTTTTCCTCTGCTGCCCCCGGGTGCTTACCGTCTTGCTGGCTCCCTCCTCTGTCTTGCTGCAGCGTTTGCACATTTGTGCAGGCCCAGAAACATTTTTTAACATAGTAACATAGTAGATGACGGCAGATAAAGACCTGAATGGTCCATCCAGTCTGCCCAACCTGATTCAATTTAAATTTTTTTTTTTTTTTTTTTTCTTCTTAGCTATTTCTGGGCAAGAATCCAAAGCTTTACCCGGTACTATGCTTGGGTTCCAACTGCCGAAATCTCTGCTCATCTACACCCTCCCAGCCATTGAAGCCCTCCCCAGCCATCGAAGCCCTCCCCTGCCCATCCTCCACCAAACGGCCATACACAGACACAGACCATGCAAGTCTGCCCAGTAACTGGCCTTAGTTCAATATTTAATATTATTTTCTGATTCTAAATCTTCTGTGTTCATCCCACGCTTCTTTGAACTCAGCCAATGCGGCCCAGGGAAGCCAAAAGGTTGGACACCCCTGATTTAGAGCAAGTTTGTGGCTCCAAGGGTAAAGCTATTTAGGTTTGATCAGTTAATGGACCTTCAGCCTTAGCCACATTCTTGATTTTTATCCTTCGGTATTTGTGTTATTCTTTTTTAATATTTATTAAATTTTAACAATAATACAATAATCTAATCTTTAATAGAAAAGAGTGGTAATTCAGGTACTCGTTGACTTACGACTGCAATTGGTTCTGACTGACAGGTCGTAAGTTGACCGGGGACGTAAGTCGGCCTATGTTAGATTATGTTTATCGGATTCGAACCCGACAGCTCACGCGCCCTTTAAATACTGAAGGGAGTGATCGCAACAAGCTACTTCATACCCCTTCTAAACTTCAGAAGACGTTCCCGGACCAGCCGGTGGCTCGAGACCAGCTTTCCCCGTTCATTCCTTTCATTGGCTAGCAGAGCTCGTGCCTAGGCGAATGTTCTCGCTAGCTGCCGAGCGACGCGCGGGAATACGGCGACCGAAAAGAGGCGACCAGCCGTCGATGTCGGCTTACTCTCGCGCTGCGTTGTGCTGCTGCATAGCGAGACTTGGGAGTGCTGGAAACTGTCGTAAAGTCGAACAGTCATAAATTGCATAGGTCATAAATCGACGAGTACCTGTACCAGAAAATCAAAATACCAAAAAGAATCCAACCCCCAGTAAAAATCAATATTATACTCTGTTCTTTAAACCTCAAATGTCATCCTTTTTGTCATTGCTAATGACATTTTGCTGAATTTAAGGGCAATAAAACTGAGGTGGTTCGTGTCCAATACTGAGCTGTTTGGTAATTCCACAAATCAAATATTGTCTTGGTCTTTGTAGCGCCTTTCTTTATCCTTCAAATGGCTCCTGTTTCAAGTTTCAAGTTTATTAATTGGCTTGTTGAATCGCTTAATCAAATTTCTAAGCGATGTACAGCAATATACATTCTTAAGGAAACAAAAACAAAACATACACTTAATTCATTATAATATAAACAGAAGGTATGAGGGGTGAAATACATTTTTATAGTAAAGAGAGGACATATAAGGAAAATACAAAAGGAAGTTGGTAGACAAGTAAAAGCAAAAAAAAAAAAAAAAAAAAAAAATGAAAATTCACTAAAATAACTCAATAAAATAAAATTTATAGTTACTTTGCAAACGCATCTTTAAACAAGAAGGTTTTTAACTCGCTTTTAAATTTGCCAAACACCTTCTCTTCCCGTAAAAACATGGGAAGCGCATTCCAAGTCTGAGGTGCTGTACATGAGAAGATAAATTGTCTTCTTGTACTAATAATTTTAAGCGAAGGAATTGACAAAAGATTCCGTTCACTCGATCGTAAAATTCTTTGAAGTGAATAGGGGATGAGTAATCTAAATAAAAATGCTGGAGTCTTATTTTCTAATGTTTTAAAAATAATTGTACATAGTTTATGAGTTATTCTATGAATGACTGGTAGCCAATGAGCCTTTTTAAGGAGTGGTGTGAATCCAGAGGGCTGCTGTCAAAACGCAGTTACTAAGTAGCCGGGAGATAGGTCCATGGGTAGGTCTGTGTACTAAAGCAGTTACACACGCCCTTATAAAATAGCGTTTAGAATGCTTTCACATTTGCATATGCATGAATCACAGTGCTCCTAAATGTCTGTCTCCACAGTCCTCCTGACCTGCACAGGCCTTCTCTATGCTGCTTCCATTGCTGCTGTGGTAGTGTTGTACATCTTTTACACCAAACCCGATGACTGCGTTGAAAACAAGGTGTTCATCAGCCTGAACCTGATCTTCTGTGTCATTGTGTCTGTGGTATCCATCCTACCCAAAGTCCAGGTAAGCAGGGATGAGTGCAAACGCCACAGGTATTGGTATTAGATCCCTAGTATGTATCGAGGTAGGATAAAAACTTGTGTCAGAAACATGTAACTATGGTAAATTGCAATCTGTAACCCGTTCTGAGCTCTTTATGGAAAATGGGATAGAAAATGAATGAAATAAATAGGAAAATCCATTTATGGAGCTTATAAGAGCTATAAAATGCTTAGGGAAAATGTAATTGGTCCAGTCGCATCATGTGATAGATAAATCTTTCTTACCATTGGCTAGTGCCTTGTGATGCCCTGAAGGTCAAAGATTGATGATGATTGACAAAATGTGCTGCAACCGTATTTAAACTGCAGCTTAGGCAAATGAGCATATAAGGTTTCAAGGTTGCTAGTTTAATTCTGAAAGCCTAATTCTTGTGGGTTCCAGAGCTTTCCCCAAGTTCGATAGCATGAGGGTTTTTTTAGCTGCTAAGGAGGGCCGTTTTCGATATGATATCCAAATCCGGGTAGATTGGCCACAGAGACATCCCAGCAGAGCAGTGGGGCACCTTAGGGGCACCTAAAAAGCCCAGGTCCCTATCTCACTATAACCCCTATAGAGTATACGGTGAGCCCTCCAACACCCACTATACACCACAACAGAAGCACTTATGCCTGCAGGTGGCACCTATATAATGGTCTAGTGGGTTCACATAATCCACCATAAGTGTAGTAGTTAGTGGTTCACTATACTGTCTACCAAACAGTTATGCACTGTTTCATTCATATCTTTGGGAGATGGGAGGGGGTCAGTGATCCCTGGGGGAGGAGTTAGGCACTTATTCATTATTAGAACTGGTCTAGCCCCAGACGTCCAAATTGTGCCCTGGACCTATTTTGAAAAGTTTGATTACGGCAGTAAAATGCCCAAATCGTAAGTCCACGCTAGTCCTGCCCAAAGCACACCTCTTTCGCCCCCTTGAGGTGTAGATGCGCACTGCAGACGAACAGCATAGAAATCGGTCTAGAAAATAAGTTTTGAAAATAGCGAACTGGAAGGGTTTGGCAAGAAAAACGTTCATCTCCCCCCCTTTATGCCACTTTTCGGATGTCTTTCTTTTTTGAAAATGAGCCCCCACTCTTTTGACCCTGAGCTTCCACAGTGGCATCCAGTTGTGTGGTATTGCTTACGCTGTAAAGCAGGGGTGTCAAAGTCCCTCCTCGAGAGCCGCAATCCAGTCGGGTTTTCAGGATTTCCCCAATGAATATGCATGAGATCTATTAGCATACAATGAAAGCAGTGCATGTAAATAGATCTCATGCATATTCATTGGGGAAATCCTGAAAACCCGACTGGATTGCGGCCCACGAGGAGGGACTTTGACACCCCTGCTGTAAAGCATCTCTCTCAACTGCTGTGGCAAATAATGAACACAAAAACTGAGGGTCCAAAAATATATATTTTTTAAAATCAATAGACGCAGCTAACTGAGCTTCAGAGGCAGTGTTGCGGAAGTGTGATGAATTGATTTGCCTGTTCTCCCGCTCTGCGCATAACATTTGTGAAGGGCATGATTCGGTGAATGGTGCCCAAAGTTATGTGCCGGAAGGATCTGCGTTAAACGCATTATATAAAGGGTGCTCGGTGAAGAGTACTTTCTTATAGAATGTTAACTCCCCAACCCCCACCCCTTTTATAAAACTGCATTAGACTTTTTATTGCTAGTGATAATAAAGCCTAACGCGGCTTCATATGTCTAGACGCATAAGGAAACAAAATATATATTCTTTTGGTTCCTTTGCATTTGGAAAATTTCCTTAAAGATAAAGTAGTTTCTTGAATTCTTAAGTGCTTATTTCTCAAGTTGAGGATTTATAAATTGATAGCCTGTTACTTATTTTGTTGAGGTATCATTTTCACTGTAAATTTTTTTAAAAAAATTCTTAATATTCTAATTTCTGTTAAAATGATTAAAATAAGTACCATATTTTCACTACAAAACATAGAATACATTCAAAATAGTAAACTAATAAATTAGCACATCTTATCATCCCGACAATTAAAACAATCCCACCTCTACTTATCCCCTCCCCCCTCCTCAGGAGACCTGGATTCCCAATTTGTAAGGATGGGCTGATATACAATTCAAATCTATCAAAGAACCTCTCTTTCCAATTCAGTATACCTCTCCCAAATATCTCTAAATTTCACAGTAAATTCTAATGTGCTTTTGAGTTGAAGGGCTTTCCCATCAAGTGGACTAGAGCAATGGTTCCCAACCCTGTCCTGGAGGGACCACCAGTCAGTCAGGTTTTTGAGAGAGCCCTAATGAATATGCACGAGAGAGATTTGCATATAATGGAGGTGACAGGCATGCAAATCTGCCCCAGGCATGTTCATTAGTGCTATCCTGAAAACCTGACTGGCTGGTGGTCCCCCAGGATAGGGTTGGAAACCACTGGACTAGAGAATGGCACGGGAACAAATTCGTCCCAGTCCCCGCAGGAACTCAATTTCCCTGTCCCCGCGAGTTTTGTCGCTGTTCTTGTCCCATTCCTGTAAGCGCTGCCTTGACCACACAAGCCTCGAACACTTAAGATTTTATAGTGTTGGAGGCTTGTGTAGATGAGGACGGAGCTTAGGCATTGGTGGAATGAGGCATTATGACATCACAATCTGAGCTCTAGAATGTTGCTACTTAAGATTTTATAGTGTTGGAGACTTGTGTAGATGAGGATGGAGCTTAGGCATTGGTGGAATGAGGCATTATGACATCACAATCTGAGCTCTAGAATGTTGCTACTTTTTGATTTTAAATTGTTTGAGGCTTGTGCAGATGAGGACGGAGCTTAGGCATTGGTGGAATGAGGCATTATGACATCACAATCTGAGCTCTAGAATGTTGCTACTTTTTGATTTTAAATTGTTTGAGGCTTGTGCAGATGAGGATGGAGCTTGCAGGATTGGGGTGGGGACAGGAAACAACTTGTGGGGACTTGATGCCTTTTGATGTTGAAAATTATTATGTTAGTGTTATTTCCTGCATTTTCCGTTTTTTATATCTTTCGATGTAATAGTGTTTAGATTTTTTTTTAATTAATAAGTGTACATTTTGCACCTAACTTTGGGTGCCAGCATTTATGCCAGCCAAAATGTGACATAAATAATGGCGCCCAATGTTATAGCACTTGGCGTTCAATCGATACTGTTCTTTAAGATTGTGCCTAACTTCTGGGAAGGCCCCGTGATCTGCCCGTGCCTTTCGCGTGCCCACACCACTTTTGAGTTGCGCGCTATAAAATATAGGCGTACATTTTGTACAATATTGTAAAGGACAGTTGCGCACGTAACTCTCTAAATCGTCGCCAGTTAGCATCAATTATTAATGGTTCACTCATTTGTTTGCCTGCAGATCTGTGATCCGCACCCAAATTTGGGCGCCCAGTTTTGTCTGACCTATATAGAATCCAGCGGTCAGTGTCGTACAGATCTTTCCAGGTCTGCTTGCCTTGCTCCCGACTCATCTCATATAATAAAACCCTAGAGCGCTCATGCGCTCTTGAAATTTCGTGATCCCTGCCGCTGTGATTTCTGATCCGTGACAGCCAATCCGGCGGCAGGGAACATTCTGGCCACTCCCCTCCTCCCGCCCTCACTCACCATGGAAGCCAGGCAAGCTCTCTCCCTGCCCGCGTCCTCGGCAGGGAACACACCTCGGCCCTCACTCGCCGCCGCCGCCGCTGCTGATTCTCCTGTGAAGAGCAGCTTGCGATGGTGGCCGGCTTTAGCGAACCTCGCAGGCCGCTCTCCAACTCAGTAGCACATTCCCTCTGATGCAATCCCGTGCGTCAGAGGGAACATGCTATCGAGGCTGGAGAGCGGCCTGCGAGGTTCGCTAAAGCCGGCCACCATCGCAGGCTGCTCTTCACAGGAGGATCAGCAGCTGAGAGGAGCCGCCGCCGGCACTTTTAAAAACTTAAAACAAAAATCTTCGGCCGCTGCAGGCCAGCCCACGGGAAGGGAAGGGGGAGGGGCCGAACGGAGCAGGCCAGATCGCAGGGAGGGGCTGAAACGGAGCAAGACAGCTCTGGTAAGAGAAGAGAATTGCTTCAGCAGGGACCTGGAGGGGAAGGGAAATACCGCTGCTGCTTCTGCAAAGGAAAGGGGGGGGGGAAGAGACAGAAAGAAATACAGACAGACAAAGGAGGCCAGGGAGAGAGACAGACAGAAATAAAGACAGACAGGGGACCAGAGAGACAGACAGAAAAAAAAGACAGACAGACAAAGGGTGCCAGGGAGAGAGAGAGAAAAATAGCAGAGGGAGAGAGACAGAAAGAAAGGAAGAAAGAGACAGGAGCAGGGAGAGAGACATAAATAAAGAAAGACAGACAGGCATATATTCTAGCACCCGTTAATGTAACGGGCTTAAACACTAGTGTTACCATAAAGGACATCAGTTTCAGCCTCTGCAGAATCTAGCATTTGGTTAATTTTTGCAGTATTTCCTCATTTTTCATTTTTTTTTTTTATCTTTAGGATGCCCAACCTCACTCGGGACTGCTGCAGGCTTCGGTGATCACCCTCTACACTTTCTTTGTCACGTGGACCGCATTGGCTAGTGTACCTAGTAAGTGAAATGAGAGCAGATGAGGGGGGAAGGGCCAGGTTACATAGTTGTCATGGTGGTACAATCCACCTGCTCCATTCTTGTGATGAAAGATGAAAGCTCTTTTTCAATATATTCGTACGGCATATTAATTTATTTTTCAAGAGTGTGTGGGACTTTCAAAAACCTTGTTATTGAAGCATGATCAAAAAATGTCATTGTGTGTGAGTTTTGAAGTCTATTGCTTTTATATGCAAGTGATCTGATTCACATAATGTGGTCACATCTGAAGTAGAGAATGACACGGTGACAAAATTCATCACCGTTCCTGTCCCCGCGGATAACCGCGGAAAATAATCCCCTGTCATTTTCTAGTGTCTATTTCAACCTCAGTCCTTCTAC
This sequence comes from Geotrypetes seraphini, assembly GCF_902459505.1. Classification (NCBI taxonomy): domain Eukaryota; kingdom Metazoa; phylum Chordata; class Amphibia; order Gymnophiona; family Dermophiidae; genus Geotrypetes; species Geotrypetes seraphini. The sequence goes on from NC_047091.1 coordinate 12,369,630, forward strand.
ACCAGCATTCTTCAAAGCAAAGCTTGCGGGTCACTGGTTGTGGCCATTCGTACTCTGATTCTTATGTGAGCCGAGGATAATGAAGCCATTGTGACATCACTGATGTGATTGGCTCTTAGGCACTGGTGGAATGAGGCATTATGACATCACAATATCTGGATACCAGAGACTGTCATTCTGTAGTTTCAGCCTCAGTCCTTCTACACCAGCATTCGTCAAAGCAAAGCTTGAGGGTCAGTGGTTGTGGCCATTCATACTCTGATTCTTCCCTCTCTTCTTAAAGAATGACATGAAGATGGTTTCCCACGGTTATCCACGGGGACGAGAACGGTGATGAATTTTGTCACCGTGTCATTCTCTAATCTGAAGCTCACCCATGGGAATTTTATTGAAAAGAGGTCGGTTTTCTCCGGGACTTTAGAAAGATACTAGACCAGGGGTGTCCAACCTGCGGCCTGAGGGCCACATGCGGCCCAGTGAAGTATTTTGTGCGGCCCTGGTCGAGGGCGATGCAGTGTTTTACTCTGCTGCCCCTGGGTGTTTACCGTCTTGCCGACTCCCTCCTCTGTCTTGCTGCAGTGTTTGTGCGTTTGTGTAGCCCCAGAAGCATTTTTTTCGGCCAATGCGGCCCAGGGAAGCCAAAAGGTTGGACACCCCTGTACTAGATCTTTACGCTACTTAAATTATATTCATGATCAGTGAAAATAGATTTCATTTGGTTATACGCAAGGCTAACATGATACTGGGCTTGATGGACCTTCAGTCTGTCCCAGTAGGGCAGCTCTTATGTTCTTATTGAGCTAAGTATAGGACAATCAAACCATTGTGACATCACTGCTGAGGTTGGCTCTTAGGCATTGGTGGAATGAGGCATTATGACATCACAATATCAGCTCTAGAATGTTGCTACTCTTTGGGTTTCTGTCAGGTACTTGGGACCTGGGTTGGCCACAGTTGGAAACAGGATTCTGGGCTTGATGGCCTTAGTTTGGTCTGTCCAAGTATGGCAACTCTTATTTTTTATTTCTTGTGTTTGTAATCTTTAGATAAAAACTGTAATCCCAGCCTCCTGGCCATAGTGTCGAACACAACTACATCAGCTACTGGGCAAATGGTGCAGTGGTGGGATGCCCCCAGCATTGTGGGTCTGGTCATTTTCATCCTCTGCACACTCTTCATAAGGTGAGTGGGTTTGATTGGGACCGAGCATTTTAGACAGGTGTGACAGAATCTGAGCAAATTCCTCATGAGTTGTCCTCTGTTGTGTTTTGACCTTGTAAGTTTCCTTTTAACTCCCTGAGGAAAGAAATACCACCAAATAACACCTTTAGCGCATCTTGCATTCCCAATGAGATCATTAACGTTCGCACCATATTGCATTTCAGATGGGTTTGCGGGTGTGGCTTGGGAGGGACCTCGCTTTCCGTAATGGCTTTGAAAGCCAGAAGGAAAGATCTGTACACTACTGTTACCCCGTGGCAGTTGGGCAAACAGGAGCTGCAGGAGATGGAAGCAATTCGCGCCAGCTCGCATAGAAAATCAGTATGGAGGCTGGGGGTGGGTTGTTAAAAAAAAAAAAAGTGGGCATCCGTTGAAAATCAGGGGCGGGAAACTACGAGGTGACACCAGGAAATTCTTTTTCACTGAAAGAGTGGTTGATCGCTGGAATAGTCTTCCACTACAGGTGATTGAGGCCAGCAGCGTGCCTGATTTTAAGGCCAAATGGGATCGGCACATGGGATCTATTCACAGGGCAAAGGTAGGGGAGGGACATTAAGGTGGGCAGACTAGATGGGCCGTGGGCCCTTATCTGCCGTCTATTTCTATGTTTCTATGTAAGTTATAAAGTTGGCAAAATGTAAAGGTTAGTTCTGGAGCAAAGTCGTACGCGTTAGAGCAGTGGCGTCGCAAAGCTTTGGAAGCTGCGGCTGGAGGGCACCGGGACATCACGTCGACACACCCCCCACCCCAAACAGAGCCCCCTCAGCTTGCTAACCCTGGGAGAAGAGGAGAAGCACTGGCTGCCCACAGGACTTGCCTCTCGCTGTGAGAGGTAGTCAGCTGGCGCCTCGCCTACTCACCGGCATCTCGCGGCAGCACACAGTTTGCAATCCGCTGTGCTGGAAGTATTGGGGAGCTGTGTCTTGTAGGCGGATTACGGTTTGGAACGAGCTGCCCAAAGTACGATCAGATTTTAATAAAGAAGCAGAGTGTGGATAAATTTTTAGAATGCATAAAAGAGGGAGTGGTAGAGCAAAGAATACTTTTGTCACCCCGTCTTGCTTTTACATGGCTTATATAGCAACTTGAATGTCAGGATAATTATGAAACTAGCTTATTGGCCGAACTGGGATTGGGGGAGCTAGCTCGGGACCATGCTTGCAAAGAGATGCAGTAGATTCTGAGTTTAAGGGGTGTTTTACTCAAGCTTAGCACGCGCTTGCAGACGGGGTACACTGAAAGTCAGGTTCTATAAAGTGGATCCTATTTAGGCGCCCTAATTTCAGTCACCTAGTGGCATCTAACCAAAAATCCACGCACCATAGGCAGCGGAACACGTTTTTTTTCTTTGGGGGGGGCGGGGCCCAATAGCTCTGCCCAAGACCCCGCCCAAGTTCTGCCTAGACCCCGCCCAAGCTCCGCCCAAGACCCCGCCCCCATAATAATAGTACTAACTGACCTTTAATTGGGCTGGAGGGAACTGAAGAGAAATCCCGTAGTAACCGTAGCAACGGTGGAGGCCCAGCAGCGGCGGCAGCGAAAGAGGATCCTGGACCTGGGGGGGGGCAGTCTTGCCGTGGTGTCGGCGATCCTATGCAGGAGGAGGTGAGCACACTGCACAGGAAGCTATACGTCGTATAACTTCCACCAGTTTATAGGGGCGCCATGTCCCTTCCCCCCCCCCTGTTCTGCCGCCTCTGCCGCATGCAGCCCAATAGCTTAAATGGCATGGTAATTGACCCCATCGTGTTCTAGTGTTGTCTTCATTGTTTGACTACTAATGTGACTTAACCTCTCTTCCCCAGTATTCGGTCCTCAAACAACACTCAGGTGAACAAACTGATGCAGACAGAAGAAAACCCAGCCATGCTTGGTGGCGGGGAGAGCAGCCGAGAGGATGGCGTTCATCGAGCCTATGACAATGAAGAGGACGGAGTGTCCTATAGCTATACGTTCTTCCATTTCTGCCTGCTACTCGCGTCCCTCTATATCATGATGACTCTTACACACTGGTACAAGTGAGTACGTTACACGGTTGGGCTTCTGCTGGCCAAAATGTTTCTTTCCCTTAAGTTGTTGCTGTTCTCTTTAACTATTTTTTAAAATATATTGAGCTCTTTTTAAGGCTGTCCTTTTGGAAGCGAGGTTTCAAGAGTTAATTTTCTGAGTGGCGCTGAATCAGTCGGGCATAGGTGTGAGATCTACTGTAATACTGCAATAAAACTCATACACAAAGGAAAAAAATATGATCATGTTACCCCTCTTCTTATCAAGTCGCATTGGCTACCTATTAATCATCGGATAACATTTAAAATAGCTTTCTTAGTTTACAAGGTATTATTGTTCAATACGCCATTATTCATATCTAGAATGATAACCCCTTATTGTACAACTCGACTCCTTCGATCTTCCCAGCAAGACTTATTATTGGTCCCTTCACTAAAAATTGTTGGAACTAGGAGAAATGATATGTTCTCTGTACTAGCTCCCCAACTGTGGAACACCCTTCCTCTTTTTATCAGAAAGGAAAAAGATCTTATTTCTTTTAAAAAATTATTGAAAACTTTTTTATTTAACGATGCTTTTAACGATTAATTTCCTTTCCTTTCTCCCTTTTTTATTTTTTTTTATTTTTTTTTATTTTATATATTGTCTTTCCCTTCCATTTGTTCTTTCCCTTTATTAAGAGAAATATTGTAACCCTTTCCTCCTGTTATGTCTTATGTTTTTGTTAATTGTTAGGTAAAGAGAAATTTTCTCTATTTTATTTAATTAATTAATAATTATTTGTGATTATGTTTCGGATGTTTTGTAATACTAATGTGATATTATGTTTTGTTTTCTTTTAACTTGTATTTTATTGTACATCGCCTAGAAAGCTTTATATAGGCGATTAATCAAAATAAAGATCAGATCAACAGCACTTATTAATGATTCCATCGTTAAAAATAATAAATACGCGCCGTCAGTATATTTTCTCAGTAACGGCTCCCCAAACTTGGAATTCTCTTCCCATCTATTTACGTGAAGAACTTAATCTAGAAAAATTTAAAATCAAACTGAAAACTTTTTTATTTAACGATGCATTTGTTATCTGATTTATAGTTATCTTTTTAATATCATCCAACTACATTTGTTTCTATTTCTCTTTTCTTCACATATTCAACTATTTTTATCCCATCCTTTCTGTGTTTTCCTTATTTGGTTCCCCACTTTACTCAATTACATTGTAACTTCTTCCCCTACCTTCCTTTTGTTTCCAGTTTGTTCAGTTATCGTCTAGTCTTGTGAGTTTTTAATTATTTTAAAATTATTTTATTTTGTAACTTTATTAATGTGTAAATCGCCTTGAATATTGAAAAGGCGATTAAACAAATAAATAATAAACTTGAAACTTGATAAACCTGAACTTGAACTTGAACTTGTTTGTAAGGAACAGACCTCATGGAGCCCTAGCGAAGCCCCAACTATAGAAATTGAAAAGTACGTAGGCTAGATTCATTAACCTGCTTTCCGTGCCCGATTGCATGCAGGCCGACAAATTCACTAAAGGCCTGAATGCAAATGGGGACAATCGTTGGCACACTCCCCCCCACCAACCGCACGGGATCGCTGTAGATGGTCTGCGCATGCGCTGGTGGTCCTTTTTGCCTGTTTTTTTTTTTTTTTTTTTCTTTTATAAACTATTTTTTTTAACTTCACGAGCCCGTGGTTTTAACCTGCTTTAAACCCGTGGGTTAAAACCACGCGCTCACACTGCGGGGAAGGGCAGGAGAGTCGGGGCAGAGAGCTGAGAGCAGGGCAGCCAGAGCAAGAGAATCGGGGCAGAGAGCAGGTTTTTAGCACAAACGACTGGTCCTCACCAGTTGCTAGTTTTATGATCGGCCAGCCAGTCGGATGCACGGGATCGGGATTGGATCAGAGGAGAGGCTAGCAAATCGGATCGGAGGGAAATCGGGTCGCAAAGGGCTCGCGAACCGATCGTTGCACGATCGGTTTGCTTAGGGAATCTAGCCCAGGGGTGGGCAACTCTGGTCCTCGAGGGCCAGAATCCAGTTGGGTTTTCAGGATTTCACCACTCTGAAGAAAACTTGCCCTTGGTGGGTTGCAAAGTTAAAAAAGATTAACCAAAGTGTGAAAGGGAGGAATGAACAAATCGGACTGCATAAAACCAAATCAAAACTTAACAGCCAGAGTAAAACTTGGCTGCATAAGAGAGACGTCAAAAGCTAGTCCCACCACTATTGAGAAACTAGGGGTGTGCAGGCCAATTTTTTTTCCCCGTCATTCATAGAATATTTTTCATTTTATTCTACTTTAAAAAAAAAAAAAAAATTGGGGGGCAAATGTTGGCAATAGTGCACCCCAGTAGCGTAGCCAGGCAGCTGATTTAGGGTGGGCTCGAGAGCAAAGTGGGTCAGTAAAAAAATTTCATCTCTGGCTCCGCCCCCTCCCAACTAAAGCAAATCCAAATTTTAATTTCTGTTCCCAGCACCCCGCAGGGTAAACGGCATACCTGTACTAGCAGGGATTCCCAAGCCCCCGCCAGCCAAGGACCTCCTCCCTACCGAAAGAATTGACTTGTAGGGGGGCCGCCGGTGCTGTCCTAGAGCCACAGCTTCCAGCCTCCTTGCACATATGCTAAGTTTTGTGCATGTGTGAAACAGCATGCGCGGCGGAGAGAATGGTCTGCAGCTAGGAACAGTGCCAGCAGCCGCCCGACATGTCAGTTCCTTCCGCAGAGAGGAGGTCTTTAGCTGGGAGAGCTTGAGAATACCCGCCAGCCACATTGAAAGAGAAATTTTGGGTGGGCTCCGGCCCACCCTTGGCTGCAACATGGTGCATATTATTCCTCATGTTTCCAATGAATGTTCAACCCTATCCAAACCACCTTTCCTTGGATTGGCAGGGAGGGGGGGGGATTGGTGTGGAGGAGAGAGGGGCACTCTACAGAACACATTGGGTGGTCACTCACAAGTGTTTATTGTCTCGCAGGGGGGTGGGTAGATTGTGCTGTTATGCTAGTATACGCAGATTTTGGGGATTGACCTAAGGGACTGGGTGTAACTTTCTGAATAGAGAATGACACAGGACAAATTTTTCCCCGTCCACACGGGAACTCATTTTCCCATCCCATCCTGGCAAGTTCTTTTCCTGTCCTTGCCCCATTCCTGCAAGCTCTGTCCTCATCTACACAAGCCTCAAACGCTTTTAAAATCATAAGTGTTCAAGGCAGATCTTACAGAAATGGGGGAGGGACAGGGACAACAACAAAACTCACGGGAACGGGACAGGGAAATTGAGTTCTTGCAGGGACTGGGAAAAATTTGGCCCCGTGACATTCTCTATTTCTGAGCCATGGATTAGAGAGGCTATTTTGTGTACTTTCTGATTTGTATGGTTTGATATGGAGACATATTTTGAGGGAAAAGCAAAAGAAACCACCCAAAAGAGAAGGTTTTTCTTTTCAAGGATGGCTCGTCAAACTATTCTGCTTATCTTCAGGCAAAGGTGTCGATAAATAATGGTGGCGATGGAGATTTGGTGATGAGATTGCTGGTGTTCTTGGAAGTGATTTTGCCACTGCTTTGGGGAGAAGAGGGCATTTTTGACTTTCCTGCTCTCTGCTGCCCTGAAATCCCAGCCCTGAAATAAAACATCTCCCTTGTGCAAAAACCCTGCTCTCTGCCACCCTGCTCTCCTGCCCTTCCCCGCAGTGCAAGCCCGTGGTTTTAACCTGCGGGTTAAAACCACGGGCTCGTGAAGTAAAAAAGTTTCAAGCTCTGTAAGCATGCGCAGACCCATCTACAGGCAAAGAAGATGGGCTGCGCATGCGTCAGGATCGCTCTTCAGTGATCCGTGTGGTCGGTTGGGGCCGTGACTCTGATCACCCCCATTTGCGTGAGGGCGCGTCGCGAATCGAGCGGCCAGCAACCTCACGGATCGGATCATATCCATGAGGTTAGTGAATCTAGCCCTTAGTCTTTTTCCTCCATTTAATTAAAGCATTGAATTAAGCTTTTTGAGGCAACTGTGGCTTGTAGACAACTGAAAAGTTTTCGTAGATTGAAGTAAATTTCTTATGTGATCACACGATGAGTATTTATGTTTTTCTGGTCACGCCATCTCAAAAAGGATATAGGGGAACTAGAAGAGTTTCAGAGAATGGCGACAATGACAAAAGATAATGAACAATGATGAATAGAGGTTAAATGGGGTTAAGGCCCTTCAGCTTAGTGACGTCGACTGGATTCATAAAATCATGAATGTGGTGGAACTGTGAACTGTCATCTGTCATCTAATCTGTCAACAACAACAAAAAAAGGACCTCTAAACAGCAGTCTGGAAATCAATTGTAGAAGTTTCTAAATCATACTTCACTTCGAATTCTCTTACGTTCTTTGGTCTTCTCTAAATTTGACTATTGTAACTCACTTTTAATTAGGGCTGCCAGATTTTCCTTTCGGAAAATCTGGAGCCCTAGCCCCGCCCCCAGGCCCGCCTAGTTATGCCTAGCCCCGCCCCCAAGTCTGCCCTAGTCCTCCCCCCCCCCCCCCCCCCCCCACTGCCTGCTTTTGTCGGGCAGAGAGAAAATCCTCACCTGCACGGACGCTACGTGATGATGCCACACGCACGCACGCGTGACATCATTGCGAGGCGGTCGTGTCTGTGCGGACTTCCTCCCTGCCTGACGCAGCTTTTCGAATCCCGGACAAAGTGCCGGACGTCTGGAAACCCTACTTTCAATCGGTCTTCCACAATATCAACTCCGTCGACTTCAGCTTGTGCAAAATACCGCTCTTCAGTTGTTTTACTGTTGATCCAAATATGATCATATTTCCCTTTTATTCAAATCAGAACATATGCTTCCAATTGCTTATAGAATTCCTTTTAAGTATATAACGTACTTTGTTTCTAGATCCGGTCGTCAGGTCTTCCCTTATTCCTGGCTAGTCATTTGATCTCATATTCACCTCAAATGGATCAAACACTGGCTGGCAGGCAGGAAACAGAGGGTTGGAGTAAAGGGCCATTACTCAGACTGGCAATGGGTTACGAGTGGAGTTCCACAGGGGTCGGTGCTGGGACCGCTCCTGTTCAATATATTTATTAACGACCTGGAGGCGGGAACAAAATGTGAGGTTATTAAATTTGCGGATGACACCAAACTCTGCAGCAGGGTTAGAACCGCGGAAGACTGCGAAGACCTGCAAAGGGACCTAACGAGGCTGGAAGAGTGGGCAAAAAAGTGGCAAATGAGCTTTAACATAGAGAAATGCAAGGTCATGCATGTAGGGAAAAAGAAACCGATGTTCAGCTACAAAATGGGAGGATCATTGCTAGGGGTAAGCAACCTTGAAAGAGACCTGGGGGTGATAGTGGACTCAACATTGAAAGCATCAGCACAGTGTGCGACAGCCTCAAAGAAAGCGAACAGAATGTTGGGTATCATTAAAAAGGGTATCACGACCAGGACGAAGGAAGTCATCATGTCGCTATATCGTGCAATGGTGCGCCCACATCTGGAGTACTGTGTCCAGTACTGGTCGCCGTACCTCAAGAAGGACATGGCAGTACTTGAGGGAGTCCAGAGAAGAGCGACAAAGCTGATAAAAGGTATGGAAAACTTCTCATACGCTGACAGGTTGGAAAAGCTGGGGCTATTCTCCCTGGAAAAGCAGAGACTTAGAGGAGACATGATAGAAACCTTCAAGATCCTGAAGGGCATAGAGAAGGTAGACAGGGAAAGATTCTTCAGACTGTGGGGAACCACAAGGGGGCACTCGGAGAAATTGAAAGGGGACAGGTTTAGAACAAACGCTAGGAAGTTCTTTTTTACCCAGAGGGTGGTGGACACATGGAATGCGCTTCCGGAGGATGTGATAGGCCAGAGCACGCTACAGGGGTTCAAGGAAGGTTTAGAAAGGTTCCTAAAGGATAAGGGGATTGAGGGGTACAGATAGAAGTAGAGGTAGGTTATAGGAATAGTCAGGGACCACTTCACAGGTCATAGGCCAGATGGGCCGCCGCGGGAGCGGACCGCTGGGCGCGATGGACCTCTGGTCTGACCCAGTGGAGGCAACTTCTTATGTTCTTATGTTAACACTTTTGCTGACTGTGTCGTCTTTCAGGCAGATATTTTTGGACATTCACCGGGATTCCAGTTTTTCGGGAATGGCCCCTGCCCTGTGGAATTCTCTTACTTTATATCTAAGGGCTGAAAAATCTTTAAAAATTTTAGGTCTCAAGTAAAGACTCGTTACTTTAAAATGGCATTTGAAACAAACCATTTTTTTTTTTCTTGCTAATACAGATATTTTCCCCTTTTCCGTTGCTTGTTTTCCTTTTTGTCCTTCCCTCTAATATATTGTAAATCTTTCCCTCCCTTTTTCTTATACAAATTATGCCTGTTTTGTTATGGTCAATTTACCCTGTTCTTGATTTTATAATTTTTATCCCTTTTTTTTTTTTTTTTTGTTTAACATTCTTGTTACTTTATTTGATATGCCACAATTATTAACTGTAACTAACATAGCGGGATGCAAAAAAGGTTCATTCAAGTTCTGGAGAAAAGCGCATCAAGTTTTATTAATTTGTTCATTCCTGGAAATCAAAATGAGAAACGGATCAGTTTTCTAAGATCTGCTGGGTACTCGTGGCCTGGACCGGCCACTGCTGGGCTCCGTGGACCTTGGAGTAACTCGGCACAGATTTACTCAAGAGATGACGAGAGGATGCTTCTTTTGTGCAGCTTGCGCTCGATTAATACACATTCTGAATGCTTCGGGAGCAGAGTTTTTGCTAACAGAAGAAAGCCTCTTTGCCAATCTCCCATGACCCATTGAGGCCCTCGTCCCCCCGATTGGTAACTGATCTCCCGCAATATATTTAATAATCTGCCTGAAAGAGTTTGACACCTACGAATGGCTGCTGTGAAAGCTAATCAGATTCTATCATTAGGCGCAATAACGCTGTCCCAGCTGTATGCTCCGTTCTCATGAAGCATTCTGATGGACCCGCTGACAGTTCCGAGCAGACTTTTTTTTTTTTTTTTTTGTTCTTGTTCCAATAGTGGTGTGAATGGGGTTTCCAAGGTAACAGCTGAAGATTGTGAACCAGAGAGGAGAGATGGTACACCGCATCCATAGGCTTCATCTTTCCGAGGCGAGGCAGTGTCCTCAACTGAACCCTATACAAGATGCTAGAAAGGAACGAGCATGCAGGATAAGTGCTTCATGCCCTTGCCCGTGTGTGTTGTGGTTTTATATTTTGAGTTTGTATTTAGGTTGAGAAATAGTATCGGGTAGGAATGGAGGTTTTTCTGATATAGATATTTTAGGGAAGAATCTACAGTTTCTTTGACGTGTTTCCATTGGAGGTACTACCAGTGTACGATGAGTTTGTGCTGTGCTGCCTGGAGCACAGAAGATGTTGTTCCGAACTCTACACTGGCCATCGGAGAGAGCGAAGGAAGGTGCTGACTCACCCTTTCAAATGTGATCTTAAGGCAACTTAAATATAGACCTTCCATCCTCCCTGTCGAAGAGACTTAAGCAAGTCAGCAAGGTCGCAGCAAGCCTTGTGCGTTACAATTTTCCAAAAGAACTGTGCAGGCAAAAAAAATGCGTGTGTTTGTTTTGTTTTTATTTCCTGTGTCATTTATGTAATTTTCATTTCAACCGGGGGCACTGTCGTCAATGAGGAGTCCTAATGATGGGTTGGGGGTAGGAATTAAATTTCAGACTTTTCTTGGCATTTTGGCTTAAAAGTAGAGAATGACATGGTGACAAAATTCATCACCGTCCCCGCGGATAACCGCGGGAAATAATCCCATGTCATTTTCTAGTGTCTATTTCAACCTCAGTCCTTCTACACCAGCATTCTTCAAAGCAAAGCTTGTGGGTCAGTGGTTGTGGCCATTCATACTCTGATTCTTATGTGAGCCAAGGATAATGAAGCCATTGTGACATCACTGATGTGATTGGCTCTTAGGCACTGGTGGAATCAGGCATTATGACATCACAATATCTGCTCTGGATACCAGAGACTGTCATTCTGTAGTGTCTGTTTCAACCTCGGTCCTTCGACACCAGCATTCTTCAAAGCAAAGCTTGCGGGTCAGTGGTTGTGGCCATTCATACTCTGATTCTTCCCTCTCTCCTTAAAGAATGACATGAAGATGGTTTCCCGCGGTTATCCGCGGGGACGGGAACGGTGATGAATTTTGTCACCGTGTCATTCTCTACTTAAAAGCATGGGCAATGGTGGTTTCAAACAAATGCGCCTCCCTAATTTCCAATAGCAAACACTGATTTGGGGCGACCTGAAAACTGCCCTCCCTTTCCATGAGGCATTTAGGTTTTTTTGGGTTGTTTTTTTTTTGCTTCTGTTCAATGCATCTTCCAAACTACACGTGGGGATTTGTGTGTGTGTGTGTGTGGGGGGGGGTCCTTCCAGCAAAAGCAGCTGGATAGTTGAGAGGTGGCACCTGAATTTTCTCTTGAAAGTTAGGCAAGAGTTCACAGGTTTAAAAACAAATAAACCCTCTGCAGAATCTCTCCTGAAATGAATGAGTTGAAAATGATCCTCCTGTAGGAAAGGGGGGGATAGGATGATTTGTGGAGGAGGGGAAGAGCTTAGGAAAGGGAAGGGGGAGAGCGACCATGTTCACACTTCAGAGTACAAAAAAAACCAACTTCCAGCTTTGCTCTAAAAGTCTTCCAGCCGCCCCCCCCCCCCCCCTCCACATTACAGAATAGAGTTTGTCTGAAGTCATCAGTGAATACTTAGCAACAGCCAGTCTGGGCAGACATGCAATGATTGCTCACACACATGTTCTGCCCCCTCTCCTTCCCTATTCATAACCCAGAGCCACCAACCTCCAAGCTGCTTTGTCTCTTCTGTTGCTGTCTGGAAGACAAAGCCCCCTCCCCCTCAAAAAAAAAAAATGCAAATTTTGTACCTTAGTGGTTATCCTGCTAATTGAAGAAATAAATTAGGGTTGCATACAATATGTCCACCCCTCCCACATCCACAAATAATTTCTGGGCTCAACTCACATCAAACATTTACCCCCTCTTTTACGAAACTGCGATAGCAATTTCTTAGCGCGGGGAGCCGCACTGAATGGTCTGCACTGCTCCCAATGCTCATAGGAAATCATTGAGCGGCTCCCTGAGCTAGAAACTGCTATCACAGTTTCGTAAAAGGAGGTAATCTGGCAGGGGTGGTTTGGTGAAGCATGGAAAACATTAGTTTCACTTGGAATTGTGTTATCTGCAATAATAAATCTTTTCACTTTTTGTGGTGGTACCAAATAACACCATTATAAAAATAGATAAGCTAAAATAATAAAAAAAAAAAAAATATAGAAAACAAGTTTGGTAAGCCTTTGAGAGCATATTGGAGGAAGATAAATATTTTAGTATAGTTTACTCCCCCCCAAAAAAACCCATCCCCCACTACTAAGACAGAACCACAAAGCCTGAAATGATCTTGGTGAAGAAGCACCATGTGGATTCCTTGAGGACTTTGACCCTTTTATTTTGACCATGTTAATCAGATTGCTCTACTACAATCAAGAGGCTACAGTGCGAACCAGGTATGGAGATACAGAATGGTTCAAGTTCAAAAAAGGTACAAGGCAAGGATGCATCCTCCTCTTTTTCTTTTCAACCTTTCTGCAGAAGTAATCATGAGGAAGCTGGAGTGTTGGAGTGAAAATAGACAGAAGAACCATCAGCAATCTGAGATACGTAGATGATACTACCCTGGTGGCAGAGAGTGAGAAGGACCTCAAGAAGTTGATCCTAAACTAAACTAAACTAAACCAAGTTTATGTACCGCATCATCTCCACGGATGTTGTGGAGCTCGGCACGGTTTACAAGAACTTAAAATATAGGAAGAGAAAGAAAAAAAAAGCTGAAAGATGAAAGCGAGAAGATGGGACTTTACCTGAACATCAAGAAGACCAAAATTATGACTACCACCACCAAAATCCACATAAAGATCAACAATGAAGAAATAGAAGTGGTTGACAGCTTCAGTTTCCGTGGTTAATCACAATAGTGGTTCGACAGCGGAGATCAAGCGTTGATTAGCACTGGAGTGTATAGCCTTGGTGAGCATGGACCAAATATGGAAGTGCAGGGATGTCTCAATTACCATCAAACAAAGACTGATCACTACCTATGTGTTTCCAATCACAACATATGGCTGTGAAAAATGGACACTCACGAAAGCAGATAGAAGAAAAATTGATGCTTTTGAGCTGTGGTGTTGGAGAAGACTTCTATGAATCCCATGGACAGCTAGGATCACCAACAAAGATGTTCTTAATCATAAAAAAACCCATAGTTGTCCCTGCAAGGCAAGATTACTTGACAGAAACTGACCTATTTTGTTCATGTGATGAGGGCGAATTCGCTAGAAAAGGAGGTGCTACTCGGAATGGTCAGTGGTAAAAGTAAACAGGAGAGACCAAAGGCCTGTTGGCTGGATACCATCAAGAATGACACGAGAATTAACATCAAGCAATTGATAGAAGTCATGGAAAACAGGGAAGCATGGTGAGGACTGGCCTACAGAGTATCCAAGGGTCAGAAACAACTGAATGGATAGTAGCAGTAGTATGGTTTATCTACAGTCAGTGATGTAGCGAGGATAGAAAGCACCTGGGGCGATGGTGCCTCAGCCCCTACCCACCCACCTCCACTATGCAAGCACCTTCCATCTTCACTCCCCCATACCTCTTACTGATCACCGGTGCGAGCAGCATCTCCAACCTGCTGTCTGCATCAGCCTCTGTTCTTCTGACATCACTTCCTGGTACCACAACCAGGAAGTGATGACAGAGGGAGAGCAGCAGCTCCCGTTGGCGAAGAGTTAGAAGTATGAGGGGTGGAGAGTAGAAGAGGTGCCAGCGCCCTCATAAATATGGTGCAAGGGGCGGTTCAAACACCCCCCCCCTCCTTACTATATGCCACTGTCTGCAGTTGGTGATAGGTGTGAACTTTCAAGACCATGTGGATCCCATTTCCACAGCCCCTAAAAACTTGTTGCTGCTGTGTTGGATGCAAAGGTGACATTTCCAGTGCTGATATTTGGGAGGAAAGGAATACAGTGTTCCCCTGATCGTTCGTGGTCGGCGGTTCGTGGTCCCGGTCATTCGCGGTATTTTCAGACCGCGAACCGCCGACAAGGAGAGGGCAGCGGGAGAGGCAGGAGAGAGCAGCCGGAGCACCGCGAGTGTAGGAAATCATTCGCGGTACACTCCGACTGCCTCTTCCTGCACGAAGTCGGGCCTTATCCAATCAGGAGCTGCTTTGACATCCGGCTCCTGATTGGATAAGGCCCGACTTCGTGCAGGAAGAGGCAGTCGGAGCGGACCACGAGTGGGTTCCTGCATTCGCAGCACTCCGGCTGCTCTCCTACTGCCCTCTCCCGCTGCCCCCTTCTGGCTCCCCCATGAAAAACCGTATTTGCGGTTTTTTTGAGATTCGCGGGGGTTCCTGGAATATCGGGGGAGTACTGTAGTCTCTTTCCGCTGAAGCTCTCTCACAGGCTGAGAGACTAGATTGTAGCTAGTGCAAAAATACAGCAGGATTCTTTGATCATATTAATCCCATTCTGAAGAATGTACAGTGGCTGCCTGTCAACTGCCGAACGTATTTTAAATTTGAATGCCTAGTGCAGACATGGGCAACTCCAGTCCTGTCCAATCGGGTTTTCGGGTTTTCAGGATTTCCCCAATGAATATGCATGAGATCTATTTGCATGCACTGCGTTCAATGCATATTCATTGGGGAAATCCTGAAAACCCGATTGGATTGAGGGCCGGAGTTGCCCATGTGTTGTGTCCTGTTTCAAGAGGGCCTCTTGGCCTGTAAAGGGCACCCACATCGGCCAGTGCCTTCAAAAACGGTGCCGGCTGCGTGTCAGTCTTGCACAGGCGCCAATAACACAATCGTGGCTACCAAAAACCTTAGGCGCCAGTAACGTAGGCCAGAGTTTTAAAGGCCTTCATTACTGGTGCCTAAGTCTGATGGAAAATTGCGCATAGCAGAGCTTAAGGTCATCTCTGCCCCCCAACCATGCCTACTTTGACCTTGGCTGCCATGCTTGGATGCGATTCTGGCACCTACCTTTTAACGACTTTATAATTGGTTTTTAACAGCATGGCCAATTACTGCGCTGATTAAAGCAATTACGTTACACGGCGGTATTAGATCACCTTGAGTTGCTTTTCAATTCTCTGCATATTTCTACGTCTTTGCCGAGGAAGCCAACAGAAGAACTTTCAAGAGTATTTGTAAATGCAATAAACCTTCCAAAAGGCCTCTTGAACCTGACCCCACAACCTTATTGCTGTCTTTTCTAATTAACCTCGTTCTGCTTTGTTATAGGCCTGATGCTAATTACCAGGCGATGAACAGTGCCTGGTCTGCAGTCTGGGTAAAGATCGTTTCCAGTTGGACAGGGCTTCTGCTATACCTCTGGACTCTGGTGGCCCCCATCATGCTCAAGAACAGAGACTTCAGCTAAAGCAGATGACGGGAGGTTCTGCTGCCTATCCTGCCTTATGAGTAGCTGTGCCAGTTGATCTTTGCTTGACCCACTGGTATGGTTATCACTTACTTAAGTGGTACAAGGGATGATTCCATGGACGTTCCTGCCACTGCTTGGCACTTCAGTAAATATAGTCTCAACCAGGCACCGGAGTAAACCCCTTAACCAATCGCACATTGGTGTCTTATTTTTATGTCCCTCCCTTAATTATGTCAGCAAACCTCTGGTAGCTATCATCCAATCAGGAACATTGGAGGTGGAGCTACAGTGTATGGTTACCTTATTGAGAACTGCTTTTTTGTCATTTCCTGGAAGCCAAATATGGTAATTGCATCTCTAATTGGCCTTTGCTGATTGCTGCTGTTCATGTTTTTAGTAGCAGCTTGTTTCTTCGGTTAAAATTTAGCCTTTTAGTGTTCAAAAAAGGAAAACGAACACCATTTGAAAGTATTTTTATAGGAATGAAGTTTATAGCTGTAGTAATAGTGTCTGTATATTTAACTTCCTATGTAAAGCCTTATTTTTCATTTCCATAATTCTTCTGTCTGTCTTTGCTCTTTACTTGTTTAGAAGGGACGTCACAGTTTGATATGTTGTCCTAAAGGTGCGACTGTGGAACCACAAATCCTGTATCCATTTAAATGTCCCCTTTCTGTGTGGTTTTATATTCTGGATTTTAAGCAGCTGGAGTCCTAATGAAATTTTGCCTTCTAGATCCCCCACAAGGAAGCTTTATACGCTTGATTTCACCATTAAACCAGGGGGTGAGGTATTCTGCAGAACTGGCCTTTTGTTCAGGGCTTTGATTCGGGCATTTAAATCTGTGGGAGTTTAATGTTTTTGCCTCCATGTGCCTTTGTTCATTGAACTCTAAGGGGCAAATTCTATAAACGGTGTCCTGATTGTAGCCAGCAGTAGGCATCCTACTGTTGTCTAACAAGCCAATCGAGACCCACATTAAAAAAAAAAAAAATACCCCGACGCAGGCTGCCTACATTGTAGGTGTCTTCGTGAGCCTAGGGAGACACGTAGGCGTGGGCTCGCCCGGAAATGGCCTTAGGCGATCTTAGGTGGCCCTAGGATTGCGATAGGCATCTGAAATGTAGGTTACAAATAGACGCGGCCACTGAGCTGATCGTGGCAAGGGAATCTCTCTGCCGCGATCAGTTTAATGGCCGTGGCAGGGAACCTGTCTGTCTCCCTGTCTGTGGGGGGGGAGGCCTACTCCCTCCTGCCTGAAGCCCCCCCCCACCACCACGAATGTCCATGGCAGGAGGGGGTGGGAGGTTTGGGGGTTCCGGCAGGAGGGAGTGGGCATCCATCCCGCTGGTCTACTTAGCGGGTGATACGGGTTTCCTGCTGCGGCCACTGAGCTGATTGCGGCAGGGAGATTCCCTTGCCACGATCAGGTCAGCGGCAACGCGGATTCTCTAAGCGGCGCCTGTGATATGGATGCCAGTTAGAGAATCGTAGTGGTTAGGCCCAGACGCGATTTTATATAGGACGCCCGTGTGTGATTCTCAAAAGCCGCTTAGGTGGCTTCTGAGACGGGGGTGTCCTATACAGAATCCGGACCTAAGGGTGTAACAGAACTGTACTGCCTTGAACTTTTAGAGAGCCTGGAGGCCACATATTGCTGCTAGACCATCCACCCTAGGGGTTACTGCATGCCAATATTTTCAGCATCCTGTCCTGTAGGGAGGACTTTGATTCTTCCACCATTGTTTTTGAAGTGTTCTTTTCAGTGTATTCAATCTGCATGCATTCAGGATCATTTAAAACCAATGTAGTAACTTAACTTGCAGAACAGATCTGTAGCAGCCCAGAATAAACACACACATCTATCTGATTTTCCCAATGAGAATCCAGGTGGATGTCCCTAAGTGCCTTTTAGTCTGCTGTGAAGCTGTGGCAGTGAGATCCCACCATTCCCAGCTACATCTGGATATGCAGAATTCATTCAGGGACTAGAAGTGCCTGTCGCGTTATTAAAAGCAGAATATGTTAAAAACATTGTCCAGATGCAGTACATTTGAAGGGGCACAGGGGTTTCCCAAAAGATTTAATAATGCAGTGCCCAGAGTGTTAAAATAAAGCAATCTGGATTTTATTTTAATCCGATTTGGTTAAAGGCTCTCATAAGTTTATTTTTTGTGCTTGATTTTAGCATGGGTACCTGGTGGCCTGCGACTGTATTTGTGTGAATGACTACCCTTGTTGCTTCTTCATCTTGGATTGAGATTTTTCAGTCACTCAAAAGCTGTGTTCAATTTTTTAATGTTTTTTTTTTTTTAATGCACCTGGTAATGTTTTTGCAAATAACCTTTGAATAAATGTGATGTTAAAACCGTATACTGCCTGATGTGGTGTTGGCTATGATTTGGGGCCTAGTTACAGAGATCTAATCTAATCTAGATCTTGGATTTATATACCGTGTCTTCTCCTAAAAGAGGAGCTCGACTCGGTTAACAAAGATGTAAATAAATGCAAATTGTACTGAGAAGTAGACTATTAAAAAATCTATTAATACTTCTCTGAACTATTACCCAAGAACCATTGAAATAGCATCGTTTTCATAGATTTAAGAAAAATCGGGAGGGAAAGAAGGGTTCTGATGCAGGAAGGGATTTCATTCCAAATCTCTGTAAAAAATATATGAAAAGGGCCGGGAGGTGTTACCAACAGACTTTATTCCTTTTTTTTTCAAAATATGTTTTATTAAATTTCAATACAGAGAAAAAGAAATGCCACACAGAATAATACAAAAGTATACAACAGCAAGTAAACCCCACCAGACCCACACATTCATCCCCCTCCCCCCCACCCAACCTCAACAAGCAGTCATAAACCAAAACTACACTTCCCCCTCCATATTCGCGAATTCCGAATCTATGGATTCGCTTATTCGCGGTTTTAAAACAAAAAGCATTTTCATTTTTCAGGCTATTTTAAGTGCTGTAAGCCCCCCCCCTTAAGCGTTACCTGGTGGTCTAGCGGGTTTTCGGGGCAGGAGCGATCTTCCCACGCTCCGGCCCTGTGCAGATGGCTAACAGGAAATGACTCAAGAGACTACGGGAGCTCAAGGCAGCCATTTTCTGTGAGTGATCTGCACGGGGCAGGAGCGTGGCAAGATTGCTCCTGCCTGAAAACCCACTATACCACCAGGTAAGGCTTAAGGGGGGGGGGGGGGGGCTTTCAGGGCTTAAAATAGCCGGGGGAAGCGGGGGTTAGGGGCAGTACCGGCCCGAATATTATTCACGGTTTTTTAATATTCGCGGGCTGGCTCTGCCCCTAACCCCCACGAATACAGAGGGGGAAGTGTACAATCCAGCTCCAGTGTGACACAACTCAGAAAGATCATACATTTAACAGATGGCTTCGTGCCCTGGGAGTTAAAGTGGACCAGAATGGCTCCCACCGAGCAGACTTTATTCCTTTTAAAGATGGAAAAGAAAGTTTGTACGTCTGAAAAATTCTCGAGTCTGAAAGACCGTTGGGCATTCAAAGACAGAAGTACCAAGGGATGCAAATGAACCACATTTGACCTTGGCTAGATTTTTTCACAAAAGCCATTGTAGAGCAGGAAGTCACAGAAGATAGGTTTTTAACGTAAATAGAGCAGATATAACCGCGAAATCACAGAGCAGAGACAGGAACCTTATGGTGTAATAAGACCCATATTATATAAACAGCATCATAAGTCTCCCCCCTTCCCCCCCCAAAAAAAAAGGGCACCAGAATTGCATCTATGGAACATAGAAGCATGTTGGCAGATAAAGGCCAAATGGCCCATCTAGTCTGCCCATCCGCAGTAACCATTATCTCCTCCTCTCCCTATTGGCTAAGGCACTTAATATTTGCATCTCCTCTCTCTATTGGCTAAGGCTCTTTACACCTGCATTGTGAGGTCATAGAGCTTTATGGTTATAGAAACATGATGGCAGGTGATCGAGGCAGACAGCGTGCCAGACTTTAAGAATAAATGGGATACCCATGTGGGATCCCTACAAGGGTCAAGATAAGGAAATCGGGTCATTAGGGCATAGACAGGGGTGGGTAAGCAGAGTGGGCAGACTTGATGGGCAGGGGCCCTTTTCTACCGTCATCTTCTATGTTTCTATGGCAGATAAAGGACAAATGGTCCATCCAGTCTGCCCATCCACAGTAACCATTAGCTGTTTCTCTCTCCGAGAGATCCCACGTGCCTATCCCATGCCCTCATGAATTCAGACACAGTCTCTGTCTCCACCACCTCTTCTGGGAGGCGCTATACGACACCTGATGCCACTGTAGGCGTAACTAATGCCAGAAGTGGCGTTGGGTAGCCTAAAGCGTCTCCACAGGCATGATTCACATCGAAGGTAGGCACTGGAAACGTAGGCCTTGAACTCCCTGGCCTACGTTTCTGGTGCCTAACTTTCTCGAAGGTGTGAGTCTCTAAATGGCACCATCACGTGACTGGCACGCTTTTAACTGGCGCCGTTTATAGAGTCTGGGCCTTGGTGTCTAATCGCCTGCATTTCGTTAACAAATCCATTCCTATCTCTCCTTGGCACTAAAAATATGCTTGTACGTGTAACTCCTCAGCAACGGGGCAACTTAATTTCAGCAGTTGGAACCCAAGCACAGTACCGGGTAAAGCTTTGGATTCTTGCCCAGAAATAGCTAAGAAGAAAAAAAAAAAAAAAAATTAAATTGAATCAGGTTGGGCAGACTAGATGGACCATTCGGGTCTTTATCTGCCGTCATCTACTATGTTACTATGTTTAATTTTATGGGTTTGGTCAGGAGGTCGGACGATGTAGGAAGACTCCATGAATATGATTCAGTTGGCTGAGCATTGACAATTTATTAAACATGGTTTATTAATCAAGATGCTGCTTTTATTATACAAAAGTAATTTTAAACCAAAAAAACCCAAAATGAAAGAATGATAAGATCTACAGTAAAACTTTGGTTTGCGAGCATCATTCGTTCCAGAAGCATGCTTGCAATCCAAAACACTCGTATGTCAAGCATTGCCATGTCCTTTTTGAGGTACGGTGACCAGTACTGTACACAGGCTATGGTGCGCCCGCATCTGGAATACTGTGTACAGTACTGGTCACCGTACCTCAAAAAGGACATGGCAATGCTTGAGGGAGTCCAGAGAAGAGCAACTAAACTGATTAAGGGTATGGAAAACCTTACATACACTGACAGACTGAAAAAGCTGGGGCTGTTCTCCCTGGAGAAGCGGAGACTCAGAGGAGACATGATAGAGACCTTCAAGATCCTGAGGGTCATCGATAAGGTTGACAAAGACAGATTTTTCAATTTGAAAGAAACCACAAGAACAAGGGGTCACTCGATGAAATTGAAGGGGGACAGGTTTAAAACAAACGCAAGGAAGTTCTTTTTCACACAGAGGGTGGTGGACACATGGAACACCCTTCCGGAGGCCGTGATAAGAAATAGCACAGTACAGGGTTTCAAGGATGACCTGGATAGGTTCCTAGAGGACAAAGGGATTGAGGGGTACAGATAAGAGCAGTGGAAGGTTTAGAGATAAGTGTAGAGGTAGGCATAAAATTAGTCAGGGACCGCTGACCAGGCAATATGCCTGATGGGCCGCCGCGTGAGCGGACCGCTGGGCTGGATGGACCTCTGGTCTGCCCCGGCGGAGGCGACTACTTATGTACTTATGTCAAAACAAATTTCCCCATTAGAAATAATGGAAACTTCGACGATTCATTCCACAACCCCAAAACTTAATACAAAATACTATACAGACCAGTCACTACACTCCCGCAGCGCCAGAGAGAGACGAACCATCGGCTCAGTTGTGATGACGTGACAAGTGTATACCGTATGTACTCGTATCGCACGACTTTGCTCGTTTAGAACAGTCACTACACTCTTGCAGCATCGGAGAGAGAAGAACCATCGGCTCAAGTTGTGACGACGTGACGCACGTATACTGTACGGAACTCATATTTGCAAGACATCCCTCATTTATCAAGTTAAAATTTAATAAAATGTTTTGCTCATCTTGCAAAACACTCGCACACCAAGTTACTCGCAATCCAAGGTTTTACTGTATAACATGAAAAACTCTTCCAAGAGCATGAGGGTTGTAGATAAAATCAAAGGGTCCTCGGTTTTCACAACTCACTGAAGCCAGCCCTTTGTATAAGAGTTGTGCATTACAATTAGCCCAAACGTGTTCATTCACAAAGTGTAATAAATCAGCAGTCCCATCCTCTCGTGCAAAATTAATGTCTACATCTTGCAGTCACCAGAAAAGTCTATTAAGTGTGTTCATTATCTCCCAGCAAACGCACACATCCAATTTCTGTCGAGTATTGTAATAAGATCAAAGAATAATGTCCTTAATTAGGAAATATATGTATATCTAACCGGCTGGGTATTTCTTTCTCTCAATGAAGTCCTTCCCCCAGTCCAGTAAGTTCATTCAATACAGTAGTTACGTAGGGATGTTCAGTTTAACGGGTTGTGCAGTCAAGTTGCACAACCAGATTGTTGCCAGTAGAGGGAGTCCTCATCCTGTATCTTGCCATCCCCCAAAAAACTTATGGAATTTCTATATACAAGAGAAATGAGGTTTCCTATAGCAGCCTTATAGGATACACGGCAGATATAGGCAGGTTTCAACTAGTCCTTATGCTCTTTGACACCAGTTGTTCATTTTGATTATCGTAATATTTTTTTGGCCCCCACCGTTATGATGTCCTAGGTTTTGAAATGAACAGAGTAAACTCCTTTAGCAGAGCGGTAAAATAGCGCTTGAACTGAGAGTAAATATATATCTTAGAGTACTATAAAATATTGCACCCCATGTTTGTTTATTTAAAAACTTTATATACCACGTATGTTGCCAAAAGGATCCAAGCGGTTTACAGTACTTTAATACAAAATCATAGCGAAAAGAGCTCCATTCAGAATCGAAAAGGAAAGAACAGAAGAAAATGTTTTTGTTTTTTAATACATAATATTCCATAACAGTCAAAATAAAAAAAAAAAAGACCTAATTGATAAAATTTTATATGAGTTCAAGTTCAAATTTTGATAAACCAGCCAAGATAGTGTACCGCAAAGTAAAACGCTTGAGGAAGCCACGTCTGTTATTTATAGACTAGAGCAGTGGTCCTCAAATTGGTCTTCAAGCACAAGCATTAGGCAAGACTAGGCAGTTGACTAGGAAAGCAGCTTCTTTGGGGGAGGGGGGGGTGCAGCAAAGGGGTACAAGTTTAATATGTAATAAAAGTATGATATCCAATTATACTTCCTTAAGTGTTGCTTTTTTTACAAAACGGTTTCTAATAGGCAAATACCACTCTGGACACCTTGGAAGGCAAATTGAACGGACCACTGCCTTCACTGAGTATGTTGTGGAATAACCTTGATTAAGAAAGACTCTTTTGAAAATCGACACTTGGACATCCCGGCGATTAAGATGTCCAAATGCCAACTTATGATGGTTTTCTTGATGTCTTTATTTTTTGATTATGAGCCCCTTAAACATCTAATATAATAAAACGCTAGGCTGCGCATGCGCACTCCCTATGCGTGCGCCGGTTTTCCGTGAGCTGTAGCGACTCGCATGTAGGGGTGCGCATGCGCGCAAATTTCCCGAGGCAGCTGTTGGCTTAGCGGCGGGTTGGAGACAGCGTCGTTCCTCAGGTCCCCCTCCCCCCCTTCTCTCCCTCCCAACCCTGGCAGAGGCGCAGCTGACAAACGTACCCGGGGCCGAAGGACCAAGGCTTTAGCTGAGAGTTACGGGTATCTTGAACCAGCACTTCCGCTCCTCTTTCTCTGGCCATGAGGTGCAGGGATCAGATTAAATACATTACGGCAAGGCGAACAGGGCCATACCGAAGCTCCGACTTGAACTGCCAGTTGGCCGGCTCCCTTGCCGGAGTTATTTTTTCAGTTTAAAGGTGCCGCTGCAGCTCCTGTCACGAGCCGCATCTGCTTCAAAGAAGACTTCAAATGCAGGCAGGGATCATTAGAGGAGCCGCCGCGGCACCTTTAAACTGAAAAATAGCTCCAGCAAGGGAGTCAGCCAGATCACCACGGAAGCCACTCCCCCCCCCCTTCCGCCCTCTCTCTGTCTGCAAAAAAAACCCCTTACAACAACCCCAACAATCGCTGGCATGTAGGGGAAAAGGGGAGCTTGCAACAATAAAAACTCCCGATGCCCGCGACTGTGACCCCCCCCAAAGTAAACTCCCCTGGAGCAAGAGGGGAGAGGGAGATCATTCCCATCTGTCCGAAGAAGGAACCGGCAGATTAGAAGGTCAGCTGAGGGTAGGAGCAAGGGAATCAATCATGAGATGAGGGTGGAGGACAAGGAGGAGAATGATAGTTGGGTAGGGGCGGAAAGAGATGCATGATTGGGAGTTGGGGCCTGGATTGGTGAGCAGAAGAGAGACATGGGATAGCCACTAGAGAGAGAGGCTTTGGGCTGGTGAGAGAAGCAGGCATTTGGAGTACAGGTAGGAGAGAGAGAGTGCATGGATGGGATGGCCCACCCCCACCTCAGCGAACGAGAGCTAAAGGAACCCCTCCCCTCCCCCGCCAGGAGTGTGCGGGCAACTGACCACAGCTGGATTGGGGAAAGGGCAAGGGATCCCTTAGCTGGCACCGCTGGAAGGCAGCTTCAGTGAGGGTCTGGGCAGGGAGAGCGACAGAAAGAAAGAAAAAAAGATAGAAATAAAGATAGCGAGAGGGAGAAAGAAAGATAGAAATAAATAAAGAAACATAGGGCAGGGAGAGCGACAGAAAGAAAAAAAGATAGAAAGAAAGAAAAAAAGATAGAAAGAAAGAAAGAAAGATAGCGAGAGGGAGAAAGAAAGATAGAAATAAATAAAGAAACATAGGGCAGGGAGAGAGACAGAAAGAAAAAAGATAGACGGGGCAGGGAGAGAAACAGAAAGGAAGAAAGAGACAGGGGGGCAGGAGAAAGACAGACAGACATCTATTCTAGCACCCGTTAATGTAACGGGCTTAAACACTAGTGTAAACATAAGAGACAATCCCTGCTCAACAGAGCTTACAATCTAGTTAAAACAGACAGAGGGGTTAGGGTTTTCCTGTGTTCAGCATGTGTGACTAAGGCCAGGGATTTTGTTAGCTTGGAGTTTATTGGTAGGAATTTGTATTAATTCAGCTTGTTCAGTTTTGTCTTAATAGGTGTATTCATCTACAATAGAACTCATTGCAATATTTACAGAATTGCCCTTTTTCTGGGTAGGCTCCTTAAAGTCTGTTCTGGGCCTGAGTTACTTATGTAGGGTTTGTATTGCTGCGCCTGGTACCGGAGAGGGTTTACGGTGCTGTTAACTGACCTGAAACCAAAATTGGGCATTTTGTTGTAAGATGAATTTATTATTTCTGTAGAGTTACCAGATGTACGCAGCGCTGTACAGAGTCACGAAGAAGACAGTCCCTGCTCAAAGGAGCTTACAATCTAAGCAGACAAACAGGATGTCATGGATACAGTTATGGGAGCAGTGGGGAGTACAGGACAATCAAGCCATTGTGACATCACTGATGAGGTTGGCTCTTATTGGCGGAATGAGGCATTATGACATCACAATCTCAGTTCTGCTCCCCAAAGACTGAAACTCTTCACACTACTACTACTAATTTATTTCTGTAGCGCTACCAGATGTACGCAGCGCTGTACAGAGTCACAAAGAAGACAGTCCCTGCTCGAAAGAGCTTGCAAGGCAAACAGGATGTCATAGATACAGTTAAGGGGAACAGTTAATCTGATGGCTGGGTTGGAGGGCAGAGGGGGAGTACAGGACAATCAAGCCATTGTGACATCACTGATGAGGTTGGCTCTTATTGGTGGAATGAGGCATTATGACATCAGAGGAGTAGGGTTAAGGATTGAAAGCTATATCAAAAAGGTGGGTTTTCAGTCTGCTTTTAAACAAGGGAAGGGACTCGGGTAATTTATTCCAGGCATAGGGGGCAGCTAGATGAAAGGAACGAAGTCTGGAATTGGCAATGGAGGAGAAGGGTAAAGCTAAGAGCGGCTTATCTGAGGAACGGAGTTCTCTGGGAGGTGTATGAGGAGAGATGTTGAATGAGCACACTAGGCGCCATAATTTTGACAACAATTGCAAAGTTTCTTGTCTCTTACATAGCCTGGGACTATGTTGCAGTCTTTTTTTTTTTCTTAGAGTAAGCACCTGGCCAAGGATTTGAGTGTGAGGGAGCACTCCTTGCTCTGTAAGCAGAGTTCTGAGGGGTCCTCTCTTTCGGGCTTCGGAGGGGGCTTTATTTCATGCCTTGACTCAAGCAGTAGATTGCCTTCAGCATAACCACAGGGTCAAAGGTGGGTGACGGAACAGTTTGGACTGGCTCCGAGTGTAAATGTCTCTCGGGCACATACTGGCCGTGGCAGAGCTGGCAAAAACCAGGCAATCGATGGAACCGATTTCTGGGCTATGGACAAATCATCCAAAACACGGCAGTCAAACAAATATATAATGCATAAAAATATAATCACGTTACCCCCTCCTTATAAAATCATACTGGCTCCCAATAACTCACCAAATCACATATAAAATTATACTACAGTAAATTTCCTTCATAAGTATACACAAGAATAGGAGACATGTACGTCGCGTACGCAAGAGTCTGTGTGCGTAAGGATGCAACCGCCCAGACAAGCATTCTTTGACGTGATTGGTCCTTGAAAACTAACGGCACGTAATTTTTTTTTTTATTTTTTATGCAGTAGTTATCCTAACTTGAGCAACATAACAATCAAGGTTTTGTCACCACTTGGATCTTGTTATCTTTGCGAACTTGGATGTTCAGCTGTGACGGAAATGAAATATGAAAAAGCGAGAACGACTGCAGATGGTGGATGATGAAATGCGCGTTTGTCGAATGTTGAGCCGCGTTTTGAGTTAATTTGCGCTCAAATCCATCATGTTGATTAGCAATTCTATTCTATCTACTTTAGTTTCACCGTGGTTACAATTACCCGTACATAGCTTAAAGAACTTTAAATAACTTTCAAATTTAATTTTTTTTTTGTTGGTTTTGCAAATTTATCATTTCAATTGTAATGTGCGTGCCACAAAAAACATTCGCTCCATTTAGTGTGACGGAGCTAAAAACGTTGGAGACACACTGGGTTAAACGGTTCATAGACAACGGCGCGAAAGATAAAAGCGCGCGCCGACAATTGAGCGCAGAGTGTGCCGCCGCGCCGCTCTAAATTACAGTTTTTAGGGGCTCCGAAGGGGGGTTTGTTGGGGAACCCCCCCAGTTTACTTAATAGACATCGCGCCGGCGTTATGGGGGGTTTGGGGGGTTGTAACCCTCCACATTTTACTGTAAACTGAACTTTTTCCCTAAAAACAGGGAAAAAGTGAAGTTTTCAGTAAAATGTGGCACACCCCCCACAACGCCCCCCACAACGCGGCGCGATGTCTATTAAGTAAAGAGCGGTGCGGCGGCGCGCACTGCGCTCAATTGTCTGGGCGCGCCTTTGTCCCGGCGCACTTTTGACCTGACACCGGGTTGAACGGTTCCATCCTATGATATCTCTTATAAAGACACTTGACCTACAGGACCAAGGACAGTTACAAGCAGACCAGTTAGGAGAGAATTTACTGTCTAATGATGTATGTTTGCAGGTTTGATTGAGGGTAATGGAAAATGAATGCTCTTATTAACTTTGCACCATCCCTATCGGAATATTATATAACACACCATTACGGAACATTTAGCAAATAATTGCTTTCTGGCTACTTTCTAATTTCCCTGCAGTCTGTGCCTTGTCAGTACAGCCTTGTGTTTTCTGAACATGGATTACTCACTACAGTCTGAGCGTAGACAGATGCATGATAAATCACTCCATGCCCTCGCTACTGGGTGCCTTAGCTTCCAGACGTCTGCATGTTCCTGCAGCTTCAGTCCTTCTGCTTCTAAAGTAAACAGTGAAGGGTTTCCAGATGGCTGAAGGTCGCATGGGACAACAGAAGCAAGGCCTGGGCTTTTAAAGTACCAGCAGCGAGCGCTGATGTGTTTTAGACAAATGAATCGCTGCGAGATCCTGCAGAAGCCTACGGAGCTGATTTTAGGAAGAGTTGAGTGATGTATGTCTTTTTTTTTTTTTTAAAGTCAAATCCTAATAATCCAGGGGCCAAAATTTGCCCGTACTTTTTCAAAGAAATACAGAACAAAAATGTAAATTTGGATCATTATGTTATAAAGTGTTGGCTGTTTTTACTGCAAATAATCAGAAGGAACATTTTGAACTGGCTGTGTCACGGTCTAAACGCCTCTTAACGCAACTTCATTTTCCCCTCTGTTAAGCATGTCGATATTAAAAAAAACACTTTGATAGGTTATTCTCGTTTCAGGCAGCAGTCGGAGACAAGGAACTTGGTTAATAGCCAATACATTTCAGAAAACTCTTGAAAACGTATCTATTCGATAAAGTTTTGTAATGTAAGATCAGGATTTAACAGTCTGTTATTTTCTTGTAATTCCTGAGATTATCTTAGACTCTTATGCGGCGACTGCGTGGTTATGCAGTGTACGAATGATAATGTAATGCAAATATAGGGATTTAACGCGCGTAATAACCGTGGGTTAAACCGCCTGCCGCGCTAGCCGCCAACGCCTGCATTGAGCGGGCGTTAGTTTTTTAGCCAGCCGCGGGGGTTAGCGCATGATGAAATGTCCGACGCGTTGGCGCGGCTTGATAAAAGGACCCCATAGACAAGGAGAAGTAATACCGGTGCACAATGATGATAATTATTTTTGGTTTTCTGGGACATCCTCAGTGTGGCAAAACAGAGCCGTACTCCCATGGGAGCAAAGATTCAACTGCTCCCACGTTTGGACATCCTTCAATAGTGGAAAAAGCCACTATAGGTCACACGCCTATAGGCCCCTTCCCTATAGTGGCTTAGAATCTAGGATGAACAAACAGTATTATATGTATGTCAACTTGTAACCTGTTTGACTATATTTTATGTATGTTAACCTGTAACCCATTGGGGAAGATGGGATGAATTACTACCACATTGGGGAGGAGGTGATATAAAGGCCTCCTTTTACGAAACTGCGATAGCAGGGTCTAGTGCGGGGAGCCCCGCTGAATGGCCCGCTCTGCTCCCGATGCTCATTGAGTTCCTATGAGCGTCGGGAGCAGCGCGGCTCCCCCGCACTAGAAACTGCTGTCGCAGTTTCGTAAAAGAGGGGGGGAAATGTATTCAATAAATAAGCTCTGGAATTTGTTGCTAGAGAATGTGATGGAAGCAGTTAGTTTAGCAGGTTTAAAAAAAAAAAGTTTGGATAATTTCCTTTAAAAAGTACATACGCCATTATTAAAGATGGACTTGGGGAAACTCGGCTGCGTGTTTCTAGGATAAGTAGCATAAACTCTGTTTTACTCTCTCGGGATCTTGTCAGGGACTTTGTGACATGGATTTGCCATTGTTGGAAATGGGATACTGGGCTTAATGGACCTGCAGTCTGTCCCAGAGTGGCAGCGCTTAATATTTTTAAGCCAGGTAATCTGTCATAAAATTACCCTGCATATGTATCCTCTGACTGTTGTACTTTTCCAATAAACTTATGATGGAAAAGAGTCTTTCACAGCACCTACCTCAGCAGAACCTCATTACTACTTTCTGCCACTTTATTAAAACAGGATTTTAAGAAGTATGTGCATGCCTCCGGGAAGAATTCTCATT
This sequence comes from Geotrypetes seraphini, assembly GCF_902459505.1. Lineage (NCBI taxonomy): Eukaryota > Metazoa > Chordata > Amphibia > Gymnophiona > Dermophiidae > Geotrypetes > Geotrypetes seraphini. The sequence goes on from NC_047091.1 coordinate 12,399,156, forward strand.
CTATTAGCATATCCCCAGTAATTTAACTTTCTCTTTGCTACACTTCCATGCAGAACCCTTTTGACACTGGCCAGTTGCTGGAAATCCTTTTAAACTGTAATAAGAATGATGATACTTTTATTTTTGTTTCATTCTTCATATCCACAAGACTACATCAGATAAAAATAGAAACAACTGCACCATCACACAAAATTAAACATCCAACAATAATCAAGAACTGTACAATGTTGTATACCGAACCCGTTTTTCAGAACTTGACCTTTTTCTTTCCTCTAAAAACCATCGTCACGTTCTCTGTTCCTTTCCACATTCTATCCAGACCCAACTAAAACCCAAATGTGATGCCCAGGAGTAGGATCTAGGTGTCATTGTTGACGATATGTTGAAACCCTCGGCTCAGTGTGCGGCGGTGACTAAGAAAGCAAATGGAATGTTAGGAATTATTAGGAAAGGAGGAATGAGAAAACAAAGATGAAAATGTTATAAAGCCCTTGGTAGGGCCGCAACTGGAATACGGTGTGCAGTTCTGGTCACTGTATCTCAAAAAAGATATAGCGGAATTAGAAAAAAGTATAGAGAAGGGTGATGGAAATGATAAAAGGTTTGGGATGACTCCCCTATGAGGAGAAGCTCAAGCGGCTAGGGCACTTCAGCTTAGAGAAGAGATGGCTCAAGGGAGATATGATAGAGGTCTATAAAATAATGAGTGGAAAGGGTAGATGTGAATACGAGGACTAGGGGGCATGTGATGAAGCTACTAAGTAATAGATTTAAAACAAATGGGAGAAAATATTTCTTCACGCTACGTATAATTAAACTCTGGAATTCATTGCTAGAGAATGTGATGAAATCAGTTAGCTTAGCGGGGTTTAAAAAAGGTTTGGATAATTTTCTAAAAGAGAAGTCCATAGGACATTATTGAGATGGCTTGGGGAAATCTACTGCATATTCCTAGGATAAGCAGCTTAAAATCTGTTTTACTACTTGGGATCTAGCTAGGTACTTGGGACCTGGGTTGGCTACCATTGTTAAACAAGATACAGAGCTTGATGAACCTTTGGTCTGTCCCACTATGGCAACTCTTATGTTCTTATGTGAGCTGGATATAGGAGAATCAAGCCATTGTGACATCACTGCTGAGGTTGGCTCTTAGGCATTGGTGGAATGAGGCATTATGACATCACAATCTCGGCTCTGGAATGTTGCCATTCTTTGGGTTTCTGCCAGGTACTTGGGACCTGGGTTGGCCACTGTTGGAAACAGGAGGCTGGGCTTGATGGACCTTCGGTCCGTCCCATTATGGCAGCTCTTAAGTTCTTATGTGAGCCAAGTATAGGACAATCAAGCCATTGTGACATCACCAGTGAGGTTGGCTCTTAGGCATTGGTGGAATGAGGCATTATGACATCACAATCTCAGCTCTGGAATGTTGCCACTCTTTGGGTTTCTGCCAGGTGCTTGGGACCTGGGTTAGCCACTGTTGAAAAGAAGATACTGGGAAGATAGTTCATTAGTCTGACCTAGTACAGCTATTTTTATGTTCTTACGTGAGCAAGTATAGGACAGCATTTTCAAAATATACTTCTAAGTACGATTTTGATGTATGGCACTAGACGTCCAAACTTGGCAGTAAGAAAATGCCTATTTTCAAAAGGCAAACCACCCTATGTATAAATATAATTTTTAAAAAATCCTCTATCTGGACGCTCAGGCCATTGGGATGCCGAGACCGCCAGGATGTCTATCTTTATACCACATTGTTGAAGAAAAAAAAATGTCCAAGTCCCAAATGCCCAGAACAAGACCATTTCGACATGGGAAGGGCCAGTCCTGAATGGACTGGCCACTCAGACATGGCAAAAGAGCAGTGGGGAACATTAGAGGGCACTACTGTGAACTTCACATAAAGAGTGCCAGATAAACATCTCACCAGAACTTCCGTATAGTTTATGGTGAGCCCCCCAGAAAAAACCCACTATACTCACCTGTGGTTGTAATGTGCACTGCTGACTTCCTCGTTGCCGAGGCAACGCTGGAGAGCTTCTCGGCAGCGCCTCTCTTTGGCCGATGGGACATGGGCATCCCTGCCAGCAATTTAAGAGTGCTGAAAGTTTTGAGGGGGCCTGAGTCCAAGGGGCGTCTAGGCTCCCCCATGGCTTCACCACTGATCTTAACAGAGTGTTGGGTTGAGAGTCAGTTCACGTCCCACCTTGGGTAAGGCACTTGGCTCTCTATTGTTTCAGGTACAAACGCAGTAGAGCTTATTGCGGGCTGGCGAGGTAAATTCTCTGACGCCAGCCCACAGTAAAAGAATCTCTACCATGGTTTGATAAGAGATCCTTAGATTGTAAGATCTCTGTGGACTAGAGAATATCCACTATACCTGAATGTAACTCACCTTGACCTAAAACTGAAAAAAAATACATGAGATAAATCCACACAATCTTTCTTTATTTTATGGGGTGAAATCTGCATTTGGGAAATTAGAGCCATAGGGGAGTGGTTTACCCAGGCCCATCTCGCAGGCCCATCTTCTCTAAAGTGAACTAAGCATGAGATTGATTATTCAATTTTCTATACTGTTCTCCCAGGGGAGCACAGACCGGTTTACATGAATTTATTCAGCTACTCAAGCCTTTTTCACTGTCTGTTCCAGTAGGTTTACAATCTATCTAATAAACAGTACCTCGGGCAATGGGGGATTGTGACTTGCCCAGGGTCACAAGGAGCAGCGTGGGTTTGAACCCACAACCTCAGAGTGCTGAGGCTGTTTAAGTTTCAAGTTTATTTAAAATTTACTATACCGCCTACTCGAGACTTCTAGGTGGTGTACAAAAAAACGCCATAACAATATACCAATAAAAGTGTAATTTAATCTAAAACACTCCAAGGGAAAAAAACGATTCAAGGACAAAAAATGAACAGGAACAAAAGGGAAGAGGGGATAGGAACTCCAATTAAAAGAAAGAAAAGAAAACACTTAAAGGGAGAAACAGAAGGGTGGGGAAGTAATATTAAAATTTTTTTTCTAAAAACTAAGTCATCCTTAAAAGGACAGTTTGGGTTAGAAAGGCATCACGGAATAAGAATGTCTTTAGCATTTCCTTAAATTTGATCAGTGATGTATTTTCCCGCAAGTAGTTGGGGATACTGTTCCAAAGAAAAGGAGCACTTACAGAAAAGATCGTGTTCTTCATTATACTAATATGTTTCAATGAGGGAACAGTGAGAAGATTATGTGCGGTGGATCGTAGGGTCCTTGATTGATTATAAGGGATAAGTATGTTGCTAATAAATTCTGGCTGACTATTTGCTTTCGTTTTAAAGATTAGTAGTAGAATTTTATAAGTGATCCTATGCTCTATAGGTAACCAATGAGCTTTGGACAAAAGAGGTGTAACATGATCATATTTCTTTGCGTTGAATAAAATTTTTACTGCAGTATTTTGAACCATTTGAAGCCTGTTTATTTCTTTTTTTGTGATGCCCTTAAGAACGGCATTGCAGTAATCTAAGCAAGAGATGACCAGTGAATGGATTAGAATATTCAAAGACGTGGGCCCTAATAGTTTTGCTAGAGTTTTAATCATGTGTAGTCGATGAAAGCAACGTTGGACCACTGTGCTGATATGTTGGTGATAAGTAAGTTTGCAGTCGAAGGTGACTCTTAATAATTTTAAGGAAGGTACAGCTTTGATAGAGAGATTTTTGAGTTTAAGAGGGGTTAAAAGTGAGAGACCGTCTTTGAAAGGAAGATTATTAATTTTGATTTATTTATATTCAAGGAGAGTATGTGCGCTTCGAGCCAAGAATTAATCTTTTCTAGTTTTTTGTTAATGATGATAATTTCATTCGGGTTATTTAGGTCTATTGGATGTACTAATTGAACATCATCTGCATAGGCAAATGTTGTGAAACCAATAGATTGGCATAGAGTTAGTAGAGGAGCTAAGAAGATATTAAAAAGCAAAGGGGATAGAATTGAACCTTGCAGTATACCGTAATCTGTTGTGAAAGAGTCTGAAAAGGTTGAGTTAAATACAACCTTAGAAATCAGATCTGTGAAAAAAGAAGAAAACCAGTCAAGGACTTGCTCTGTAATGCCAACGTCTTGTAATCGTGATAGGAGAAGTTTATGGTCAATAGTGTCAAAAGCCGATGAGAGATCTAATGAGATAAGTAACACAGACTGATGATGGTCTAAGTGATAAAGAATTTTAGTAGTTAGCCCGATAAGAGAGAGTTCAGTTGAGTGGTGTTGGCGGAATCCAGTCTGATTTGGGTGGAGAACGTTAGTTTGTTTGATGAAATTTGTCGGAAAACAGTTTTCTCGACAAGTTTTGCCACTGTGCCACACATACGCAACAGAACGCTTTTTTGTTTGGGGGGCCCAAGCCCCAGAAACACCCAAACTCCACCCTGACTCCACCCCCATAATAATACTAATACTAATTGTAATGCAATTTCTTCTATCCATTTTTCATATACACACAATATGGTCTTATTAATACATAATGGTAACCACAAAATTAAAAAAACATAAAGCACACTGTACGCAGAGAAAATGTTAATTATCATTTATATTCGGGGGGTTCTTTTTTCAAAGATGTCAAGGCAGATGACTTTATAATATACAATGTCACCTCAGTAACAACTATAGAAAAATAGACAAATATAGTACAAAATATGGACAGCAGATATAAATTCTCTACACTGACATGCTTTGATCACTAAATTGAAAATAAAATCATTTTTCCTACCTTTGTTTTCTGGTGATTTCATGAGTCTCTGGTTGTCTTACTTTCTTTTCCAACATTTCTTTCACAATCCAGCGCCATCCCCTTTGGGTTAAGATCTCTCTCTCTTTTCCATCTGTTAATCTCCCCAGATCCAGTGTCAGTTCTCCTTTGTACCTACCACCACCTTTGTTCCAGGTCTCCCTCTCTCTCCTCTGTTATGATCTTCCATCTCTCTGTTCCTCCTCAGGGTGTCTCCCCCTCTGTCTGCACCTCCCATAGTCCAGCATCTGCCTCCTGTCTTTCCCCTATGGTCCATCTCTCTCTCCCCCTCTGTTATAATCTTCCATCTCTTTGTTCTTCCTCAGGGTCTCTCCCCCCCCCCCCCCCGTCTCTTCTGTCTGCACCTCCCATAGACCAGCATCTGCCTCCTGTCTTTCCCCTTTGATCCAGGCCTTTCTTTCTCTTTCTTTCTTCTGCTTCCCCCGCCCCGGGTCTATCTCTCCTTCATTCTTCCCTCCCTCACTGCCTTCCATTCTTTTTCCCACCCCCAAAGCCTGCCTGCCTGCCTCCCTCCCGTGCTGAAGCCTGGCCTACCCGCCGCTGATTCTTCCTTCCCCTGGTCTGCTGCCAAAGCCAGTCTGCCTCCCTCCCTGCCGCGCCAAAGCCTGGCCTACTCGCTGCCAATTCTTCCTCCCCCCCCCCCCCGATTCGCCACCGCTCGCTGCCTGCAGCAAATCCAAAAAGGGAAGAGCCAGGCGTGTGCAGCGGCGCCGGCCTATAAGCCTTTACTCGATGTCAATTCTGACCCAGACCTTCTCACCAACATCAGAATTGTTGGGGGGGAGGCTTGTGGGCCAGCAGCATTCGCTGCATGCACCTGGCCCTTCCCTTCCTGCAGTTATGGCGACGGGCAGAGAGCAGCAGCGGCTGCAGGCAGCCCGTGTACCACCTTACCTATAGGATGGGCAATTTTGGGGGAGGCCATGGCCCCTGCGCCCCCACTCCCCCGTTCCAACACCTTTGGTGCCACACTCTCCCCCATATTTGAATGCACTGCCTTCACTGTGTAAAATTGATCTCGTGCACATTCATTGAGAACATTCTGAAACCTAGCCTGGCTAGGCTGGTCCTGGAGGACAAGAGGATGTGTTCTCATGGAAGTCATGATGGCATGAAGGGAACTGGAGAATGTTCAGATAACTGTGCTCGCTGTTTCTAGGGCAAGCTGTACTTCGTGCTCCAGTAGGCTCATAGGAAGCCATGGCCTAGTTCTTCAAGTCCACAGCACTAAACCTGCTGTGGATGAAACTGTAAGTGCAATCAATCTATGGTGATCCCAAGAGGGAAAGCGAGCAGCAAACTTACTCTCTCAGCCTTCGGGGCTTTTAAACTCTATCCCACTTTATTCTTTTTCTAAAGAACTTTTGTTTTTTTTTTTAGTTCAATTATTTTATTGAATATTATAGGAATTATAAACAGAAAGCAGTTCAAACATATAGATCATAATAAAAATCATGTATCAAATATTCGTATCTACAATCATTTGAATAAAACTAGATTAATGAGAAGGATCCAGAGTATCCAGTAAAGAACTTTTGTATAAAAAAACAAGGGGCATTATTCAGTAGTTAATGATTTAGTGTTTTACAAAGAGAAAAGGCCTTTCAGAAGATGGCCCAAGCTCCTCAAATGCCAAATGCTGTTTCTCTAGGAAGAATCACTTTGTAAGCAAAATGTATTGGAACAAACAACTCGACAATATCGATGATGCTTTTGTGGGTTTAATGTCATATCTCATCACAACGTTGACATTTATTCTCCATAAATATTGTAAAGCAGTTCTCAGAACCATGAAGCATCAATGCCTCGGTGGCGTATTCTTTCCACGATAGGAAGAGCTGTCGGAGCGCGTCAGTCAGGTGTGCGCTATAATCTGAAACAAAAGTACGTGTTTCTTTTTCATTTTAAAATAAAAGAAAAATGAACAAACTTTTAAAATGTTGCCTTAGACTAAAATATGGACAGTGTTGAGGGTGTCGGAAGAGAAGTGATCCAAGATTATGACATTAGGGGGGGGGTTAGGAGAGGGGATTTGATGTATAGGGGGGTGGGGAGTGATGCCGCCGCCATGTTAACATGGGGTGGGGAGTGACAGCAGCCATGTTAACATGAGCCGCGTGAGCCAGCTCGACTGCTCCGCTCAATTGAGCATTGTGATCTGTCTGTACCATTGGTATGGGAGGTAAGGCTTTCCTCTTCCAGAAACAGTGTCTTTCACTGCATTGGCTCCTGGGAGTGGAATAACCTTCCAGAATACATTCGCCAGCAGCAAAATTTACAGAACTTTAAGAAACTGCTGAAAAGACGAAATATAGGGTCTGAGTTTGGCTGAAGGGGAAGGAGTGATGACTGTTGAGTGCTGAGTGCTGGTCACGGAGGCGTTCGATGGTCTGGTTTGTTTTATTTGGTTTAATGATGTCTGTTATTGAGGTATCTTGTATGACTTATGGAATTTTTATATTTTGATGTATGTTTGGGTATGGCCAGTTTTGGCCTAAAATGATATTTGTCGTTGTGACGTGCATGTTATATGTAATTTGATTTGATAAGTAAGTACACTTCCCCCTCCCGAGTTGCGGTTTTAGGACTTACGATTTCAATTATTCATGATTTCCTAAAACTGAAATCACCCCGACCTCCCTCCCATCTCCCGGACCTCCCCGGACCTTACCTGGTGGTTTAGCGGTCTTTCGGGGCAGGAGCAAGCTTCCTACGCTCCTGCCCCGTGCAGATCACTCATCCAAAACGATTGCCGTGGGTTCGCATCATAGGCTCGAGAGACTATGGGAACTCACAGCAGCCATTTTGGATGAGTGATCTGCACAGGGCAGGAGCGTAGGAAGATCGCTCCTGCCCCGAAAGACCGCTAGACCACCAGGTAAGGTCCGGGATGCCGGGAGGGAGGCGGGGGTAGGTCAGAGACGGCCCAAAAGTTATTTGCAAATTTTCAATATTCGCGGGCTGGCTCTGCCCCTAACCCCCGCAAATATTGCGGGAGGAGTGTATGTTGTTTGTTATAGTGTGTCTTTGAAGTGATTTGTACAACAAATGTAAATGTTCTATTTTGTATGTTAATATGTAACTCATCCTGGATAAGGGCGGGTGAGAAATAAACAAACTTCTGAAAGCGTGACCGCACTTACGCCTTCTCTTGAGGTAGTGATAAGTTACCTGTGCTACCAGCATTCCTGACAGCTAGCACACAGTAACGACCCCATGTACTAGCTTCCACAGCCAGCCATTCTTCCTTCCTATCCAGATTCTCCCCTTCCCCACATTAGGCAGCTAAAGTAGGATTTTTTTTTAGCACAAAGGTTCCCTTTTTAGTCTGAGAAGACTGTAGCACAAAGCTACGCTACTGTGTACCCCCCAAAAATCAGCTAAGCCCTTGGTTTTTTCCAAAATACACAGGAGAGCATAAACGGACTACATTACGGTGGTCCAAAAAATGAACACATTTTGTTTGTCCACAAGGCAAAAACCACACAAAATTTTACTTAAAACAAAGTTTAGGGGTCGCCCCACATCACAGTTTTTTTTTTTTTTTTTAAACCACAGCTAAGCTTAACGGTATATTATAATTCTTGCACACTCAACGAGTGATCAACAGGGTTATGAGGGGGTTAAATTGGGCAGAATAAAAAAGCCTCAAGCAGGTACTGAAAGTTTAAGTTTGAAGGGGTTAATCAATGGGTGGCTTTGAAGCACATTTGGGAGCATGTGTTTGGGGAAACAGTGGGGGAGGATGACTGGGTGACTTTTTAGATAAGGTTTTGTAGGCCTACCCTCTCCTTCTCCACCAACAGACACAAGAGAAGCTCACATTCGAACTTAGTTTCACCCCCCAGTCAGAGGTTATAAACTGAAAAAACACCATGAACACCTTCTCTCACATCAAGCAGCATTATGGGGCAAAGACCTAGAACAATTGCTTTTGCCCACTACCTACAAGGAATTCAGGAAGCGCCTAAAAACATACCTGTTCCTGAAATATCTAGACAACTGACCCGTACATTTCTCTCTCCTCGGTAACGGTTTTCTTGACCTATTACTCACTCTCTTTCACCTCTCTTAAGTTCAATCATTTTGTACCTTCTTTTAATCTTTTGTAAACCGCATAGAACTTCACGGTATTGCGGTATATAAACTGTTATTATTATTATTATTATTATTACCCTCGGCTTTGGTGACGCAGTCCCTCTTTTAGGCCCTTTGGACACCCTATAAAGCAGTGGTCTCAAACTTGCGGCCCGCCAGATACTATTTTGAGGCCCTCGGTATGTTTATCATAATCACAAAAGTAAAATAAAACAGTTTCTTGATCATATCTCTTTAGCTATAAATGACAATATTATTATTAAGACTTAGCCAAAAGGAAAGATTTATAAACTATAAAGAGTTTTACCTCATGCAAAATTGTCATTTCTTTAATAAGACATTAACTATTTTTTTCTGCGGCCCTCCAAGTACCAACAAATCCAAAATGTGGCCCTGCAAAGGGTTTGAGTTTGAGACGACTGCTATAAAGTGTCACGGTTGTCAGAAGAGGGGTTGGGTGTTTGTTGGTCTTGTTGCCTGGAGGTGGGGGACCTTTCAACAGAATGCAGAGTGATGCATTTGGGGGTTAGAAATCCAAGGGAACCATATGTGCTGGAGGTGAGAGGCTGATAAGCACAGACGGAGAGAGGGACCTTGGGGTGATTGTTTCTGAGGATCTAAAGTCATCTAAACAGTGTGATAAGGCGGTGGCTGCAGCCAGAAGGATGCTAGACTGTGTAGAAAGAGGAGTAACCAGCAGAAGAAGGGAGGTGTTGATGCCCCTATATAGGTCTTTGGTGAGGCCACACTTGGAGTATTGCGTTCAGTTTTGGAGGCCGTTTCTAGTGAAGGATAAAAAAAGATTTGAAGTGGTCTAGAGGAAGGCGACAAAAATGGTAAGGGGTTTGAGCCAAAAGTTTGAGAAGAGACTGGAAGACCTAAATATGTATATTCTGGATGAGAGGAGGGACTGGGAGGAGGTATGATACAGATGTTTAAATACTCGAAAGCCATTAATATAAAACCAAATCTTTTCCAGAGAAGACAAAATGGTAAAACTAGAGGGCATAATTTGAGGTTACGGGGAGGAAGACTTAGGAGCAATGTTAGGAAATTCTTCTTCATGGAGAGGGTGGTAGATGCCTGAAATGTCCTCCTGAGGGAAATGGTGGAGAGGAAAACAGTGATGGAATTAAAAAAAAGCGTGGGATAAAAATAGAGGATCTCTAATTAGAAAATTAAGGATATAAATTAAAGAACTAAGGCCGGTATTGGACAGACCTGCACGGTCTGTGTTCCATATAAGGCGTTTAGGTGTAGGATGGGCTGGGGTGGGCATCAATGGGAACTCCTCTAATATGGAACATGAGGATGGTACTAGCCAGATATCCTGCAAACAACGGGCTGGTTGGACAGGCTGGAGTGAGCTTGGATGGCAACTTCAGCATTTGGAACCTAGGAGAATACCAGACTTTACAGTCTATGGCCCAGAAATATCAAAGACGAGACAAGTTAATCTAATCATCTATTTTTTTAAATGGATATAACTTATTGGCAGACTGGATGAACCGTTCAGGTCTTTATCTGCCGTCGTGTACTATGTTGCTATATGTTGTTTGCTTGTTCTTGTGTATAATTGTTTTGGAAATCAGTATGGGGAAGAGTTTTAGCTATTTTTAAATGTCATGTTCTGCGGTCTGTGGCCCTGGCTGCAGTGTTAAATAAAGCAGAGGCGAAGTTATTTGATATATTAATGGGTTTAGTGATTCAGCAAATTTTAACTTGCTGGAAGGATAGTTCTTGGAACACTATTCCAAACTATTTACGAGAAAAACTTACACTTACAGACTTTTAAGTCAAAACTAAACACATTTCTCTTTCTCGACGCGTTTGACACCTAATTGTCATTTTAACCCTTTCAGGACCAAGGGACATATTTGTCCCATAACTTTAAAATCCTATAAATTTTGATTGGGATAGTCTACAGTTCTAAATTTGATATGTACGGATTCCATATGATACTGCCTTTATGTAAACAAACTGGTTCCGACATTCATTCATTAGCGTCGTTGCCAGATTGACGAGAAGATTCACTTGCCACACTGTCCATAAGCCAGAAGTGTGATTTTTAAAAAAAAAAAAATATTTCACAAAAAAAAAATCAATTTTTTGGCATCTGCAAGCCCTTTTTACCATAAAAATGTCGTCAAAACCACAAAAATTGGCCTACGATCCTTATGGTCCTGAAAGGGTTAAGGACTACCTAGCATTTAGAAGGAATTTTTTAAAAAAAAATTATTTATTGATTTTCAAACCTTCAACAGTCAATACAACAAATGCAACGTATAATGAGACAATAAAAGCACATTCAACTTTCAGATGTTCATAATCAACCATTTTCCCCCCACCCACCCAGCCAATAATCATTCAATAAAACACAAAAACTTATATTACCATAAAAACTTTAAAAATCTTAATACCTGTTCCCCTTTCTATTGTTCTTCTCCTTTACATGCTCTCTTTTTTTATTTTACATGTTGTAGTTCCAGCCCCCTTTCCCACTTGTCTCTGTTAATTTTTTGTTATTTTATTACAGTATAATCTCGTTATAACGGAACCTCGCCTATAGCGGACGAGGTCAGCTAGTCCCGGCCAAGCGCCATTATAAACATACAGAAAATCATCGGATATAGCGGACTCACATATAACAGACTTTTGGATATAACGGATAACTAATTTGGTCACCAGAGCCGCTTTTAGCTGTAGTTTTATTCGGCTATAACGGACCATGCAGGCTCTGCCTACAAGGCGCGTGGCATGCCGGTGATATAGTATCAAAATGCAGCCCAGAAAAAAAAAAAACGGACAGAGTATTTTTCTTTACAGTGTGTTCTGGTTTGCAATCATTTCGTGCCATACCAATGTTTTGCTGAGTTTTTTTTATTGATGTTGCCGATATGCTTGTACAGTGACTGTTGTTTATTGATTTACGTCGTTTCAAGTTGCCCTAAATAAAGTTTTTAAAAAAAATGCAACTCTGGATATAATGGACCGTTTTTCCAGGTCCCTTGAAGTCCGTTATAACGAGATTATACTGTAGTCCTTAAAAGCTAGTATTTGCCCTAGTGTTGTGTGGGGGTTTTTTAAACTGTATTTTAGTCAATAGATGGTTTTTAACATTTTTGTACACTGCCTAGAAGGTTTGATTAGGCGGTATAAGAAATTATAAATAAACTTGAAACTTCTAAACTTTCAGATTGTGCATGGTGGAATGCTGTTTGGTGCAAAAGTATGAGGAAGTAGCCGAAGCGTTTACCATGATTTTTTTTTTAAGTATGGAGTTTGTTGGAGTCATATTGTTAGACTGTAGAAATGTAGAAAACCTGGCTCTTGTTGGTGCCTTGGTGGATGTGGGCATGTTCTGTTGTTCGTGATTTTAAAAAGTCAATAAATATTATTGAACAGGAAGATATAATGAGATGCAATTGACAAAATGTATTTATTCAGTTTTCTATGCTGCTCTCCCAAGGAAGCTAAGAAGGATTTACATTAATTTATTTAGATATTCAATCATTTTTCCCTGGCTGTCCTGGGGCATTAGGTGACTCGCCCAGGGTCATAAGGAGCAGCGTGGGTTTGAACCCACAACCTCAGGCTGCTGAGGCTGTAGCTTTAACCACTGCGCCACGCTCTCCCTGAGCTTCTGTCTCCCTTCTCCATCGCACAACTGGACCTCTTCTCCTAGCTCACAGCATACTGGTCCATGCTGGAGCTTAGTTTCAAAGAACCACAGAAAAGAAAACGATCACTATAGTTTATTTCCAGGCAACAGATTTTAACTAGCTCCCTGCACCTTGGCCTCTAGATGGCAGTGTTGCTTCTCAGCCTTCACCCCCCCCTCCCCCCCTCCTTTCTGCCTCCTCCACTGTTTTCATTCTGAGGCAGGTCAATTCAGGACAGCCCAAGCGAGATGGGAAGAATACATCTGAGGCTTAGGTAATAAGCAGCGAATCCGGAGACAGTCTCGGGCAGAGTAAAGCTTGGGGAGTGTTGGCTAGGATAATTGCTGATGTGACCCATTTTCTGGAAGATTTTTTTTTTTTTTTCCCCCCAACCATATGGAAGGTAGTTTTAGAAACAGAAAGATAATATGTAGAAACAAAAAAGAATTTGAGTGATACCTTTTTTTATTGGACTAAATACAGCAATAAAGTAGTCCTTCTTCAGATCTCTAGTGAGTCCAATAAAAAGACATCGCATGGATTACTTTTTGTTGTGTTTTATTTCGGCATATTATTGTAAAGCATTTTATTAGAATGGAAGCAGATTTCTGTGGCAGATTCTCTGAATTTGTCATGTTTTTAATTGTAGGGAAAGTTCGGTAGCTAACGGTCCTGTAGCAGTTTTAATGTTTGCGATGTACTCAGTCCTGGGTGCTGTCTTGGTGGAGGTGCCAGCTCCTTTCCACTCCTTCCCCCCCACCATGTGCACGCCTTCACTTCCCCATCCCTCCCCCCCCCCCACTGTACTGTCGCTCTTCGATGGTGCGAGCAGCAACTCCAACCTGCTGCTTGCGCCAGCGTCAACTGTCCTTTTGATGCTACTTCCCGGTCCCACGCCTACGAAATGACATCAGAGCCGACGCAGGCGGCAAGTTGGTGATGCTGCTTGTGCCGGAAAAGTTAAAGAGGTACGGGGGAAGGGAAGGGGTGTGCGCACGGCATGGGGGGGAGGGTGGAAAAGCAGAGGGAGCGCTACTGCCCCGGGCAGCTCTCAACCTCGTTCCGCCACTAGATATACTGATCTTTTATGGATGTGACAATTTATGCTTGTTTCATTGTAATCCACTGAGGCCTTAAGCGGAATATAAATTTTTGAAATAAATAAGTAATAAAATAAAAGATGGTTGTCAGGCCATTTCTTTCTAGTGCAAAAGGCCTCTTTAAAAATAGGCCAAAGAGTAGACCCTGTGCAAGCTGAGGAAAGGAATTTAGGTGGAGCGTGAAGAAAGTCGGTGGCATAGCAAGGGTAGGAGGCTTCTGGGGCGGTAGTGCCCCTCCCCCTCCCCCTCTTTCTGGGGCCCCACACCACACTCGCACCCTCCGTTCCCACTCCTCTTTAAATCTTCACCAGCGTGGGCAGCTTCTCTGGCCTGCTGCTCGCGCTGGCATTGCTTTCCCTCTCATGTCACTTCCTGGTCCCATGACCCGGAAGTGATTTCAGAGGGAGCCAGACCGGCACAAGCAGCAGGCTAGAGTAGTTGCTAGTGCTGGTGAAGATTTTAAAGAGGGGAAGGGAGGGTGCGAGCGTGACATGGGGGAACGGAAGGAGTGGTGCCTGGGGCACTTGGCTCCTGCCCCTCCTTACTACTCCACTGGAGAGAGCCCTAGCTTTATACATGTTTTATATGTAGGGCTGCTGCTGGGAAGGTGTAAATGCCAGCACCTGTGATTTACGTGCTATTTTTGCAGGATTATGTTACCCCCCCCCCCCCTACAAAACCACGCTGGTGGTTTTTAGCGCAGAGAGCCACGCTGAATGGCTCGTGCTGCTCCCGATGCTCACTGAGTTCCTATGAGCGTCGGGAGTAGCGCGGGCCATTCAGTGTGGCTCTCTGTGCTAAAAACTGCCAGCGCGGTTTCGTAGAAGAGGGGGTTAGTATTTTAGAGCAGAGATGTAGAAAGGCATTTAAACAAAATCAAACCAAACCAAAAGCCCATCTAAGTCCAATTTGGATGTTTCCACCTTGACGTTCAAATTTGGAGGACCAGAAATGGCCATTTAGGAATGGCAAACTGCTGGCCGTCCAAATATAATTGTTTTTTGAAAATCATCTACTTCAGACATCTAGGCCGCCAGACCATCTAACTTTAACCCCTTTTTTCGATCAGAAAAACATCCATATTGAAAAAGTCCAAATGCAGACCATTTGGACGTAGGAGGGACCAGCATAGTAATGGACTGGCCACATAGACATCCTAACAGAGCAACGAGACGCCTCAAAGGGCACTGCTGTGAACTTTACCTACAGGGTGCCAGATGTATAGCTCACCATAACCCCCTTATAATTTATGGTGAGCCCCACAAAAAATCCCAAACCCACTATACTCATCTGTGTACCACCCCAATAACACTTATGGCTGCAGGTGGCACCTTTATAGAAACATAGAAACATAGAAATAGACGGCAGATAAGGGCCACGGCCCATCTAGTCTGCCCCCCCCAATGACCCTCCCCTACCTTTCTCTGTGAATAGATCCCACGTGTCTATCCCATTTGGCCTTAAAATCAGGCACGCTGCTGGCCTCAATAACCTGAAGTGGAAGACTATTCCAGCGATCAATCACCCTTTCAGTGAAAAAGAATTTCCTGGTGTCCCCGTGCAGTTTCCCGCCCCTGATTTTCCACAGATGCCCCCTTGTTGCCGCGGGACCCTTGAAAAAGAAGATATCTTCTTCCACCTCGATGCGGCCCGTGAGATACTTGAATGTCTCGATCATGTCACCCCTCTCTCTGCGTTCCTCGAGTGAGTACAGCTGCAACTTATCCAGCCGTTCCTCGTACGGGAGATCCTTGAGTCCCGAGACCATCCGGGTGGCCATTCTCTGGACCGACTCCAGTCTCAGCACATCCTTACGGTAATGCGGCCTCCAAAATTGCACACAGTATTCCAGGTGGGGCCTCATCATGGATCTATACAATGGCATAATGACTTCAGGCTGACGAAACTCTTGCGTATGCAACCTATGATTTGCCTTGCCTTGGATGAAGCTTGCTCCACTTGATTGGCAGTCTTCATGTTCTCACTGACGATCACCCCTAAGTCTCGTTCTGCTTCAGTTCTTGTTAGGATCTCGCCATTAAGGGTGTAAGTCTTGCATGGATTTTGGCTGCCCAGGTGCATGACTTTGCATTTTTTGGCATTGAAGCTGAGTTGCCAAGACCTAGACCAGCGCTCCAGTAGGAGTAGGTCGTGCATCATGTTGTCGGACATTGAATTTATGTCTGTTGTGCTTTTGCCCACTACATTGCTTAGTTTGGTGTCATTGGCGAATAATGTTATTTTACCTCGCAGCCCTTCTGCCAAGTCTCTTATAAAGATGTTGAATAGGATCGGGCCCAGGACGGAGCCCTGCGGCACTCCACTAATTACCTCTGTCATTTCGGAGGGGGTGCCGTTCACCACTACCCTCTGAAGCCTACCTCCAAGCCAGTTGGGTTTGGGTGGGCTCATACTTTTTACAATAAATGTAATGGTTAGAGTGGCTTATGTCCTCCTACACATATACTGCTCTACTAGGTTTCCCCATGCTAGATTCTGCTGTTCTAGAGACGGGTATGTACCTTTTTGTTCTCATTTTTGTGTGGTGGAAGGGGGTCAGTGAGCACTGCGGGAGTGCGGGGGTGTCTTATCATGATGCATGCAGTAGTCATCTGGTCAGTTTGGGCACCTTTTGTGGCACTCAGACACTTCTTTTTTTTTTTTTGAGTTCAATAGTTTTTTATTGAGTATTTTTAGAAAATACAGGAAGCAGTTCAAATACATGAAGTCAAAATAAAGCTTTCTGTATAAAGAGCATATAAATCTATATTTAACTATAGAGAACATAACAGTGAGAAAGGTTCCTACTATTAGAACTGCATGTGAAGAGAATATAAGAAGAAAGTGAGGGAGAACAACAGAAAAAAGGGAGAAAGATGAAAGAAAAATAAAGAAAAGGAAATCAAAGAAAAGGAAGACAGGAGTGTCTACGAAGCAGAACGTACATAGGTATCTAGGAATGACCAAGGTGATTTGTTAAACTTCAAGTTCGTGAGGGTTCTGGATGTAATTTTTTTCTCATATGCATAGGATTCAAATCTATGGTACATACACAGAGTTCCACCAAAAAGTATAGTCTAATAACGAAGATGATTTCCAGTTTTTCAGAATGTGCATGAGAGCAGTCACCAACATGGTATCGATGAGTTTAGGAGGACAATTTGATTGTGCAAAGCAGGGATGTTGAGAGCGAAGGATTACAATTACACTTCTAAAAGAGGTCTAGCTCCGTACGTCTAAGTTCCGTCCAGGACGTCTTGCGAAACATTTGATTATCGCCTCAAGACATCCAAGTCTAACCCACCCGTAGGCGCACCCAACGCCAGCCCATCACATGCCTCCACCATGCCCATCTCGAGCTCTGGATACACCGAGGCTGGGCCACCTCTCTAGACGTCTAGAAAGGTGGTTTTGATTATCAGCACTTGAGACGTTCTGGCGATTAGGATGTTCAAGTGCCGATTTAGGACGCTTTGTGGACGTGTATGGTTTTTTGTTTATGAGACCCATAAGGGCTTATGCATCTTTCTAAAATAAGCAAGGACATTGCATTTTTTGTTTTTGCATTGTTCTATTTATTTATAAAATAGCTTATTTCTTGCCGAACCATCAAGTGGAGGAGTGTGTGGCGCGGTGGTTGAAGCTACAGCCTCAGCACCCTGGGGTTGTGGGTTCAAATCCCACACTGCTCCTTGTGACCCTGGGGCAAGTCACTCAGTCCTCTGTAGCCCCAGGTACGTTAGATAGACTGTGAGCCCACCGGGACAGACAGGGAAAATGCTTGAAGTACCTGTATGTAAACCACTTTGGGTGTGTTTGTAAGACTACAAAAAGGCAGTATACAAGTCCCAACCCTTTCCCTGATGTCATAATGCCTCATTCCACCAATAAGAGCCAACCTCATCAGTGATGTCACAATGGCTTCATTGTTCAATCCTTGGCTCACTTCTGATACTATTGGAGGAGAGTGGAGCACAGTGGTTAGA